>NC_081543.1:35774076-35797813 GCF_901000735.1 Corylus avellana | reverse complement strand
TCTCTGTGAAAGACCTAGTTATTTAAAATTTCTTAGATATAAATCTACCCGAATCAATTATTAACATAGTTAAATGTTGAGAAATCTACCTTGGTTTCTTAGTTTCCTCTTCCATATGTATGAGACCAGTGCAACTATTGCCATTCCCACGACTAACAATGCTGAGGCGACAGTAATTGCTACTTGTTTCTTCTCACTGGAGCGCCTCTTTTTCTCAAGATGTTCTGCAGGATCAAAACAGAGTCAGGTGACACTGAGAATAACTCCTCTTGCCCCTACTCTAGACGGGGAAATGGGTGCAGATGAGATGCGTGGGCGTGAAAAAATCAGCAAAATCCAAAGAGAAAAATAAAATTGAAATGGTACCCAGTTCAGTAGTGGCCATCCTTATATAGAGGTCTTGCCCACCCACATCGAATTTTGTTATGTCAACAAGGCTACCAAACCAAAGCAAGCAGCCGCTTCCTCCTCCCCTGACATCTAAACTAGCATATGCTGTGCAGGAGCAGTTTTTCAAACACATCCCTTCGCATTCCCTAAGGATCATGCTCTTGTTGTACCAGGAAGAAGATGTGTCGGGCAATTTCACCCCCGTGTGCTTCAGGAATCCATCTCCGTCATTGCATTCCAAAGGAGTCCTTTGAACACACCCATCTGACCAATCTACTGAATCCCAATATTTTGGAGACTTGGGTAAGAATCCTTCTAAGCAAGCACATACAGGAGAGATATTGACATTGCAGGTAGCATAAGCACCGCATAAGCCATAATTTTGGCACTGATCTGCCTGGCATGTAAAGAAAGGCTCCCAACTCTGTTTCCGATCCATCCATATGAACCGTTGCGCAACCCCTGATGGGTTTAGCACATATCTTGAGAAAACATAAGTGTTTAGGAGTTTGTACTCGTAATAGACCTCCTTCTCATTCAACACGAATCCATACTCATATACTAGATTCGGTCTTAACCCTTGACCCATAAAACGAAGGCCATTCCATGACCCAGCTCTAGCCTTTATTTGATCACACTCCATTTTAACCCACTGTGGATAACCACGAGGATCTATGCGTATAGAATACTCACCTGCAGAAGGATCTCCCGGGCTCTTCGAAGATGATAAAAACCTATCTAGACCAGTTACGAAGTTCCATCCAAGCTTCATTTCCGGCAGGAGTGTATCACAAGGATAATCAAAACTCTGCCACAAAAACTTCTCTGGATCATCATCATTTCTTTCTTTCACAACAAGATTCCCGTTGTCCAAGAGCTGTGCAACTGGATTTTCTGCGGTTCTTGATGTATTAGATGACCAAACAATACCGTTGGTGCTATTAAGAATCACAAGAACTCCATCATCGGTGACATTTAAAACTCCAGAGTGATTGTTAAGCGGAGCGTCTCTGTTGGCTACCCATGCAACTGTCTCTGAAGATACTGTGTACCATATTCCCAAATATCGAGTATTGGAATGACCTGGGCTGAAGAATCCCAATTGAAATGATCCACCAGCTGAAACTAGAGTGCCACCGTCTCTAAGAGATTGAGTTGGAATAACAGTGTCTTGTGCAGGGGAGGTTCTTAAGAGGGAGGAGAACAAGAAAGAGTAGAAAAAAAGATGGGCAAAGGCTTTCATTGATTTTCTAATGGTTTAGAGTATATGCATAGAAATCAAGATTTAAGCAGCCTTCTTCTCGGTTTTCTAACATATGTTCAGTATTCTAACTGTTTATCTGTTCGTATTCGAGTCTACGTACCCTTCTTCTCGGTTTTTTCTTTTTCCACTTTTGTGTAATTTCCACGAGTCTGGATCTTTTTCAATCCATCTTTCCTATATGAAGCCGACTAAAAGTCACTCATCGGGCCTAGACTGAATTGAAATTACTGTTCGACGATTCATTGGAAGCTGCAGTATTAAGTCTTAATATTTTTGTTTTCTGTTTTTTCTTTCCTTATCCCAAACCAATTTTTTTTTTTTTTTAATATATCTCTTCATGAAATGGGGCTAAATGCTCGATCAGTACAATGTCAAAGATACAATTTGAAATCTCTAGAACACAAACAATATCTCTGACACACACAATAAGTGACTCTAGATTCTGCCCCATCATTAATTTTTAAGCTTTTTCGTCTCTGCTACAAGTGCATTTTCAAACGCAATTTCCTTTACTTCTTCTACCAAAGTGACAATTTTTTTATATGCCTGAAAACTTCTCCTCATCGGTCAATCATGTACTTATACGCACGGTTTAACCTAAAACACAAGCAACTAACTAATGGAGTAGCGCTAGAGGAAAGTAAATCTATCTTCGAAATTTCAAGCATGACAAGCGCTTGTCATGCTGGGTCAAGTGTAGGAAAGTAAATCTATCTTTGAAAAATTTTGTACTGAGAACCTTGACAGATGTAGTGAGAGACACAATAGAGATAGTAAAAAATCGGTGTTGACTATGGTGAGGGAAAGTAGTGCCTCAAAAGCAGCGGAAAGAAAGACCTCCAAAGAGGTGAGAAGGGGAGGAGAGAAAGGAAGAATGGAGTAGAAGGGAGGGGGGTATGGCATCTCATTTCCCACTCCTCTTTTAGACCGCTAGAGAGAACAAACCCTAACAAAAGTCTTGCATAAGTTTGTCCCCATAACAAAAATATTAATAAGAATAATTCAAACACAAAACTTTTTTAAGAATTAAAAAATAAATTTTTTCTTTTATATAATAAAAAAAAACTCTCTAAATCTTTAGTCCTTTTTTTTTTTTATAAAATAAAATAAATAAATAAATTTGGTTCATCCAATTACAATGATAGCTTCACAATGTATAAAAAGTGGTCCAAAACTTTATAAAGATATTATGTTAGGAGTTAATAAGTTCATTATATTTGACCTATATTTTCTTACTAATTCAATAAATCAACTATTAAAATTTGATAATGGCAATAGCAAGTTTCCTAAAAATGACAGTAACTAGTTGTTCCCAACTTCAGTCTGTCAATTCACCCATCAGCAAAAATAATAAAATGACCAATCCCACCAAAATGCCATATTGAAGGTGACATGTTATTTATTATTGCCACGTGAATTCCACTTCACCTTCAACCGCCACGTCAGCAAGGCAAAAAAAAACTTACCATCAATACTTAATCACCCTCATCTGCCAGTTACCCACAACTCGACCTGATGCACCGTACTAGGTATGGTGAATTGCAATTTGCAAAACCAAACAATACAATATTAACAACTATTCCCAAAACAAAAGAAAATTCAACATTTAAGTATTTCATAATGAAAACTATGAAAACTAAGAGAAAAATAAATGAAAGAAAATATTTTTCAAGTTTGAGATTCTCTTCTCAAATCGCTAGAGTCCGCTAGACCAACGTTAGAAGCTGTCAGACCACAGCCAGAGGTTGCAAGAAGTTGCTGGTCGTTTTTTGCACTGTCTCTTTTTCTGTACAAGTCAAAAGAAAAATATTTTCAAAGAAACAGTTTTTTTTAAAACGGTTAAATTTACATAAAACATGTAGACCAAGAAGTCAACCAAACGTGATTTGGTGAATTACGAATTAGTGGAATTCTTTCCTTACAAAGCATGCATTTGAATTCTGTCCATTCACACAAGGCAACACCATTCAACAAACGCAATAGTCGCTAGCAATGGAAAACGTAAAGACCACATCTACTGCTACTCAAAGAAAAAGATTGCATATAATTGATTCTTGTATAAATGACAATTTATACTCTCCTTGTAAATCAACGTATATGCTGCGTATATATATAATCCCTAGAGATATCAATGTATTGTATCGAGTGAAAGCCTTCTTGTTTAACAAAATTTAGGAGAAACTGACCTTAATTATAAAGTACTCATCCATGGATGGGTTAAGAGGATGTTGATTGTTGGGAGAAGTGGCATATCAGTGAGTATCACTTTGTTACACGTTGAATGGCAGAATTCACCTTTTGACGTCATCCATGGATGGCTTAACACTTCGATCAATATTCTTAGAAACATGTATTCCTTCAATCTTCATAAGGATAATGCGTTCCTTGTTTAGTTCAAATGTGCTCCAGAACAAGGTTTCACCAATGGAAGCAAGAATGAAGATATAGAGCCACCATTATTTGGAAATTTAGGAGAAACTGACACCTTGCATGTACATATATTAATAATTAACCAAGAGGGATCAGTTTTTTTTTTTTTTTTTTTGTTGCTGAAATATGAAAGTAATACCTGCACAACTATAGTTGATTTTGTTGTTTATAAAGTCATCTAGGTGGAGGGATGAGTCTTTTCAACATACAGAACACCTTCAGCCATTTATAAGTATGAATGCATGTCATCCCTTATTCCTCTGAGCATTTGTGATTGATACAGAGCATGATATTCAGGGCATTTCAGAAGAGGGGCAAGAAATAGCTGTTAAGAGGCTTCCAAGAGTTCAAGAATAAAGTTTTTAGCATTGCCAAACTTCAGCAGAGAAACCTTGAAAAGCTTTTAGGATGTTGCATTCAAAAAGAAAAAAGGATTCTGATATATGAGACATGGTTCAGCCCGAAGGGATGGAGAGGGGGAGATTCAAAACAACAACTTCCGCTTATGAGAAATGGTTCTCAGTCACTTCTCAAGCAATCTCTTGGGGTTTCTTATATATTCTCTTTTCTCCCTAAACTCCTTACAAAATGGTCTAATTTCTTCCAAGCATGGACACCATATAAAGAAGATAGAGCATTGGAATGGGTAAAGTGGCTACTGAGTTTTTAATTGAATACTAGGAAGACTTGTAGAAGACACGGCATCAGTCGGTAAAAGAAAGCCAAGAGGTTTCTGGAGAGCACATTTTGGCGTAAACTTCCAATTTCGGGTGGAAAATTAGATATAAATTTATAGTATCCATTGTAAAAGGAATTGATTCTAAAATTATTCAAAAAAGAACACGCTCTAAAACACATGATACTAGTCCAATGTGTAAAGACTAATTCACTATATGAATAAATAGCATGAATATAGTAGGGTCGGCCTTGCACTAAGCCAAAGCTCTTTATCTTTTTGACCCTTCTGTCCTAAAGAGTAGCAGCTTCCAGACCTTTTTTGTTTAGCTAACTTTGCTGAAATCAAGATTACATAAATTCCTATAAATAAAAACTCAGCTTTTACTCTCAAGTGACATACTTTATCGGGCTTCAAACACTGTATTGGTGATTGTGTTAGCTGAACAAGTTTCATGCTTGCTAGATGAAGAATCTGCTTCAGGTGAATCTGAAAAGAAACCCGGTTGTTTCGGCTTAGGCAATAAATTTTCACTACTCAACATTTGAACAACAGACGACATGTTTGGTCTATCTTCTGGTCTTCGCTGCACACATAACAAACCCACATGAATGTTTCGCAATACACTTGATAGAGTGCACATGTTATCTACCAATTCATCGATAAGTTCCATTGGTCTGTCTTCAATCCATAGTTTCCATGTCTGAAAGAAATGAAAACAAAATTTTTGTTAGTCGGACTCCCTTCAAATTGGCTCTTGACTATTAAAAGAGCATCAGAATAATTGGGGCATCATGTGATCCTCTGTACTGTCAATAACTGCATTGTTAATACTTACATGTCCAATAAGATTATGGTGGTGGTCTGGATGACGAAATCCTCTATTCTTCTTTCCACTCAATATCTCTAATACTAAAACTCCAAAGCTAAACACATCAGATTTTACCGAGTACCGTCCATGCACCATATACTCTGGAGACATATAACCACTGCAAAATACAATTGCAAAGAAAAACTAAGTTAAAAAACAACTAAACTTAACCTATTAAATGAGTTTAAGCATACTTACTATGTTCCAATAATTCTATTGGTCTTAGAGTCAGCTTGATCTCCCCCAAATGATTTAGCCAAGCCAAAGTCCGAAATTTTTGGATTCATGTTGTTATCTAAAAGGATATTACTAGCTTTTAGATCTCTGTGGATAATTCTCAGTCTAGAGTCTTCATGAAGATAGAGAAGCCCTTTAGCAATACCACGGATAATGTTGATACGTTTATGCCAATCTCGTACTTTACTGTTTGCTTGATCTGTCTAATTTCATATTCATGTTAGCAAATACTTGGCTACATTCTTAGAAAACAATTTCATTAATAAAAGAGGATAAGACTAAACATGAAAGCTTTGAATCAAGTCAAGGTCAAGGTTCAAACCGAAAATAAAGGAGTCCAAGCTTTTGTTGGGCATGTATTCATAGATTAACATATTTTCATTTTCTTGAATGCAACAACCAAGAAGCTTCACAAGATTACGATGTTGAAGTTTGGCAATGAAAATAATTTCATTTTTGAACTCGTTCAACCCTTGTCTAGAATTCTTTGAAAGCCTCTTCACAGCTATATCTCTGATCCCTGGTAGGATACCCTGAAAGAAGGAGTTGATATAATTTTGAAAATAAAAAATATAGTTTTCCTAGCTATATTGTTATTTACCTTGTACACAGGTCCAAATCCACCTTCTCCGAGCTTGTTGTTATTTGAAAAATTATCTGTTGCATTAGCAATGATTGCTAAATCAAATATCGGTAACTCCATATCTTCCTTCCCACCTTCATTGTCATAATCCTTCCTCCGACTTCTTTTTGTCGTTCCTACAAGAGATGCATGGGCATGAAAAAATTTTGGATAATTCTTTTATCCAAAGAAAAATACTTACCCCCCAATCTGTTCTCCACCATAATGAATCAAATTATTATCATTGTCAAATTTTAAGAAATCTCTACCTTGGTTTCTGAGTTTCTTTTTCCATATATATGAGACCAGCGCAACTATTGTCATTCCCACGACTAATAATGTTGAGCCGGCTATAATTGCCACTAGTTTCTTCTTGCTAGAGCGCGTCTTTTTCTCAAGATAATCTGAAACACCAAAACAAAGTAAGGTGACTTTGAGACTAACTCATCTTGCACATAGTCTAGACAGGGAAATGGGTGCAGATGAGGTGGATGAAGCAGTTGATCTCAGCACCACCACTTCCAAGTTTCAATGGCATTACAATTTGTCTAGGTTGTGGTTGTACGATCAGCTTATTAAGCGAGCTTTTAGAGGTATCATACAATGTCTATCAATGTTGTTTATACCCATTTAAATTATCACTTGTCCCAAAAAATTGAAGCTAGAGAAAAATAATAAATATAATCATTAGTTCGTGGAATATTCAATTGAAATGAGAGGTAAATTAGGGAGAGACAATTCGAAGTTAAGACCTTAGCTGATAAGAAAGTTGTTAGTTCTTGTGTTGGCTTAATTCAGTTCCAAAATGCAGAAGCTACTGTTCACGGGCTCAAACACTAATATAGAATTATCATAATCCAATCTCCACCGTTCATAATGTAGATTCATGTGTTATGAACGTCCCTGCAAAATTTCAGCTCAATCGGACCACAAACGCCCATCAATCGGAGCTGTTGATCAAGGCTGGACAGCATTTCCAAAATGTTGTTTCACCCATTGCATGCCCTGTCTGGACAGGCCTTCCCCGGGTCCGGACCGCATTTCCATAAACCTTATTTTTGCTCTGTAAGGCCCTGTCCAAACAGCCCATTAACCAGTCTGGACACCCTGTAAGTTTTAGGCCCAAAAACGTGATTTTAAGTGGGTTAGGTCTAGGGTTTTGTCGAGTGTATATATACATCTTTATAAAAGGGAGAGGTATGAATTTTCACCCCCAGAGAGTTCGTCGGAGGCTATGCTAAGAGACATCATATGTGGCGAACGTTAAATTGAATCTCTTAGAGTTTTAGTTATTCATTTGATAAATCTACGGTTGAGAAGTCTATCAAAGTTTCGGTAAAAGGAAATCATATAGAAGAATTGTGCCAGATGTTCTAGAAAGGGCTACTGCGGTAGAAGTCAAGTTGGTCGCTTGTCGTGTGCAAGGAAGTGTCAATTGCAAAGGTTTTGTAATCCTTCTTGTATTCCTTATTCTTCTTATAGTGGATTGATTTCCTAGGTTTGGCAACCCCAGAGAGGTTTTACATTTAGAAACTTCTTTAAATGGTTTCCTCTTTGTAACCAAATATCTGTGTTCTTGAATGTTCATTACATATCTGTATTTGGTTGAATATTAACTGTTAGGTTAGATCTTATTCCGCATAATCTTTGTGAAACACCTAGACATTTGAATTGGTATCATTTTGAGTCGTATTTTAGGTTTTTCAAAAGTGAACTTAATCATTTTATGATTATTCTAACATTCAAAACCTCCTCAATAAATAAGGCCCAACACCTAAAATATTTATTGAAATGTGATAAATTCTAGAATTATGGTTTCAATTCATTAACTCGCTCTTATACCACCTTAAATCAGTACTTATCCAAAAATTTGAACTTTTTTGAAAAAAGATAAATTTCATTATTTAATTAATATTATAACGTTTCATTTAGCCTCATAAAATAAACAATCATATAATAAGCTACTTTCGCCAATTAAAAACCAACGGATATGGTTTTCCATATGTCCTATGTATAATAAAAATAAAAAAGTAAAAAATAAAAGTAAAAGTACAATCTCAGCAAAATCCATGAGAAAAATAAAAGAGAAATGGTACGTACCGGCCAGTTCAGTAGCGGCCATCCTTATATAGAGGTCTTGCCCAGTCTGACCTACTTCTCTTATGTCAACAAGGCTATCATTAAACCAAAGCAGGCAGCCGCTTCCTCCTCCCCTGACATCTAAATTTGCATATGCTGTGCAGGAGCAGTTCTTCAAACACATTCCTTCGCATTCCTTGAGGCTCATGCTCTTGTTATACCAGCAAGAAGATGTGTCCGGCAATTTCAACCCCGTACGCTTCAGGAATCCATCTCCGTCATTGCATTCCAAGGGAGTCCTTCGAACACACCCATCTGACCAATCCACTGAATCCCAATCTTTTGGAGACTTGGGAAAGAATCCTTCCAAGCATGCACATACAGGAGACTTATTGATATTGCAGGTAGCATATGCGCCACATAAGGCATAATTGTCGCACCGATCTGCCGGGAATGTAGAGACAAGCTCCCAACTCTGTGTCCGATCCATCCATCCGAATCGCTGCGCAACGCCTGATGGGTTTAACACATATCTATAGAAAACAGAAGTGTTAAGGATTTTGTACTCGAAAGAGACCTCCTTCTCATTAAACACAAATTTATACTTCAATAGTGGATCCGATCTTAACCCACGACCCGTAAGATGAACGCCATTCCATGATCCTCTTCTAGCCTTTATTTTAGATCCCTCCGTAGCAACAGATTGTGGATATCCTCGACGATCTACCCGTAATGAAAACACACCTTGAGCAGGATCATCCGTGCTCTTCCAAGATGATAAATACATTTCTAGACCAGTTACTAAGTTCCATCCAAGCTTCATTTCCGGTAGAAATGTGTCACAAGGATAATCAAAACTCTGCCACAAAAACTTCTCTGGGTCATCATCGTTTCTATCTTTGACAACAAGATTTCCGGTGTCCAAGAGCTGTGCAACTGAATTTTCTGCAGTTTTTGATGTATTAGATGACCAAACAGTTCCGTTGGTGCTATTAAGAAGCACAAGAACTCCATCATCAGCGAGCTTTAATACTCCCGAGTGATCGCTAAGCGGAGCCTCTCTGTTGGCTACCCATACAACTTTCTCCGAAGATATTGTGTACCAAATTCCCACATATCGGCTTTTGGAATTACCTGGGCTGAAGAATCCCAATTGAAATGATCGGCCAGCTGAAACTAAAGTAGTGCCACCGTCTCTGATTGACTGAGTTGGAGTAATAGAGTCTTGTGTAATGGAGATTCTAAACAGAGAGAAGAAGACAGAGTAGACGAAAAGATGGGTGATGGCTCCCATTGATTTTCAAATGGTTTATCTTTTCTTACTCGGAGAAAGTAATATATGTATGTGGTGTGGTATATCCAAACAAGTCAAGACTTGAGCAGAGCGCATTAAGGTGTGTCTTCTTTGGGACATTCCCCTTTTCAACAAATTTGAATTCAGGAGTGTCAATAAATGCCTCCGTTGATTTTCTACTACATTGAAGTCCTATCACGTTACTTGCAAACGGGGCCTATGTGATGACTTTTTCTTTTTTTCTTTTTGTAAGTTATGTGATGACTTGAAAGCCCAACATGTCAGTGATGGTGCCCAAAGATTGAAAAGTCTTTTCCTCAAAATAGAGACAATGTGATATGTTTGTAATTGCCGCAAGAGGACTTGGTCCTCTGTTCTATTTATCATAAAGTATGTACGAACTACAATGAATATAAAATTACAAACAATAAAAGAGTTTCTTACGGCTATGTTTGGCAACAGGCCGGGCCGATACTGTAGCTGGAATGGCACTGTTCCAGGTATAGTGCCAACAACAAAAATTGACTTTTTGCTTAATTTTTTTTTTAAGCAAAATATTAAAAGAAAAGAAAAAAAAAAAGAAAAAGAAAAAATGAGGAGAAAGGGGTGGTTCCAGCCACCCCTTCCCCAGCCCCTTGGGGTGGTCCGGCCACCCCCAAATGCACCTGATCCCTCTTTTTTTTTTTTTTTTTTCAGCAGAGAGGAGTGGCGGACCACCCCTGCCATAAAGGGTGGTCACCCCGGATCGGCCAGAAGTTAATTTGGGCCACCATTTCTCCTCATTTTTTCTTCTTTTTTTTTTTTCTTTTTTTTTCTTAATATTTTGCTTTAAAAAAAAAAAAAAATTTAAGCAGAAAGTCAATTTTTGCTGCTGGCATTGTAGCTGGAACAGTGCCGCCCGGTCTGTTGCCAAACATAGCCTACAAGAACCCAAAAAAAACAAGAAGAAACTTAGAGAAGAGGAGGTATGGTGATTTGAGTTGGCATGGTGTCTGTAGACCTGACCCTGTATGGTGGTGTAACTTGAGCTGGAGCTTTGACCTTTCGTGTAGCTAAAGAATTCAATTCAATACTCCCCCTCAATCCTAATGGATGAGAACAAGTTAAGATTGGTACAAAGGTGAGCAAAACGAGCAGAGACCAGAGGCTTAGTAAGAAGGTCGGCCAATTGATCTTTGCTAGAGAGAAATTTAACAAGGAGAGTCCTTTTAGCTACCCGATCCCGCACAAAATGATAATCAATTTCAATGTGTTTTGTGTGGGCATGATAGGCAGGATTTGAAGTTAAATAGGTGGCACCAATATTATCACAATAGATAATAGGTGTTCGCGAGAGAAAGACCCCAAGTTCTTTGAGCAATGATTGAATCCAAATCAACTCTGCAGTGGCATTGGCTAAGGCCTTGTATTCAGACTCCGTACTGGAATGAGACACAGTAGGCTGTTTCTTGGCTGTCCAACTTTCGTCATGATTTCAAGCTGATCAATTCTTTTTTGCACCACCATTTTGTTTTCTGTAATTAAGAACCATCTAAGCTTCCTTCATTATGTAAACAGTCATCTTGGAAAGAACCAGCTGTCGGGCACAATTCTGCCTCAACGTTTCAGCTCAAATATGAATGCCATACGAGTGTAAGCTTTATTAAACTGTCCATTTTCAAGAACTTGTAATTATAGCTTAAGTTGCTGAGAAAACCAGAGTAAATGTCTTCAGTATGAAAATTGAGGAATGGGACTTTTTGTTTCAATATCTAAATAGTTATACGAACACTGTCAGTTATATATAGACGCTTGGATAGAAATTCACTAAGTGAGTCTGTGCCTTCAAGTATCAGTAATCTTGCAAATCTTCATGAGCTGTAAGCAGACAAGATAAACATACCAATTAAAGCTTTAAACTTGTAGCTGAGAAGTTTTTTCACTTAGTAAGATAGGCTTATTGTTATCTGTTTGCAAGGCCATGTCCAACAACAGCCTGACTGGCCCCATGCCCAACCTTACTGGCATGAACCTGCTGAACTATGTGTAAGTAGTAATAGTTATACTGACTGAATTTCACAGACACAAATCTGTTTTGATAACTATGTTTACTATTTTTGTTATCAATTTCATTCTTGGAGTGAAACGTAATTTGCAGGGATATGGGCAATAACAGTTTTGATATTTCTGAGGTTCCTCCTTGGCTTTCTTCCTTACAGTCTTTGACAACATTGTATGCTTTACTCAGCCCTCCTCCATACTCTATGTTTGTTTGTGTGTGTGTGAATGCAATTAATAATTTGGTCAAGCAAAAAGGAGTTTGAAAGTGTCAAGTATTCATAAACATACTGACCTTGTATGGCAGAATGATGGAACACACACAACTTGAAGGACCAATTCCTGCTAACCTGTTCAGCCTTCCCAATCTACAGACAGCGTGAGTATCAGCTTAATCTCAAGTATCACCACCATTCAATTTTATTGTTGTTGAGACTCGATTGTCTGATATGTGGAACAGGGAACTGAGCAACAACCATCTCAATGGCACCCTGAATATTGGTACAACATATAGCAACCTATTGCAAAGCATCGATTTACAGAACAATTCTATCACCAACTTTAATCCAATAACTGGAGGAAACAACATCACAATGTTGTAAGCCCTACAATTATCTTGATCATTTCTTCTTTGTGACAATGTTAAAGAACTGTAAGCTTTTTGATTACCTGCATTTATCTGAAACATTTTGCAGACTTGAGGGTAATCCAACTTGTGAGAAGACAGATCAAAAGACAGAGTTACTGCAATTCTTCCCAATCAAGTTCCACAAATTCGATGCCACGAAACAACTGTTTGCAAGTTTCCTGCAGTTCGGATCAGATTGCCAGCCCCAAGTGCAGATGTGCCTATCCATACAAGGCACTCTATTCTTCAGAGCTCTTTCCTCAGACTTGGGAAATTCAAGTTACTATGTAGCTGTAGAGGAGTCACTCATGCAAACTTTTAAGTCCTATGATCTTCCTGTGGATTCAGTTTCTCTGAGTAATCCCATCATAGACTCATTTGGTTACCTTGGATTGAGCCTGGAAGTTTTCCCATCAGGAGATGACCGTTTCAATAAAACCGGAATTACTATGATTAGATATGTTCTTAACAACTTGAGTTTCCGCCCTCCACGTCTGTTTGGATTCTATTTTCTTATTGGATCTACATATGATTACTACGCAGGTAATTCTGAGTTTGACAGTGAACTGAAAATTATTAGTCATGATGTTTGCTCATTGCATTTTGATGCTTGTTCAATCTTATCATGATGCATTCTCTCTGTCTCTCTCACACGAACACATCATTGTGGTACATACAGGATCAAATAAAAAGGTAAGCGGTGGCATTATAATAGGAGCAGCAGTTGGTGGTTCTATCCTCCTGTTATTACTAGTCATTGCAGGAGTATATGCTTTCCACCAAAAGAAAAGAGCAAAAAGAGCTACTGAACAGAATAATCCCTTTGGTAAGATAGGCATAATTTTAGAATTAGTGCCTTGTAGTTAATCATGTGGATTTTCTACAGACTTATTTGTGCTATAATGTCGCACAAATGCAGCAAATTGGGGATATGAATATGGGAAGTGGTAGTGTTCCCCAATTGGAAGGAGCCAGGCGGTTCTCTTTTGAAGAGCTTAAGAAATACACCAAAAAAATTTCGGAAGCAAATGGTATTGGATCTGGAGGTTATGGGGAGGTTGATTTTCGTTGTCTCTCATCAGAATCAAATCATTATTTACATACTGCTTGATTCCTTAGAAAAGGAAAAAAAAAAAATTAAAAATTTGTTTTTCAAAGAACTTTTTCTAGTTAAAACAAACTTACAACCTTCTCACAATATTCTCGGCCATTTTTAGGACACTTGGCATTTGTATGTGATGACACGAGTGACAGAACCTAACGGAGCTACTAAGTTAGTCTTTTCCCATAAGTCGAGTACCATTTGTGATAGGATTTGAACCACAGATAAGAAAAAATTAAAATATGCAAACCTAAGTACTAAAAAGGTAATTAAACCTATATATTAATGAAAACCCAGTACATGAGTAAGGAAGAAAATCTCGTTTAATCCAAGAAGTCTGTGATCTTATTTGGTATCAGAGCCAATCACGAGTAACGTCCCTTACTTTTGATCCTTCTAACATAATGTTTACCTTATCAACCACCACCTCCACCTCCACGCCCACCATTACCCTCTCCAACCTACAGAATTTTGTTAAGCTCACAAAGGATAATTATGCTACTTGCAAGACCGCCGTTCTTCTCTACCTTATTGGCAATAATGGAGTTGAATTCATTGATGGTTCTACAACCCCACCTTCAAAAACCATCTCAAGTGCTACCTCAACCTCTAAGGCGCCATTTACGATCACAAATCTTGCATTTAGCCTCTGGTTTCAACAAGACCAAATGGGACTGAGGTATCCTACGTATCACTCATCAACAATGAAAATTCTAGAATAGAGACTAGTCATGCTAACCGAATTTAATGCCTTGTTGCAAGATAAGACTTGGACTCTAGTACCGTCATCTGCTGCCAATAATATAGTGGGATGAAGTGAGTGTTTAAATTAAAAAGGAAAGTGGATGGTTTAATTGAATGACATAAGGTGAGTCTTGTTGCAAAAGGATATCATCAACAAGCTGGGATTGATTTTGGGGAGACTATCAGTCCAATTGTGAAGCATAAAAACCATCCGTACAGTGCTCTCATGTTGGTCTATGTGCCAAATATATATTCAAAATGTCTTTCTCAATGGAGTGCTATCTGATGAAGTTTTTATAAGCTAACCACCAGGATTTGTTCATTTGGGCTTTCCATCACATGTTTACAAACTTGATAAAACCCTCTGTGGTTTAAAACAGATACCTTGTGCTTGGTTCTCAAGACTAAGTGGTAATCTCTTGACCTTTGGATTTGCTTCATCCAAGGCTGATCCTTCACTGTTTATATATAAAATTGTATCTCTCACAATGCTCATACTCATTTATCTCGACGACATCATCATCACAGCTTCAGTCCCATCAGCCATTGATGATCTCCTTCACCAACTACAAAATGACGTTGTTATCAAGGACCTTGGCTCACTCAATTATTTCTTAGGCGTCGAAGTTTTACAGCTTATATCCGGACTATTGCTCACTCAACGCCGTTATATTTTGGATCTTCTCAAACGCACGAACATGTTAGAGGCCAAACCAATTTCATCACCTATGTCCTCATCTCATACCCTCACGACATTTGAGGGAGATCCAATTGAGGATCATCTCTTTTTTGGAGTACTGTTGGCTCCTTACAGAATTTATCACTTACACGACTTGATTTGGCATTTTCAATTAATCGTGTATGTTAGTTTATGCATCGTCCTACAAAACTTCATTGGCATGCCGTGAAACGTATACTAAGGTATCTCAAACATACAGTGTCACATGGGTTACTAATCATTGATAGTTCTTCTCTTCGGTTAGAATCTTTTTCAGATGCAAATTGGGCTAGCTACCTTGATGATCGCAAACCTACAGGTGCATATTGTATTTTCTTGGGATCAAATTTAATCCATTGGCACTCTCACAAACAACCTATAGTGTCACGTTCAAGTACGGAGGCTGATCACAATGCCTTGCTAACATGTTGGCAGAACTCTCATAGATACAATATTATCTATTACACGATCTTAGGGTGGTCTTTCAATCTCCACCAAAATTATGGTGTGACAACATTGGTGCAACTTATCTCTCTACTAATCCGATATATAACGCAAGAACAAATAATGTGAGAATATATTTTCTCTTTGTACGTGATAAGGTTGCAAATAAATCTCTTAAAGTTTGTTTTATTCCTAGTTCTAATCAATTAGAGAATGTGCTAACCAAGCCTATTGTCTCCACAAGATTTCAACTACTACGTTCCAAGTTAAACGTGCGTTACTCCTTGTTGAACTTGCAGGAGGATGTTGAAGCTACCAATGAAGATAAACAACAATCCAAGTCCAACTCAAACTCAAGAGGCATGAATATAAACATAACCACCCATAACCAAGTCAAAAGAAACCATCCATTACCATGTAAAAAGCAAATGCTAGAACCTCCAAGACATCACCAATTACTGTTCATAGAACTAGAAAACCATATATTTGTAACTTCCAAGCAGCCTCATGTTGTCCCCCCTCTGTATCCTAACATATCAGGTGTTTTACTAGGAAATTCTTATTTCGCAAAATGTGATACGTTTTGAACTAACAAATCCTGTAAAGCACACAAAATAAAATTCCTCAAACTATCCAAATTAGCCTTATACAACTCTGTATAGCTTCTTAACAGTAGAAGGCAAACCAAGTTTACAAGATCAAACCATGTCAAAGACTTACCAAAAAACAAAGCCAACTTGAAAAGCCTCAAACAGAAATGAAGCTTTGAACAATTCTAAAAGGGGCATGTATTGGTTTGTCACATAAAACTCTGTTTTACTTACCAAAGAAAATCAAGAAAAAATCACAGAATCAAGGAAGTGAGATGCAGTGCAATGCTGCATGTCCAAAAACATCTGCAATCGTAATCATTCTGGATATCATATCCACTCAATCAACTTTGCAATTTCATCTGGGTTTTCATAAACAGAAAGTGAAGGAACAAAAATGAGTCAAAGAGCAGGCAAGCCTCCCTGCATAGATATATATAAAAAGAAAAGAACTTCCAATCTTCTACTACAGCATGGTCCTTCAATCCTTCAACTTTATTTTCTCCTACGTGAGAAATCACAGAACCTCCAAATCGAACCCCACTAGTTGTCAATCTGCTACAGAGCAATAATCTCTCATCCCTCCAGCATTGAGCAATCTGCCAAAAAGGCTCTTCACGTGTCTTTGTTTGTAGTGAATAGATTAAGCATTTTGACTCTCTCATTACAGTTGGTCCTAATACCAACTACTCACAGGCTCATTATATGAATAATGCTTCGGATGCCCTTCATGGAGTACCACCTAACACTATTGACGCTTTTGTTGAAGCTTCTTCCCACTTCCCAAATTTAGCTCCCATTGATTCTATAATTTTCCTTGTTCTTGCAATTCTCTACACTCATTCACTATCTCTCATAGCTCAACCAACAAATCCAGTCTCCCACATCACCTTAATGGGTGTTGTTTATTGTGATATCCGCTCCAGCAACACTTTATCTAGACACAGCTACTTCTTGCCAGCCTGCGAGGTAATTATCCCTTAAGACAGAAAACTAATCTATAGTTTCATTCACTTGTCCCAAATTTTGTAAGCAACCAAACATAGTTTTCATCTGCGGAACTGCAACTTTCTTAGCAACCAAATAAAGAGCTAGCAGGAACAACAAAATGCATCCAACGAGAAAAAGAAGGAAAGAGAACCAAAAAAAAAAAAAAAAAACATTACATTGCTAAAGGCCCATTATCTTTTTGTTCAGCTAAATAAGCTGAAACCATTATTACATAATTCATTAAAAGAATAAAAATGAAATCTCCATTTTTGCTCTCAATTTCATGATATTTACTGTGCTCCCAATAATGAAATGGTGAATCTGTTTGTTGAACAAGTTGTATGCTTGACAGACGAAGGATCTGCTTCAAGTGAATCTGTAAAGAACCCTGGCTACCTTGGCTTAGGCAGCAAACTCTCACTGCTCAACATTTGAACCACAGACGACATGTTTGGTCTATCCATTGGTTTTTTTTGCACACATAACAAACCCACATGAATGTGTCGTAATACATTAGATAGAGGGCACAAGTCACCTGCCAATTCATCGATCAGCTCCATTGGCCTCTCTTCAATCCATAGTTTCCATGCCTAAAAGAAATGGAAGCCAAATTTTTGTGGGTCAGACTGCATGCCTTCAAACTGGCCCATGACTATTAAAAGAACATCAAAATAATATGGGCATCATAAGACCCTATGTAGTGTCCGGAACTGCATTCTTAATAAGAAGTTTCCCAAAAAAAAAAAAGTAAATTACTAGGAATTGTCACTCTTTAAACTTACATGTCCAAGAAGATTAAGGTGGTGGTCTGGTGACAAAATCCCCTGTTCTTCTTTCCACTCACTATCTCTAATACTAGAACTCCAAAGCTAAATACATCCTATTTTATCGAGTACTGCCCATGCACCACATACTCAGGAGACATATATCCACTGCCAAATATCATTGCAAACAAAAAGAAGTTAAAAGCAGCTAAACTTAACCTATAAAAGAAGTTGAAGCAACTTACTATGTTCCAATAATCGTATTGGTTTCATAATCAATTTGATCTCCCCCAAATGATTTAGCTAGGCCAAAGTCCGAAATTTTTGGATTCATTTTGTTATCTAGAAGGATATTGCTAACTTTAAGATCTCTATGAATAATTCTCAGCCTAGAGTCTTCATGAAGATAGAGAAGCCCTTTAGCAACACCACGAATAATGTTGATGCACTTACTCCAATCTAGTAGTTTCCTCTTTGCTTGATCTGCCCAATTTTACAATCATGTTAGTACATACCTAGTTAAACTCTCAGCAAACAATTTCATTAACAAAATAGGATAAGACTAAACATGAATGCTTTGAATCTAGTCAAGGTCAAGGTTCAAACCAAAAATAAAGGAGTCCAAGCTTTTGTTGGGCATGTATTCATAGATTAACATGTTTTCATTTTCTTGAATGCAACAACAAAGAAGCTTCACAAGATTACGGTGTTGAAGTTTGGCAATCAAAATAACTTCATTTTTGAACTCATTCAGGCCTTGCCCAGAATTCTTTGAAAGCCTCTTCACAACTATATCTCTCCCTTCTGGCAATGTACCCTGAAACTCAAATAGTCGGTATATTTTGAAAAATAATAAAATACAACTCAACTAGTTATGTTAACATTTACCTTGTACACAGGTCCAAAGCCACCTTCTCCTAGTTTCTTGTTGTTTGAAAAATTATCTGTTGCATTAGCTATGGTTGCTAGATCAAATATTAGTAGCTCTGTATCTTCCTTCCTGCCATCATTGTCACAATCTTCCTCTGATGTGTTTTTTCCATTCCTGAAATAACAAGAGATGCATGAGCATGCAAAAATCTTGAATAGTTCTTTTATGAAGCAAATTACTTACCCCCCAATTTGTTCTCTGTGAAAGACCTAGTTATTTAAATTTCTTAGATATAAATCTACCCGAATCAATTATTAACATAGTTAAAAGTTGAGAAATCTACCTTGGTTTCTTAGTTTCTTCTTCCATATGTATGAGACCAGTGCAACTATTGTCATTCCCACGACTAACAATGCTGAGGCGATAGTAATTGCTACTTGTTTTTTCTCACTGGAGCGCCTCTTTTTCTCAAGATGTTCTGCAAGATCAAAACAGAGTCAGGTGACACTGAGAATAACTCCTCTTGCCCATACTCTAGACGGGAAAATGGGTGCAGATGAGATGCGTGGGCGTGAAAAAATCAGCAAAATCCAAAGAGAAAAATAAAAGTGAAATGGTACCCAGTTCAGTAGTGGCCATCCTTATATAGAGGTCTTGCCCACCCACATCGAATTTTGTTATGTCAACAAGGCTACCAAACCAAAGCAAGCAGCCGCTTCCTCCTCCCCTGACATCTAAACTAGCATATGCTGTGCAGGAGCAGTTTTTCAAACACATCCTTTCGCATTCCCTAAGGGTCATGCTCTTGTTGTACCAAGAAGAAGATGTGTCGAGCAATTTCACCCCCGTGTGCTTCAGGAATCCATCTCCGTCATTGCATTCCAAAGGAGTCCTTCGAACACACCCATTTGACCAATCTATTGAATCCCAATATTTTGGAGACTTGGGTAAGAATCCTTCCAAGCAAGCACATACAGGAGAGATATTGACATTGCAAGTAGCATAAGCACCGCATAAGCCATAATTTTGGCACTGATCTGCCTGGCATGTAAAGAAAGGCTCCCAACTGTGTGTCCGATCCATCCATATGAATCGTTGCGCAACCCCTGATGGGTTTAGCACATATCTTGAGAAAACAGAAGTGTTTAGGAGTTTGTACTCGTAATAGACCTCCTTCTCATTCAACACGAATCCATACTCATATACTAGATTCGGTCTTAACCCTTGACCCGTAAAACGAAGGCCATTCCATGACCCTACTCTAGCCTTTATTTTATCTCCCTCCATATTAACCCACTGTGGATAACCACGAGGATCTATGCGTATAGAATACTTACCTACAGAAGGATCTTCCGGGCTCTTCGAAGATGATAAAAACCTATCTAGACCAGTTACTAAGTTCCATCCAAGCTTCATTTCCAGCCGGAGTGTATCACAAGGATAATTAAAACTCTGCCACAAAAACTTCTCTGGATCATCATCATTTCTTTCTTTCACAACAAGATTCCCGTTGTCCAAGAGCTGGTCAACTGGATTTTTTGCGGTTCTTGATGTATTAGATGACCAAACAATACCGTTGGTGCTATTAAGAATCACAAGAACTCCATCATCGGTTACATTTAAAACTCCCGAGTGATCGTTAAGCGGAGCGTCTCTGTTGGCTACCCATGCAACTGTCTCTGAAGATATTGTGTACCATATTCCCAGATATCGAGTATTGGAATGACCTGGGCTGAAGAATCCCAATTGAAATGATCCGCCAGCTGAAACTAGAGTGCCACCGTCTCTGAGAGATTGAGTTGGAGTAACAGTGTCTTGTGCATGGGAGGTTCTTAAGAGGGAGGAGAACAAGAAAGAGTAGAAAAAAAGATGGGTACAGGCTTTCATTGATTTTCTAATGGTTTAGAGTATATGCATAGAAATCAAGATTTAAGCAGCCTTCTTCTAGGTTTTCTAACATATGTTCAGTATTCTAACTGTTTATCTGTTCATATTCGGAGTCAACGTACCCTTCTTCTCGGTTTTTTCTGTTTCCACTTTTGTGTAATTTCCACGAGTCTGGATCTTTTTTCAATCCATCTTTCCTATATGAAGCCGACCAAAAGTCACTCATCGGGCCTAGACTGAATTGGACTTACTGTTCGATGATTCATTGGAAGCTGCAGCATTAAGTCTTAATATTTTTGTTTTCTGTTTTTTCTTTCCTTATCCCAAACCAATTTTTTTTTTTTTTTTTAATATATCTCTTCATGAAATGGGGCAAAATGCTTGATCAGTACAATGTCAAAGATATAATTTGAAATCTCTACAACCCTAATAATATTTTTGTCACACACAATAGGTGTGTAGTGTCCCAGAATTTTCAAAGCTATTTAAATAGATTATTTTGATAATGATGTTATTTTAATATCCATTGTAGCTAAGGATTTTAATTCTTGGGAAATTTATGAGAGTGGTAATTAGAGAATGGTAATTGGTGAAATAATAGGATAGTAAATATGTAGCACCTCAGATTTTGAAAGTCTTATTTTAGAGATATTAATTTGATGCTATGATTATATTAATATTCATATTAGGCAATGATGTTAATTTTTGAAGGATTTATGATATTGTATGAATGGTATTTGGAGATTAGTAGGTAGAATAGTATAGGGTAGGTAGAATAGTAAGTGGTAGGTGAAATAGTAAGTGGTAGGTGAAATAGTAAAATGAGGGTATAATTGTAAATTGAAGGTAGAAAAGTATTTGATTTTCTCCTATAAATAGAGATCTTCTCCTTCACAATTTTCACCACTCATCTCCTCTCCCATCTCTTGCATATATTATTCTTTCTTCCGCTTTTTACTCGGTCTTTCTTCTTTCTAAGAGTGTTTACTCAGAACAGAGAGAGAAAGGGCGAGACCAAGCGCTACAAGAAAGAAAAAACACAAGAGATAGCGGACTTTAGAAATTAGTTTCAAAAGATATACTAGTGGTGTTAGTCATATTGGAGCAACTGGATTCCTTCATACCACTTTTAGCTTCAGTCTAGAGGTAAGTAAATTCACTACCCCTTCTAAAATTACTTCATGTCATGCTATTTATATATTCTTGTCATGCTATTTATATATTCTTGTATCAAACTGTAAATGATTATTTTATTTACCTGTCATGGAGATATGTTGCATGCATGAAGGATTTCTAAAAGAATTATTTAGAAAGTTTATATTTCTTTAAATGCTTTTTAAGCACAACAAGTTTATATTTGGAAAAGTTTCCATTTTAAGAAAAGAAAGCTGAGAAATGATGATGATTATAAGAAAGAAAAAAGATGATAAACCCTCCTACATGTTGCCCTAAGATGCATCAAAAGAAGTACAAAGAAAAGTACAAGAGATGAGATAAATGTTTATGAAATTAGGGCACATGTATGGAGGAGAGTATTTTTGGCCCCAAGATAAGATAAGATGAGAGTTCGGTACCGATACTCGGATGGAGGCGAAACCACTGAAGGAGGCTATGCCAGAAGGTGGTATTCCATCAACTAGACCGCTGAGTGCACCAAGAAAGAGTTAATTGACGGTCGGGCATGGCTGTGGCCACAGTTCAGTGCCATGGTCACAGGACCCGCAACCCTCGTGCACAGGGGTAATAGTGTACATGGGCCTTATTATGAGAAAATGATACTATATTTTCAACGAAGATATGCTAAGATGATTTACAAAGATTATTTATAATGATGCATTATAATGATGATTTATAAAGATGATTTACAACGATGATCTATTACTAGATGTAATAGTATGTATATGTTACGGGAGATGCAACCGTACATACAGATATTATTATGGCTAGAATTATATTTATTTGCGAAAATGATTTTCAAAACCGAGAACAAGGAGTAAAACTATTTATGGTTGTGGATGTTACTTGCTGGGCCCCCTTTGGGCTCATTCAGTTTTATTTCTTGTTTTTAGGTAGAAAGGATGCTGGAATAGGAGGCCGGAATGGGGTGGGAATAATTATTAATTTTCAAAGTCTTTTCATATAAGTTATTGTAATGATATGATATTCCGCAACTAAAGTTTAATGTTTTCTAATTTCGCTTATAATAAAATCTCTTGAATAATGTTTTATACATTTTTCGTATCCTTTAAAATCAAGTACTCTGATAGACCTTATAGATCTTTGCAAGAACTTTTGTTGTAAAAGAAGAAAAGTGGCAAACTCAGCCTTAACGGGCTGGGGATGTTACAATTTTGGTATCAGAGCAAAGGTTATAAGGTTCTGGCAGACTTTTCAAAAAAAAAAAAAAAATTGGGGAGTTAATGAGAAGCCACATTCCGGCCAAGTAGAGTGTGCATTGTTGTGTGGTCTCTAATAAATGATGCATGAGCATTTTTCTAATGGTTAATTTTTTGTTAAAAAAAAAAAAAAAAAAAAAATCATCTTAGTGTGATTAATTTGGAGGATTTTATTATTGTGATCATGTTAATGACGGAGATGAATTTTATTTTATAGATAGGTTGTGATCTATAGTATCTGCCTATTTGGATTTGCGGCAGTTTTCTAGAGTATCGATTGATAAGGGTATATTTTAAGGTGTCTCGAGGATTTAGAAAAGATTATTGATCATGATTTAAAAATCGTATGATGATTTTATAGATTTAGGTTGCGAGAAGATTTGTGAAATTAACTTGGCGACAAAATGGTTTTATGGATTTAGGTTGTGAGACAAATTGTGTAAATGATTTGGTAATGAATGGTCTTATGGATGTCGGTTGTGAAATGATTCTTGAACTGAATTAATGATATAAGAGTTTATATGAGTTTTTGGTAATGGCTAAGGTTTGGTCGATGACAATAATGATACTATGATGGATGTTATAATATATGGATTGATGAATAAGGATTACGTAGTGGCATGAAGTGAATGCCTAAGTATTGCAGGGATAAATGCAAATGAGGTATACCCTAGAATCTATAAGATATTTTGATATATAAAGT
>NC_081543.1:35756550-35773976 GCF_901000735.1 Corylus avellana | reverse complement strand
TGAGTGATTAACTTGTTAAACAGATTGTTTGTTTATGATTTCATAATGAATATTGAATGAGCACTGAATGATTACGAAAAAGAAATGTTTGGAGAACAAGCTCCTTATAATATTACATACCAGTGTCCAAAAAAAAAAAAAAAAGAGAAGGGAATTTGTTGCATAAAGAGATACGTGGTAATGATGAGCAGATGATTCCTCAGAGCTGCTCCAGGAAGATTATTTCTGCATAGAGAAAACCTAGTATGAGCAGAATCGTATATATTTATATAATTGAATTATCAAAGAGAATATTTATTTCTAATGAGGTACCTGACTAGAGCGTGTGCGGAGAGACTTGCAACCCCCCTGAACATCGACCCGGAGTTTTTCGTGCTGTCGCTGGAGACGTTCGGTATTCTTCTCCATTTCTAGCATCTTTGGTCCCAAGTATTCTGCGTAAGATAACATCATCTTTTTCAACTGAGTATTCTCCTGCTTCAAATCCACGTGTTTTCGTTTGTAGTCTTTGAGCAGTCGCTGTAAGACCCCGATTTGGTTTCTTGAGACTTTCAGCTCAACATTTCTGGCACTCAAACGTTGTGCCATGTCAGAAACTGAAGCAGCACCTTGGATACTGAATGCCAATGAATTATTAATAGCATCAGTATCCGACCTATCCGCTAAGAATGTTTGATCCCGTGGAATTACAAAACCTTTGGCCACTGCTACAGCAGTAGAATCATGGAGCATGACAGAATCGTGAATAGTGATAGGACGATTGTCAAAGACAAAAGTTGGCTGCCATACGTTAGGATATGCAGCAGGTTCATTAGGGTGTGTAACAGGTACGACGGGATGAATAGCAGACACTTCAGGGGGAACAACAGGCACATCCGGTTGCACGTCAGGCATAACAATGGGTTGTGCTGCAGGAGCAACATTCAAATCGAGGTTGTTAACGGATGATGATGATACTCCCATATTTAGGAGAGTAAGGAAAAATAGTTGAGAATACGAAGAAATTGGGAGAGATGAAGTACTGAGAAGAGACTAAGCGTTAGGAACTGAAGAGATTTTTTGAAGTTTCTGGAAGCAGCAGACGAGTGGCTTTAAAGGAATTTTTCACTTCAGGTGAAATAAACAGTAAACAACAAAGCGTTAGGCGACCTCGGGCCGCGATGGAAATTTTGTCAAAAGATCCCGTGGAAGTAGGATCTTGTCTCCTGTCATAAATTCGACTGAGCTCATTTTTCAAACCCACTGTTCAATCAACGACTTCAAATACCATGCGTGGGCAACTGAATGAATTGTCATGCCAACGCGCACCACGCGCTCGTTCATTACCAGAAATCTTTCCTATAAATTCCCACCTCTTTCTCCATTGCAACACATGCCTTCTGATCATACCCCTTCGCCTGAAATCTTCTAATAGCCTTCCATACAATGAAAGCTCGACTTTTCTTCCAGTTGAGCATATCCTCAAAAGAGAGAAAAATGCAAGCATCACGATTTGATTCACAAACCCAACTCCTTATACTCTCAGTAGTAAACCATTGAAGCAAGATTATCGTTGATCATGTCCTGCGGAAGCAAGATTATCCTTGATCATGCTTCTCAGGCTAAATATCTCTTTTTTTCTTCTCAGTCTTCGTAAATGACAGAAGAGAGAGAGCATCCGATGTGGGTATTTTGAAAGTCTCACATACATGCCATGTCCTGAAATGCTTTTCAAATCTTCATTTCTAGAAAGCAACAGGACTATCTTTCTCTCTTTTCTCTTCTTGACCTTGCAAGACCCAAGGGAGAGAAATTATAACATGAGTGTTTTGGGACATCCAGCTTGGAAACTTACCCATATCCTACTTTGCTTGCTTATCAATTTCATCTCTAGAACGCAGCAAAGCACAGCATGTATTAGTCAAGAATGGATGAGAATCTTACATTTGATGTAATCGTGTATTTCGTTTGAGTTGAAATCATAATTACGAGTTTCTATTGTTGAGTTATGATTTATCAAGTAAAGATGTAGTACTGAAAGATTTTCGCTGATATTGTAGCATCAACACAAAAGTTGGGATGAGAAAATAGAAACGGTTGTGTATTTAGAATGAATCATGATGTCATTTCTGAGGTATATTCATGTAATGATGTTTTTGGAAAATATAAACTGTAGAATGTTGGTGCTATTTACTTTTACAGGTTTATGATGGTGAGAAGTTAATAATTATTAGAGCATCATATTAAAATTTCGTATGCATGATTTGGAATACTGAGATACTAAAGAGAATATAGGCGGGGATGATTTTTTACACCTTTTTGATAAGATTGATTAAATTAGATCGAGAGAATTATTGCAGGCTTGAAATGAGGACTATGATGTTTGGAGGTATAAACTATTGATCACATGATTTATTAATTTGATGTTTAAACCTTGATTGTAGACTGTTGATGAATAACTCGATTGTTGTTATTGAGGTTGGAAAGAAACAATGGAAAAGATTTTGAGGTAAGATTTTAGTGTGAATTGATGAATGATTGCAGAAATCAAGACTTTAGACTGTGAATAAGATTTACTCATAGAAGAAGGAGATGGAATTTCAATATGATAAAAGAGAGTAAGCTTTGATGAAGGATTGAAAGGAATATGATCTGAATCCCTCAACTTGAAGATTGGACGATAATATTATAGGTTTTAATTTCGAGGACGAAATTCTAATAAGGAGGGAAGATTGTAGTGTCCCAGAATTTTCAAAGCTAGTTAAATAGATTATTTTGATAATGATGTTATTTTAATATCCATTGTAGCTAAGGATTTTAATTCTTGGGAAATTTATGAGAGTGGTAATTAGAGAATGGTAATTGGTGAAATAATAGGATAGTAAATGGTAGGTATAAGGATGGTAGAATAAGAAGGTAGAATAGTATAGGGTAGATAGAATAGTATATGGTTGGTGAAATAGTAAAATGAGGGTATAATTGTAAATTGAAGATAGAATGAGGGTATAATTGTAAATTGAAGGTAGAATAGTATAGGGTTGGTGAAATAGTATAGGGTTGGTGAAATAGTAAAATGAGGGTATAATTGTAAATTGAAGATAGAATGAGGGTATAATTGTAAATTGAAGGTAGAATAGTATAGGGTTGGTGGAATAGTATAGGGTTGGTGGAATAGTATAGGGTTGGTGAAATAGTAAAATGAGGGTATAATTGTAAATTGAAGGTAGAATAGTGTTTGATTTTCTCCTATAAATAGAACTCTTCTCCTTCACAATTTTCACAACTCATCTCCTCTCCCATCTCTTGCATATATATTCTTCCTTCTTCCGCTTTTTACTTGGTCTTTCTTCTTTCTAAGAGTATTTACTCAAAACAGAGAGAGAAAGGGCGAGACCAAGCGCTACAAGAAAGAAAGAACACAAGAGATAGCGGACTTTAGAAATTAGTTTCAAAAGATATACTAGTGGTGTTAGTCATATTGGAGCAACTAGATTCCTTCATACCACTTCTAGCTTCAGTCTAGAGGTAAGTAAATTCACTACCCCTTCTAAAATTACTTCATGTCATGCTATTTATATATTCTTGTCATGCTATTTATATATTCTTGTATCAAACTGTAAATGATTATTTTATTTACTTGTCATGGAGATATGTTGCATGCATGAAGGATTTCTAAAAGAATTATTTAGAAAGTTTATATTTCTTTAAATGCTTTTTAAGCACAACAAGTTTATATTTGGAAAAGTTTCCATTTTAAGAAAAGAAAGTTGAGAAATGATGATGATTATAAGAAAGAAAAAAAAGATGATAAACCCTCCTACATGTTGCCCTAAGATGCATCAAAAGAAGTACAAAGAAAAGTACAAGAGATGAGATAAATGTTTATGAAATGAGAGCACATGTATGGAGGAGAGTATTTTTGGCCCCAAGATAAGATAAGATGAGAGTTCGGTACCGATACTCGGATGGAGGCGAAACCACTGAAGGAGGCTATGCCAGAAGGTGGTATTCCATCAACTAGACCGTTGAGTGCACCAAGAAAGAGTTAATTGACGGTCGGGCATGGCTGTGGCCACAGTTCAGTGCCATGGTCACAAGGACCCGCAACCCTCGTGCACAGGGGTAATAGTGTACATGGGCCTTATTATGAGAAAATGATACTATATTTTCAACGAAGATATGCTAAGATGATTTACAAAGATTATTTATAATGATGCATTATAATGATGATTTATAAAGATGATTTACAACGATGATCTATTACTAGATGTAATAGTATGTATATGTTACGGGAGATGCAACCGTACATACAGATATTATTATGGCTAGAATTATATTTATTTGCGAAAACGATTTTCAAAACTGAGAACAAGGAGTAAAACTATTTATGGTTGTGGATTTTACTTGCTGGGCCCCCTTTGGGCTCATTCAGTTTTATTTCTTGTTTTCAGGTAGAAAGGATGCTGGAATAGGAGGCCGGAATGGGGTGGGAATAATTATTAATTTTCAAAGTCTTTTCATATAAGTTATTGTAATGATATGATATTCCGCAACTAAAGTTTAATGTTTTCTAATTTCGCTTGTAATAAAATCTCTTGAATAATGTTTTATACATTTTTCGTATCCTTTAAAATCAAGTACTCTGATAGACCTTATAGATCTTTGCAAGAACTTTTGTTGTAAAAGAAGAAAAGTGGCAAACTCAGCCTTAACGGGCTGGGGATGTTACAAGGTGACTCTAGATGCTGCCCCGTCATTAATTTTTAGGTTTTTTCGTCTCTGCTACAAGTGCATTTTCAAACGCAATTTCCTTTACTTCTTCTACCAAAGTGACAATTCTTTTATATGCCTGAAAACTTCTCCTCATCGGTCAATCATGTACTTATACGCACGGTTTAACCTAAAACACAAGCAACTAACCAATGGAGTAGCGCTTGTCATGCTGGGTCAAGTGTAGGAAAGTAAATCTATCTTCGAAAGATTTTGAGTTGAGAACCTTGACAGATGTAGTGAGAGACACAATAGAGATAGTAAAAAATCGGTGTTGACTATGGTGAGGGATGTAATTTGTGGGATAGGACCTCAAAAGAGACGGATAATGCTTCCCATGAGGCAAAGTAGTGCCTCAAAAGAAGCGGATAGAAAGACCTCCAAAGAGGCGAAAAGGAGAGGAGAGAAAGGAAGAATGGAGTAGAAGGGAGGGGGGTATGGCATCTCATTTCTCACTCCTCTTTTAGACTGCTAGAGAAAACAAACCCTAACAGAAGTCTTGCATAAGTTTGTCCCCAAAACAAAAATATTAATAAGAATAATTCAAACACAAAACTTTTTTAAGAATTAAAAAATAAATTTTTACTTTTATATAATAAAAAAAACTCTCTAAATCTTTAGTCCTTTTTTTTATAAAATAAAATAAATAAATAAATTTAGTTCATCCAATTACAACGATAGCTCCACAATGTATAAAAAGTGGTCCAAAACTTCATAAAGATAAATGTTAGGAGTTAATAAGTTTATTATATTTGACCCATACTTTCTTATTAATTCAATAAATCAACCATTAAAATTTGATAATGGCAATAACAAGTTTCCTAAAAATGGCAGTAACTAGCTGTTCCCAACTTCAGTCTGTCAATTCACCCCATCAGCAAAAATAATAAAATGACCAATCCCACCAAAATGCCATATTGAAGGTGACATGTTATTTATTATTGCCATGTGAATTCCATTTCACCTTCAACCGCCACGTCAGCAAGGCAAAAAAAAAAAAAAACTTACCGTCAATACTTATTAATCACCCTCATCTGCCAGTTACCCACAACTCGACCTGATGCACCGTACCAAGTATGGTGAATTGCAATTTGCAAAACCAAACAATACAATATTAACAACTATTCCCAAAACAAAAAATTAAATCAAGGAATTGACGCAAGATAAAAGAAAATTCAACATTTAAGTATTTCATAATGAAAACTATGAAAACTAAGAGAAAAATAAACGAAACCTTTTTTTAAAACTGTAAAATATTTTTCAAGTTTGAGATTCTCTTCTCAAATCGCTAGAGTCCGCTAGACCATCGTTAGAAGCTGTCAAACCACAGCCAGAGGTTGCAAGAAGTTGCTGGTCGTTTTTCGCACTGTCTCTTTTTCTGTACAAGTCAAAAGAAAAATATTTTCAAAGAAACAGTTTTTCTAAAACGGTTAAATTTACATAAAACATGTAGACCAAGAAGTCAACCAAACGTGATTTGGTGAATTACGAATTAGTGGAATTCTTTCCTTACAAAGCATGCATTTGAATTCTGTCCATTCACACAAGGCAACACCATTCAACAATGGCAATAGTCGCTAGCAATGGAAAAGGTAAAGACCACATCAACTTATAAAGAAATCGTGGAGACCAGACCAATAGTCTACTGCTACTCAAAGGAAAAGATTGCATATAATTGATTCTTGTATAAATGACAATTTATGCTCTCCTTGTAAATCAACGTATATATATGCTGCGTATATATATAATCCCTAGAGATATCAATGTATTGTATCGAGTGAAAGCCTTCTTGTTTAACAAAATTTAGGAGAAACTGACCTTAATTATAAAGTACTCATCCATGGATGGGTTAAGAGGATGTTGATTGTTGGGAGAAGAGGCATATCAGTGAGTATCACTTGGTTACACGTTGAATGGCAGAATTCACCTTTTGAAATCATCCATGGATGGCTTAACACTTCGATCAATATTCTTAGAAACATGTATTCCTTCAATCTTCATAAGGATAATGCGTTCCTTGTTTAGTTCAAATGTGCTCCAGAACAAGGTTTCACCAATGGAAGCAAGAATGAAGATCTAGAGCCACCATTATTTGGAAATTTAGGAGAAACTGACACCTTGCATGTACATATATTAGTAATTAACCAAAAGGGATCAGTTTTTTTTTATTTTTTTTTATTGCTGAAATAGGAAAGTAATATCTGCACAACTATAGTTGATTTCGTTGTTTATAAAGTCATCCAGGTGGAGGGATGAGTCTTTTCAACATAAAGAACTCCTTCAGCCATCTATAAGTATGAATGCGTGTCATCCCTTATTCCTCTGAGCATTTGTGATTGATACAGAGCAAGATATTCAGGGCATTTCAGAAGAGGGGCAAGAAATAGCTTTAAGAGGCTTTCATCAAAATCAAGGACTCCAAGAGTTCAAGAATGAAGTTTTTAGCATTGCCAAACTTCAGCATAGAAACCTTGTGAAGCTTTTAGGATGTTGCATTCAAGAAGAAAAAAGGATCCTGACATATGAGACATGGTTCAGCCCTAAGGGATGGAGAGGGGGAGATTCAAAACAACAACATCCGCTTATGAGACATGGTTCTTAGTCACTTATCAAGCAATCTCTTGGGGTTTCAGTATATTCTCTTTTCTCCATAAACTTCTTACAAAATGATCTAATTTCTTGCAGGCATGGACACCATATAAAGAGGACAGAGCATTGGGATGGGTAAAGTGGCTACTGAGTTTTTAATTGAATACTAGGAAGACATGTAGAAGACACGACATCAGTCGGTAACAGAAAGCCAAGAGGTTTCTGGAGAGCATGTTTTGGCGTAAACTTCCAATTTCGAGTCAAAAATTAGATATAAATTTATAGTATGCATTGTAAAAGGAATTGATTCTAAAATTATTCAAAAAAGAACACACTCTGAAACACATGATACTAGTCCTATGGGTAAAGACTAATTCACTAAATGAATAAATAGCATGAATATAGTAGGGTCGGCCTTGCACTAAGCCAAAGCTCTTTATCTTTCCGACCCTTCTGTCCTAAAGAGTAGTAGCTTCCAGACCTTTTTTGTTTAGCTAAATATGCTGAAATCAAGATTACATAAATTCCTATAAATAAAAACTCAGCTTTTGCTCTCAAGTGACATACTTTATCGTGCTTCAAACACTGTATTGGTGATTGTGTTGGCTGAACAAGTTTCATGCTTGCTAGATGAAGAATCTGCTTCTGGTGAATCTGAAAGGAAACCTGGTTGTTTCGGCTTAGGCAATAAATTTTCACTACTCAACATTTGAACAACAGACGACATGTTTGGTCTATCTTCTGGTCTTTGCTGCACACATAACAAACCCACATGAATGTGTCGTAATACACTTGATAGAGCGCACAAGTTATCTACGAATTCATCGATAAGTTCCATTGGTTTGTCTTCAATCCATAGTTTCCATGCCTGAAAGAAATGAAAACAAAATTTTTGTTAGTTGGACTCCCTTCAAATAGGCTCTTGACTATTAAAAAAGCATCAGAATAATAGGGGCATCATGTGATCCTCTGTACTGTCAATAACTGCATTGTTAATACTTACATGTCCAATAAGATTATGGTGGTGGTCTGGGTGATGAAATCCTCTATTCTTCTTTCCACTCAATATCTCTAATACTAAAACTCCAAAACTAAACACATCAGATTTTACCGAGTACCGTCCATGCACCATATACTCTGGAGACATATAACCACTGCAAAATACCATTTCAAAGAAAAACTAAGTTAAAAAACAACTGAACTTAACCTATTAAATGAGTTTAAGCATACTTACTATGTTCCAATAATTCTATTGGTCTTAGAGTCAACTTGATCTCCCCCAAATGATTTCGCCAAGCCAAAGTCCGAAATTTTTGGATTCATGTTGTTATCTAAAAGGATATTACTAGCTTTTAGATCTCTGTGGATAATTCTCAGTCTAGAGTCTTCATGAAGATAGAGAAGCCCTTTAGCAATACCACGGATAATGTTGATACGTTTATGCCAATCTAGTACTTTACTATTTGCTTGATCTGTCCAATTTCATATTCATGTTAGCACATACTTGGCTACATTCTTAGCAAACAATTTCATTAATAAAAGAGGATAAGACTAAACATGAAAGCTTTGAATCATGTCAAGGTCAAGGTTCAAACCGAAAATAAAGGAGTCCAAGCTTTTGTTGGGCATGTATTCATAGATTAACATATTTTCATTTTCTTGAATGCAACAACCAAGAAGCTTCACAAGATTACGATGTTGAAGTTTGGCAATCAAAATAACTTCATTTTTGAACTCGTTCAGCCCTTGTCTAGAATTCTTTGAAAGCCTCTTCACAGCTATATCTCCGATCCCTGGTAGTATACCCTGAAAGAAGGAGTTGATATAATTTTGAAAATAAAAAATATAGTTTTCCTAGCTATATTGTTATTTACCTTGTACACAGGTCCAAATCCACCTTCTCCGAGCTTGTTGTTATTTGAAAAATTATCTGTTGCATTAGCGATGACTACCAAATCAAATATCGGTAACTCCATATCTTCCTTCCCACCTTCATTGTCATAATCCTTCCTCCGACTTCTTTTTGTTGTTCCTACAAGAGATGCATGGGCATGAAAAAATCTTGGATAGTTCTTTTATCCAAAGAAAAATACTTACCCCCCAATCTGTTCTCCACCATCATGAATCAAATTATTATCATAGTCAAATTTTAAGAAATCTCTACCTTGGTTTCTGAGTTTCTTTTTCCATATATATGAGACCAGCGCAACTATTGTCATTCCCACGACTAATAATGTTGAGCCGACTATAATTGCCACTAGTTTCTTCTTGCCAGAGCGCCTCTTTTTCTCAAGATAATCTGAAACACCAAAACAGAGTAAGGTGACTTTGAGAATAACTCATCTTGCACATAGTCTAGACAGGGAAATGGGTGCAGATGAGGTGGATGAAGCAGTTGATCTCAGCACCACCACTTCCAAGTTTCAATGGCATTACAATTTGTCTAGGTTGTCGTTGTACGATCAGCTTATTAAGCGAGCTTTTAGAGGTATCATACAGTGTCTATCAATGTTGTTTATACCCATCTAAATTATCACTTGTCCCAAAAAATTGAAGTTAGAAAAAAATAATAAATATAATCATTAGTTCGTGGAATATTCAATTGAAATGAGAGATAAATTAAGGAGAGACGATTCGAAGTCAAGACCTTAGCTGATAAGAACGTGAATTTAACCATTTTATGATTTTTTTTTTTTTTTTTTTGACATGTCCTTACAAGAGGGGGAAGAGAGAACTATTTTATGATTTTTCTAACATTCAAAACTCTCTCAATAAATAAGGCCCAACACATAGAATATTTATTGAAATGTGATAAATTCTAGAATTATGGTTTCAATTCATGAACTCTGCTTTTATACCACCTTAAATTAGTACTTATCCAAAAATTTGAACTTTTTTGAAAAAAAAAATAAATCTCATTATTTAATTAATATTATAACGTCTCCTTTAGCCTCATAAAATAAACAATCATATAATAAGCTACTTTGCCAGTTAAAAACCAACGGATATGGTTTCCATATGTCTTATGTATAATAAAAATAAAAAAGTAAAAGTAAAATCTCAGCAAAATCCATGAGAAAAATAATAGAGAAATGGTACCGGCGAGTTCAGTAGCGGCCATCCTTATATAGAGGTCTTGCCCAGGCTCACCTAATTCTCTTATGTCAACAAGGCTATCAAACCAAAGCAGGCAGCCGCTTCCTCCTCCCCTGACATCTAAATTTGCATATGCTGTGCAGGAGCAGTTCTTCAAACACATTCCTTCGCATTCCTTTAGGCTCATGCTCTTGTTATACCAGCTAGAAGATGTGTCCGGCAATTTCAACCCCGTACGCTTCAGGAATCCATCTCCGTCATTGCATTCCAAAGGAGTCCTTCGAACACACCCATCTGACCAATCCACTGAATCCCAATCTTTTGGAGACTTGGGAAAGAATCCTTCCAAGCATGCACATATAGGAGACTTATTGAAATCGCAGGTAGCATCTGCGCCACATAAGGTATAACTTTCGCACCGATCTGCCGGGAATGTAGCGAAAAGATCCCAACTCTGTCTCCGACCCATCCATCCGAATCGCTGCACAAGGCCTGATGGGTTTAACACAACGTTATAGAAAACAGAAGTGTTAAGGATTTTGTACTCGCAATAGGCCTCCTGATCATTAAACACAAATTCATACTTCAATAGTGGATCCGATCTTAACCGACGACCTGCAGGATTGATGCCATTCCATGATCCTGCTCTAGCCTTTATTTTAGATCCCTCCTTAACAACAAGTTGTGGATATCCTTGAAGATCTATCCGTACTGAAAACTCACCTTGAGCAGGATCATCCGTGCTCTTCCAAGATGATAAAAACCTCTCTAGACCAGTTACAAAGTTCCATCCAAGCTTCATTTCTGGTAAGAGCGTGTCACAAGGATAATCAAAACTCTGCCACAAAAACTTCTCTGGTTTATCATCATTCCCATCTTTCACAGCAAGATTCCCGGTGTCTAACAGCTGTGCAACTGGATTTTGTGGGGTTGTTGATGTAGTAGATCTAGATGACCAAACAGTACCGTTGGTGCTATTAAGAAGCACAAGAACTCCATCATCAGCGAGCTTTAAAACTCCCGAGTGATCGCTAAGCGGAGCTTCTCTATTGGCTACCCATACAACTATGTCCGTAGATACTGTGTACCAAATTCCCACATAGCGACTATCGGGATTACCTGGGCTGAAGAATCCCAATTGAAATTGTCCGCCAGCTGAAACTAAAGCACTGCCACCGTCTCTGATTGACTGACTTGGAGTAATAGTGTCCAGAGAAATGGAGGTTCTTAAGAGGGAGAATAAGAAAGAGTAGAAGACAAAAAGATGGGTTAAGGCTTCCATTGATTTTCTTATTCGGAGAAAGTTGTATATCCATAGAAGTTGAGATTTAAGCAGCCACAGAGCGCATCATTTCTTTGGAGTCAACCCTTCTTCTCAGGTCTTCCCTTTTTTTTTCTGTCTTTTTCAATGTATTTCCTTTTCTACAACTTGAACCCAGCAAGAGTGTGTGGTTCTCCCATCCCCTTATCTGCAAACGGGGCCCTATCAAGTTGCACATGGGGACCACCAAGATCGAAAAAACTGAATTTGACTTGGTCACACTGGTGTGAACTGTGAAGGCTGAAGAGTTTGAATCACGATTCACGCATCCACGCGATTTAATTAGCAGTCGCAGTCGCTCCAATGGCTGCTCCCAGCACTGCCCCCAACCGTTGGGCTCTCTGAGACTTTCTCAAGGTTGAAAAACCAAGGCAAAGTAAGCAAGCCATTTCATTTTGATTTCATTTCACAAAAAGAAGCATTTTACATAGCAAGAAGTGATCATGAAAACTTACTATTTGATACACTTACTGACATGTTGCGACACAGAATTGCTTGAGCTTGAGTTCGACAAATGATGGTGTCTTACAAAGATCTATCCGTACAGAATTCTCACCTTGAGCAGGATCTTCCGTGCTCTTCCAAGATGATAAAAACCTCTCTAGACCAGTTACTAAGTTCCATCCAAGCTTCATTTCCGGTAGGAGTGTGTCACAAGGATAATCAAAACTCTGCCACAAAAACTTCTCTGGATCATCATTATTCCCATCTTTGACAACAAGATTTCCAGTGTCCAAGAGCTGTGCAACTGGATTTTGTGGGGTTGTTGATGTATTAGATGACCAAACAGTACCATTGGTGCTATTAAGAAGCACAAGAACTCCATCATCAGCAAGCTTTAAAACTCCCGAGTGATCGCTAAGCGAAGCTTCTCTATTGGCTACCCATACAACTGTGTCCGAAGATACTGTGTACCAAATTCCCACATATCGGCTTTTGGAATTACCTGGGCTGAAGAATCCCATTTGAAATGATCGGCCAGCTGAAACTAAAGTAGTGCCACCGTCTCTGATTGACTGAGTTGGAGTAATAGAGTCTTGCGCAATGGATATTCTAAACAGAGAGAAAAAGAAAGAGTAGACGAAAAGATGGGTAATGGCTGCCATTGATTTTCTAATGGTTTATCTTCTTTTATTCGGAGAAAGTAATATATGCATGAAAGTCAAGAATTAGGCAGATCTATAGCGCATTATTTCTTCGGACCCAACCCTCCAATCTATATTGCTTTTCAACAAAGTTGAATTCAGGAGAGTCAAAAAAAACACAATAAGACTATTCCTATAAATTTGAAAAAACAAATATTAAAAAAATATTTTTATTGTTACGGAAGACATTGATAATTTTTAATTATTTGGACAAAACATTGTCTAAATTTAAAATTTGAGAAAGTATTATCAATCAATTAAATTACCTGACTTTGACGTCTTTCCCTTTTGACTCCTTTTACAGAACCTACCCTCCAATCTACATCGCTCGGTTGTTCGCTTGGAAGCAGCACAAAATAGGCTTCAATGAATTTTTTTCAGCCGCCACTCTTGCACCTCACACAATTTTCAATCTTGTAAACCACATGACAAAAAAAAAATTACGGGAAACAGTGGTGTGAACTCAAGGAGCTTTATGGAGGAGGAAGAAGAGGAATCAGAGCCTGGGTGAGACGTTTTCTGATACTGGAAAAGGGGAGGGGCTGAACTGATCGATAATGGAGGGGAATCTGTTTTGAAAGGTGAAAAAAGAGATACTTATTATGAGAACAGAGTTTTATAAACATCTGGAAAAAAGCAGTATGAAAAGAGGTGGAAGAGATTGGTGGGGTCCAAACAAATTGTTTAGGACCAATAAAATGGAAGGAAATTGATGAGATGTTGAAACTTTAGAAGCATTCCAAGCTTGAAAATGTTGAAGCTTGAATAGTATGTCAGAGATGATGGGAGCTAAGGTTCCAATATGAGAGAAGAGGGAGAGCTGGTTGATAGCCAAAATAAGTCGCCTACAAGCAACAGAGCAGGAAAGCCAAAAGAGAGGTCAAAATTGATCTTCAAGGAGCCTGGAGGAGGGGGATGCCAAATGAAGAGACCAAAAGGAGAGGACTTCCAGGCTGTAAGGTGAGTACGGATCACAATAGCAATAGTCTTCAAAGTCATCCATGGATGGGTAACATGGGCTAACACTTCAATATTCTTAGAAGCATGTATTCCTTCAATATTCTTAAGGATAATGCATTCCTTGTTTAGTTCAAATGTGCTCCAGAACAAGGTTTTACCAATGGAAGCAAGAATGAAGATCTAGAGCCACCATTATTTGGAAATCTAGGAGAAACTGACTACTTGCATGTACATATATTAATAATTAACCAAAAGGGCTCAGCTTTTTTTGTTTGTTTTTTTTTGGCGGAAATAGGAAAGTAATGTCTGCACAACTATAGTTTATTTTGTTGTACGTTTATAAAGTCATCCAGGTGGAGGGACGAGTCTTTTCCACAAAAAGAACTCCTTCGGCCATTTATAAGTATGAGCGCATGACATCCCTTATTCCTGAGTATTTGTGATTGATACAGAGCATGATATTCAGGGCATTTTAGAAGAGGGGCAAGAAATAGCTGTTAAGAGGCTTCCATCAAAATCATGACAATTGACAAGGACTCGACGAGTTCAAGAATGAAGTTTTTAGCATTGCCAAACTTCAGCATAGAAAGCTTGTGAAACTTTAGGACGTTGAGAAAGGATTCTGATATATGAATACATGCGGAAGAAGAGCTTGGATTCCTTTCCTTCTATGAATATCTAAATAATTCATGGCTCCACCATGTATTAACTTGGTTGTAAAACATGCCTATCCAAGGCAAAACAAATAATTAGATTGGCCTAAGTGCTTCGACATTATCAGTGGGATTGCTTGGGAGCTACTTTATCTTCAACAAAAAGCCAAACTGGGAATAACTATATCTATAGAGATCTTAAAGCTAGCAAATAGCAATGTTTAATTGTACAGTAAGATGAATCCAAAAATTTCGGACTTTGGCGAAGTAAAGCAGAGTGGTTTGAACATAGTAAGAATCTCTATATATTTTGTATTCTTGAACCTTTGTCCATAAATATATTGATTTCATCAAATATTTCCTACAGGGGTTACATGTCTAAGGACTACACAATTAATGGACTGTTCTCAGTAAAATATGATGTATTTTGCTTCGATGTTTTGGTAACTAGAGACAGTGAGTGGCATCGGAAACAGGGGATTCATTCATTTGTGTCAAGCAATATATTCTCTAATTTTTTTTTTGGCAGCTAGGTTCGACCCTAAGGGATGGAGAGGGGGAGATTCAAAACAACAACTTCCACTTATGAGACATGGTTCTCAGTCACTTCTCAGGCAATCTCTTGGGGTTTCAATATATTCTCTTTTCTCCCTAAACTTCTTACGAAATGATCGAATTTCTTCCAGGCATGGACACCATTTAAAGAGGACAGAGCATTGGGATGGGTAAAGTGGCTACTGAGTTTTTAATTGAATACTAGGAAGACATGTAGAAGACGCGGCATCGGTCGGTTAAAGAAAGCCAAGAGGTTTCTGGAGAGCTTGTTTTGGCGTAAACTTCCAATTTCGGGTCAAAAATTAGATATAAATTTATAGTATGCATTGTAAAAGGAATTGATTCTAAAATTATTCAAAAAAGAACACACTCTGAAACATATGGTACTAGTCCAATGTGCAAAGACTAATTCACTATAAGTATAAATAGCATGAATATAGTAGGGTCGGCCTTGCACTAAGCCAAAGCTCTTTATCTTTTTGACCCTTCTGTCCTAAAGAGTAGCAGCTTTCAGACCTTTTTTGTTTAGCTAAATATGCTGAAATCAAGATTACATAAATTCCTATAAATAAAAACTCAGCTTTTGCTCTCAATTGACATACTTTATCTTGCTTCAAACACTGTATTGGTGATTGTGTTAGCTGAACAAGTTTCATGCTTGCTAGATGAAGAATCTGCTTCAGGTGAATCTAAAAAGAAACCTGGTTGTTTCGGCTTAGGCAATAAATTCTCACTACTCAACATTTGAACAACAGATGACATGTTTGGTCTATCTCCTGGTCTTCGCTGCACACATAACAAACCCACATGAATGTGTCGTAATACACTTGATAGAGTGCACAAGTTATCTACCAATTCATCAATAAGTTCCATTGGTCTGTCTTCAATCCATAGTTTCCATGCCTGAAGAAATGAAAACAAAATTTTTGTTAGTCAGACTCCCTTCAAATTTGCTGTTGACTATTAAAAGAGCATCAGAATAATAGGGGCATCATGTGATCTTCTATATTGTCAATAACTGCATTGTTAATACTTACATGTCCAATAAGATTAAGGTGGTGGTCTGGGTGACAAAATCCTTTATTCTTCTTTCCACTCAATATCTCTAATACTAAAACTCCAAAGCTAAACACATCAGATTTTACCGAGTACCGTCCATGCACCATATACTCTGGAGACATATAACCACAGCAAAATACCATTGCAAAGAAAAACTAAGTTAAATAACAACTAAACTTAACCTATTAAATGAGTTTAAGCATACTTACTATGTTCCAATAATTCTATTGGTCTTAGAGTCAACTTGATCTCCCCCAAATGATTTAGCCAAGCCAAAGTCCGAAATTTTTGGATTCATATTGTTATCTAAAAGGATATTACTAGCTTTTAGATCTCTGTGGATAATTCTCAGTCTAGAGTCTTCATGAAGATAGAGCAGCCCTTTAGCAACACCACGGATAATGTTGATACGTTTATGCCAATCTAGTACTTTATTCTTTGCTTGATCTGTCCAATTTCACATTCATGTTAGCACATACCTGGCTACATTCTTAGCAAACAATGTCATTAATAAAAGAGGATAAGTCTGAACATGAATGCTTTGAATCAAGTCAAGGTCAAGGTTCAAACCAAAAATAAAGGAGTCCAAGCTTTTGTTGGGCATGTATTCATAGATTAACATATTTTCATTTTCTTGAATGCAACAACCAAGAAGCTTCACAAGATTACGATGTTGAAGTTTGGCAATCAAAATAACTTCATTTTTGAACTCGTTCAACCCTTGTCTAGAATTCTTTGAAAGCCTCTTCACAGCTATATCTCTCATGTCTGGTAATGTACCCTGAAAGAAAGAGTTGATATAATTTTGAAAATAAAAAATATAGTTCTCCTAGCTATGTTGTTATTTACCTTGTACACAGGTCCAAATCCTCCTTCTCCGAGCTTGTGGTTATTTGAAAAATTATCTGTTGCATTAGTTATGGTTGCGAGATCAAATATCGGTAACTCTATATCTTCCTTCCTACCTTCATAATCCTTCCTCCGACTTCTTTCTGCCGTTCCTACAATAGATGCATGGGCATGAAAATATCTTGGATAGTTCTTTTATCCAAAGAAAAATACTTACCCCCCCCCCCTCCCCCCAATTTGTTCTCCGCCATCATGAATCAAATTATTATCATAGTCAAATTTTAAGAAATCTACCTTGGTTTATGACATTCTTTTTCCATATATATGAGACCAATGCAACTATTGTCATTCCCACGACTGATAATGCTAAGCCGACTATAATTGCTACTCGTTTCTTCTTGCTGGAGTGCCTCTTTTTCTCAAGATGATCTGAAAGATCAAAACAAGTAA
>NC_081543.1:35737886-35756450 GCF_901000735.1 Corylus avellana | reverse complement strand
TGGGCAATAAAAAATAATTTTTTAAAAGAAATATTAAAATATTAAAAAACTAAACTATTAAAAAAATAAAAGAGAAAGAAAAAAAAAAATCAAAGGGATCAAAGGGGTGGCTGGAGGCCAAAATGGGATGGCCGGCCCACCCCATTATGGCCAGGGGTGGCTTCATGGCCAGTCTGGGGGTGGACGAACCACCCTCAAGGGGTGGTCCGGCCACCCCAATAGGCCAAAAGAAGAAAAAAAAAATAAAAAAAAGGTTTGGTTGTGGGGTGGCCAGACCACCCCAAGGGCCTGAATCCACCCCCATACCGGCTACAAACTATTTAGGACTAACCCGAACCCATGGGCCTCGTAGTACGGCAGGTTCGAGAGTAGAGTCTCATCGATGTCAAACATCCACATGTCCCCCCCATCTCCAGCGATCTCCACCGTCTTCGCAAAGGCAAGCGAGTCCTCGGCCACGATCTCCGAGTTAGACGGGTACCACTCGCCGATCGTGTAGTCCTGCACGAAGCACTCACACCTAGCCAGAACGGTGGACCAATACTGGGCGTCGTCGGTCTCGACGGAGAACCTCCAAATGTCACAGTAGAGATCCTCACCTATCCGGATTTTGCAGTCTCCGGAGACCAATTGGATTATTAAATGGGAAACAGCAGTGGAGACAAGGCAGAGGAGAAAGAGGCTGTTTTTTTTTTAATTTTTTTTTATTTGAGAAAGAGGCTCGTTTATTTTTTAATTATTGATTTTTTAATATTGAATTAATTTTATATTATTACTTTAAAAAAAATTATTTTTTATTGCCCAAAACGACCCCAATGTGGGTCGTTTTGGGCTACAGCATGGTGCGGTAGTTTTGAACTACCGCACCTAAGCCGGATCCTGTGATGTGACTTTTAGAATTTTTAATAAATTAAAAGTCAATAAATCACATTTCAAATTCAACCATAATTTTAAAAGTCACATCACATTTAGAAGGACCCTAAGAAAACTTTAGAAGGACTTATAACATTACTTTTATATACAATCCCTGGAGATATCAATGTATTGTATCGGGTAAAAGTCTTGTTGTTTTACAAAATTTAGGAGAAAACTGACCTTATGAAGTCATCCATGGATGGGTTAAGTGGATGTTGGGAGAAGAGGCATATCAGTGAGTATCACTTGGTTACACGCGCGTTGAATGGCAGAGTTCACCTTTCGAAGTCAAAACACTTCAACATTCTTAGAAACATGTATTCCTTCAATATTCTTAAGGATAATGCATTCCTTGTTTAGTTCAAATGTGCTCCAGAACAAGGTTTCACCAATGGAAGCAATAATGAAGATCTAGAGCCCCCATTATTTGGAAATTTAGGAGAAAATAATTAACAAAGAGGGCTCAGATTTTTTTTATTTTTTTATTTTTTGGTGGAAATACGAAAGTACTATCTGCACAACTATAGTTTATTTTGTTGTTTATAAAGTCATCCAGGTGGAGGGATGAGTCTTTTCCACTTAAAGAACTCCATCAGCCATTATTTATAAGTATGAATCAAAGACACGCCTTATTCCTTAGCATTTGTGATTGATACAGAGCATGTATTAACTTGGTTGTAAAACATGCCTATCCAAGGCAAAACAAATTATTCGATTGGCCTAAGCGCTTCAACATTATCAATGGGATTGCTTAGGCAACTTTATCTTCAACAAAAATTCAAACTAGGAATAATTATTCGGGTTAAATACCTTATTCACCAATGTGATTTAACTTCCTTATTTTTTGACTCCTAGAGTTTACTTTTTATCGCAGGAGGTCCCTCTGATTTGCCTAAAGACAGAGATAATCTCTCCGTCCAAAATTTGATAAAACGACATATCAGCACCAATCACGGTTTGACAAGTGTCCATATAATTAATTAATTAAAATAAATGAATTTTTTAAAATTAAAAACATTAAAAAAAATTTTAATTAAAATTTTTTTAAAAAAAAAAATTTGGGGGTGGCCGTAGCACCCTCTTTGGCCATTTGGGGGTGGCCAGGCCATGGGGTTGAGATTCATTTTTTTTGACTAGTCGGCCAAGGTCTAGGGAATTGTGAACCAACCTAACATTCTCTGACAGAATGAAAAAAAAAAAAAAATCAATTGGTCCTTTGGGGTTGCCGAACCACCCCCAAGGGCCGTCACTCCCAAATATTTTTTTTAATAATTTAATTTAATATAATTTTTTAATATTTTCAATTTTAAAATAAAATTATTATTTTTAAATTAATTAATTATATGAATATGTGTCAAACTGTGATTGGTGCTGACGTGGTGTTCCGTCAAATTTTGGACAAAATTTTAATGGATGGACCATCTCCGTCTTTAGGCAAACCAAAGGGACCTCTTGTGATAAAAAAAAGTAAACCCTAAGAGTCAAAAAATAAAAAAGTTAAACCACATTGGTTAATAAGGTATTTAGCCAGAATAATTATCCATAGGGATCTAAAAGCTAGCAATGTTTTACTAGATAGTAAGATAAATCTGAAAATTTCAGACTTTGGCATGGCTAAAATATTTGGAGGAAATGAAACTGAAGCAAAGTAAAGCAGAGTGGATGGACCATAGTAAGAATCTCTATATATTTTGTATTCTTCAACCTTTGTCCATAAGTATGCTGATTTCATCAATGATTTCCTACAACAGTTACATGTCTTCGGACTACGCAATTAATGGACTGTTCTGTTCTCAATCAAATCTGATGTATTTAGCTTCGGTATTTTGGTAACTAACTAAACATAGTGAGTGGCATGAGAAACAGGGAATTCATTCATTTGTGTCAAGCAATATATTCTCTTTTTTTTTTGGCCACTGGGTTCAGCTCTAAGGGAGGGAGAGGGGGAGATTTTCACCAACAACTTCCGGTTATGAGACTTGGTTCTCAGGCAATCTTTCATTCTTTTGGGGTTTCAATATATTCTCTGTTCTCCCTAAACTTCTGACAAAATGGTCTAATTTCTTCCGGGCATGGACACGGGGTGTTCTTACAGTTTTTATTAACCGCTTTAACCACTAACTGCTAACCGCTTTTAAAAGCGGTTAATACAAGCCGCTAACGGTTAGCAGTTAGTGGGTTTTTGAAAACCACTAACTGTTTTTTTAATATATATATATATATATATAGATGACCAAATGGTGATGGAAGTATAATTGAATATGTTTATGTTTGTGTTCCTTATTTGGCATATCTACTTTAAGACTTTTTAACAACTGAGTTTTCCTTAATTTTTATATTTGTATTACTTTGAATTAGGAATTTGATCATCCTGATGATTTTCATCTAACTATACTCTTTTTTTATTTTTTTTATTTTTTGTTGATGCTGATAGCATTTGGAATTTTTTAGGTACCCTTTACATATATTTTTTTATATAGGTTCATTTTGGAGCAAGCCCAATGTTGTATATCGTAACCTACATGCTTGTTAAATAGTGCATATTTTGATGCCAAAAAGGCACATAAAAGACACATAAAAGGCCAAAAAAGGCAAAATAAAAGGCCAATGTAGTATATCATTGCATTCCAAAGGAGTCCTTCGAATTAGAAAAAAAAAAAAATAGAAAAAGGAGTCCTTCGAACACACCCATCAGACCAATCCACTGAACTCCAATGGTTTGGAGACTTGGGTAAGAATCCTTCCAAGCATGCACATATAGAAGAGTTATTGATATTGCAGGTAGCATATGCGCCACATATGGCATAATTTTCGCACCGATCTGCCGGGAATGTAGAGAAAAGCTCCCAACTCTGTGTCCGATCCATCCATCCAAATCGCTGCCCAACGCCTGATGGGTTTAGCACATATCTTGAGAAAACATAAGTGTTTAGGAGTTTGAACTCATAATAGACCTCCTTCTCATTCAACACAAATTCGTACCCAAATACTGGACTCGGTCTTACCCCATGACCCCTAAAACTGAGGCCATTCCATGAACCTCCTCTAGCCTTTATTTTAGATCCCTCCATAGCAACAAACTGTGGATATCCTCGAAGATCTATCCGTAATGAAAACGCACCTTGAGAAGGATCATCCGTGCTCTTCCAAGATGATAAATACCATTCTAGACCAGTTACTAAGTTCCATCCAAGCTTCATTTCCGCTAGGAGTGTGTCACAAGGATAATCAAAACTCTGCCACATAAACTTCTCCGGTTCATCAACGTTCCCATCTTTGACAACAAGATTTCCAGCGTCCAAGAGCTGTGCAACTGAATTTTCTGCAGTTTTTGATGTATTGGATGACCACACAGTACCGTGCTATTAAGAAGCACAAGAACTCCACCATCAGTGACCTTTAAAACTCCCGAGTGATCGCTAAGCAGAGCGTCTCTGTTGGCTACCCATGCAACTGTCTCGGAAGATATCGTTTACCAAATTCCCAGCTATCGACTATTGGAATTACCTGGGCTGAAGAATCCCAATTGAAATGATCGGCCAGCTGAAACTAAGGTGCCACCGTCTCTTAGAGATTGAGTTGGAGTAATAGTGTCTTGTGTAATGGAGATTCTTTAGAGGGAGAATAAGAAAGAGTAGAAGACAAAAAGATGGGGAAAGGATTTCATTGATTTTATAATGGTTTATCTACATGTAGTATATGCATAGAAATTAAGATTTAAGCAGCCTTCTTCTCGGTTTTCTAGCAGATGTTCTTTATTCTAATGCATGGTTGGTGTATCTGTTCTTATTCGGAGTACTCTACCCTTCTTCTAGGATTTTTCCTTTTTGCCTTTTCACTTTTTTTTTTTACCCCACAAGTCTTGGTCTTTTTCATCCTCCTTTTCTACAAATTTGAACTCTGGAGGAGTGTCTGATGCTCCTATCCCCTTATTTGCCAACGGGCCTAGGTATGTGATGTGACTTGAAAACCGATCAGGTCACTCATGGGGTCCAAGATTGAAAAAACTGAATTTGACTTATTTTTCGACCATTCATTGCAGTTGACATGGAGAGGAGCAGGTAATTGAGATTTGAGGGGTAAAATTGTCCACAAAAAGTGAAATGATAATTTTACCCCTCTAAATATAATGAACTGGGATTGAAATAAAGAGGATCCTTCTCCTTCAATGGAAGCTGCAGCATTAATGCTCTGTTTGTTTCGAAGTGGAAAATGTTTTTAGTGAAAAATAATTTTCTATAATATTTTTTTGGTGTTTAACATGTACGGAATTTTATTTTTTTTTATTTTTTTTTTTTATATATATATTTTCATTAAATCATATTAAACTTTAAATTATGAAAATGTCCAAAATAGGTCTCGACGATGACCTAGCTGAGTCGCGTGAGTTCCAACCGAGTCCAAGCAAGGTTCCAACCGAGTCCTGGCCGGGCTCGACCAAGACTCAGCGTTGTCCTAATTGAGTCTCACCGAGTTCCCAACCGGGAATTGACCAGCTGAGTCGCCATGGTGTCCCGGTCAAGTCTTGGCGATGTCCCAGCGAGGTCTCAACAGTGTCCCTGTCGAGTCTTGGCAGGGCCCTGACGGTGGCCCAGTAAAATCCTGGCAGGGTTTTGGCAACATCTTAGCCCGAATTGTCAAGTTGAGAATGGGATGCTTAAACTCGAAAAATTATTTATGATTTTCAAAAATGAAAACCATTTTTCGGAAAAGAAAGGTTTTTTCAGTCAAATTGAAAATATTTTCCATTGACTATTATTTTTCGTCATACCAAACACCCAAAAATACGGAAAACATTTTTCAAAAATCATTTTACGTTGAAACAAATGGAGCCTAGTCTTAATACTTTGAGAAAAATACATTTTACTCCTATGAATTATTATCCATTTTTTACTTATTATACCTTTAAACTTTTAAAAGTGACATAAGAGCTTCTCGAACTACCTATGCAATATGCATGTCAAATTAGACACTTTTTGCATTTTCTACCCAAAATACCCCTAAATTTATTAAAAAATAACCATTTAAAAAATTAAAATTAGTAAACAAAAAAAAAAAAAACAGAAAATGCCAAAAAGGGTGGCCTTTTCATATTACCCCCTTACATATATATATATTTTTTTTTTTCAAATGGTTGTTTTTCTATATTTTTAAAATTTTATTTTTAATAACTTCAAAGGAATTTTTGGCAACAAAAAAAAAAAAAAAAATACAAAAGTGTCTAATTTTATACGCAATTATAGTATGTGGGGGCTTCGATTTCACTTTTTAAAGTTTGGAGGCGTATTTGCAAATTAAAATGGGTGATAGTTTAGGGGCCAAAGTATATTTTTCCCTAATACTGTTGTTTTCTATATTTGTTTTCTTTCCTAAAAATAAAAATATGAACAAAGAACTCAAACACAAAACGTTTTTAAGAATTAAAAAAAAAAAAAAAAATTATGAAAAAAATTTCAGTCAGTATTTTGTTAAGAGAGTTAGAGAAACCTTATCTTTTATGGAAAGCTAATTTTGTTTTGATGTAGGACAACGACTCCCTATTTTCGGTGCTAGAAAAAACGTAACAAAAATAAAATTGGTGCAATGCCATTTGAGCACATTTTTATTCGATCTTAGGAAGTTCAAAAGGAAAGAACCTACACCTAATTTCAAGACCCCAAATTTTAGTCAAAAATGCCTTTTATTAGACTAGGAAACTATCAAGTTTAATTTTTTTGTTTTTTTGTTTTTTTCTAATTAAAAAGGCGGGAAGGGGCGACCAGTGTAATTTTTTCCCTTGGGCATGACCATCAAGGTTCTCACCCGTTGTAGAATGTTTGGTTTGAGCCATAGCTACTGTCTGAGAAGGCAAATCCGTCACCATAGGCCCACCAAAGTGCAAGTTGGTAAAGCCCCTTTTTTGTAGTATCTGGTTCGCGGATTACTACCGCAAGCGGATTTAAACCCGTAAGTAACCACTAGGAAGAAAGGAGGGGGGGAATTGAACTTTATTCCCTGCTGCTTTACCAACTCAGCTACCACCTTGGTAGTCTATCAAGTTTAATTTGAATTGTCTTCTTTTTTAGATTAGGTTCAATATTAGTTGGTTGGTGTTTCCTTCTTAAAAGGATTCATTGCCTTCTTTTTTTTTCTTTTTTTTTTGTTACTTAGATTTTAGTTTTCCAACTTTAGGATTTTCCCATCTTTAGAATAGTCAGATTTCCATAGTTGGGAGAATGCTCAAGTTTTAGTTTGATTCTATTATTTGTTTCTTTCTTTCATACTTCTGTTTTCTTTATTGTAAAGACTAGTGAATGTAATGAGAAAGAAAATAACTTTGATAATGAAATATTGAGAATTACTGAGACTTTTTTAGTCCTTATTTACCAAACACATCTGTCCTTTGATATCTTGATTGATACAATCCATCTGTTGGTAAATGTCTTCTTGCAGGTTCGTAAAGGAAAGCTTATAGTTAATGAAAACTTCATCCTTGAATCACCTTCTTATGGAGGTTCTTAAGGGAGAATAAGAAAGAGTACTAGACAAAAAGATGGGTAAAGGCTTCCATTGATTTTCTAATGGTTTATCTTTTCGTATTTGGAGTAATATAGTATTATTTGCATGTAGAATATGAATGGAGAGAGCGTGGAAGAGAAAGTACTTACATCGGGATGTGTATCTCTTTTAATAGGAGGTTCCTTTTGAAAATGGTCCCTTGAATGCTTGTCACTTGATGAACTTGTGATTATTTGATTATTACCATATAGTGGGGTGACCGAGTGGGTTTGTAAAGTACTTACATCAGGATGTATATCTCTTTTAATAGGAGGCTCCTTGAAAATGGTCCCTTAAATGCTTGTCACTTAATAAACTTGTGATTGTTTGATTATTACCATGTAGTGGGTTGACCAAGTGGGCTTTGTAGTAATTATATCCACGACAGTAGCCCCCGGCCCGTTCTCATGACAGACCCAGTTTTTGTTAGTAATTGCCCTTATCTATGGACGTAATTCAAATCAAGGAAACTACATAAATTCTTGTGTTCTCATAGTTGTTTGTTTTTTTTACTTTAATCATGATTTATTGCATAACATGATTGGTATAAAAGTTTGAAAGGCCAAGAGGGTTCCGGAGACCATGGTTTGGAATATGCTTAATCAAAACGTTCAATTGCAACTTTTAAATGCATTTCTGGTGATAAATTAGTTCTAAATTTATAGGATGTATTATTAAAGGTATTGATTTTGAGATTATTCAAAGAAAAACATATATTTTTTTGGCAAGTAAAAACATATATTTTCAATCGCATAACCTAGTCCTAACTCCTGTGTAAAGATTATCCACTAAATGAATAAACAACATGAATACAGTAGAAGTAGCCTTGCTATAAGCCAAAGCTATTTACCTTTTTCTCTTTTTGACCCTTCTATCCTAATCCTGCTGAAATCAAGTTAAATAATTATACAGTAGAATAGTAGCTTCCAGCTAAATATGCTGAAATCAAGATTACATAACTTCATTTAAATTAAAAATAAAAACTCTCTGTTTTGGCTCTCAAGTAATATTATTTACCGTGCTTTAAATGATGTAGTGGTGATTTCGTTTGCCGAATAAGTTCCATGCTTGCTAGATGAAGAATCATCTTCTAGTGAAACCGTAAAGAAACCTGGCTGTTTCGGCTTAGGCAAGAAACTCTCACTACTCAACATTTGAACCACAGATGACATGTTTGGCCTATCTTCCGGTCTATGTTGCACACATAACAGACCCACATGAATGTGTCGTAATACATTAGATAGAGTGCACAAGTCACCTATCAATTCATCGACCAATTCCATTGACCTGTCTTCAATCCATAGTTTCCATGCCTGAAAGAAATGAAAACCAAATTTTTGTTGGTCAAACTACTGTCAAATTGGCTGAAGACCATTAAAAGAGTCAATATAACAAGGGCATCATGACACTATGTATTGTCATTAAACTGCAATATTAATATGCGGTTTCCTTCAAAAAAAAAAAAAAAAAAAAAAGTAAATTATTAGGATTTGTCACTCTTTATGCTTACATGTCCAAGAAGATTAAGGTGGTGGTCTGGGTGACAAAATCCCCGGTTCTTCTTCCCACTCACTATCTCTAATACTAAAACTCCAAAGCTAAATACATCAGATTTTACTGAATACTGTCCATGCTCCGCGTACTCAGGAGACATATAACCACTGCGAAATATCATTGCAAAGAAAAGAAGTTAAAAAATAGCTACACTTAACCTATAAAGGAAGTTGAAGCATACTTACTATGTTCCCATAATCCTATTGGTCTCGGAATCAATTTGATCTCCCCCAAATGATCTAGCAAGACCAAAGTCAGAAATTTTTGGATTCATATCGTTATCTAGAAGGATATTGCTAGCTTTGAGATCTCTATGGATAATTCTCAGTCTAGAGTCTTCATGAAGATAGAGAAGCCCTTTAGCAACACCACGAATAATGTTGATGCGCTTATTCCAATCGAGTAATTTTCTCTTTGGTTGATCTGTCCAATTTCACACTCATGTTAGTACATACCTTGCTAAATTCTTATCAAACAATTTCATCAATGAAGGAGGATAAGAGTAAACATAAATGTTTTGAATCAAGTCAAGGTCAAGGTTCAAACCAAAAATAAAGGAGTCCAAGCTTTTGTTTGGCATGTATTCATAGACTAACATGTTTTCATTTTCTTGAATGCAACAACCGAGAAGCTTCACAAGATTACGATGTTGAAGTTTGGCAATCAAAATAACTTCATTTTTGAACTCATCTAGTCCTTGTCCAGAATTCTTTGAAAGCCTCTTCACAGCTATATCTCTCCCTTCTGGCAATGTTCCCTGAAACTCAAATAGTTAGTATATTTTGAAAAATAATAAAATATAGCTAAACTAGTTATGTTATTATTTACCTTGTACACAGGTCCAAAGCCACCTTCTCCTAGTTTCTTGTTGTTTGAAAAATTATCCGTAGCATTAACTATGGCGGCCAGATCAAATATCGGTAACTCCATATCTTCCTTCCCACCTTCATTGTCATAATCCTTCCTCTGACTTCCTTTTGTCGTTCCTAAAATAACAAGAGATGCATTGGCAAGAAAAATCTTGGACAATTCTTTTACAAAGGCAAATTTCTCTCCCCCCCCTTCCCCAATCTCATTCCATGAAAGACCTAGTTATTTAAATTTCTTAGCTATAAATTGACTATCATTAATCAATTATTATTAGAGTTCATTTCTTACAAATTTACCTTGTTTTTTGAGTTTCTTCTTCCATATGTATAAGAGCAGTCCAACTATTATCATTCCCACGACTAGTAATGCTGAGCCGACTATAATTCCTACTAGTTTCTTCTTGCTGGATTGCCCCTCTTTCTCAAGATGACCTGAAAGATCAAAACAGAGTCCAATTCATGCATTTCAGCCAAGGATAACTAAAGAAAAGAAAGAGACTTTATTTTGTCCATATTCTAGACAGGGAAATGGGTAACAGATGAGGTGGATAAAGCAGTTGAGCTCAACACCAAATTATCTAGCTTGTGGTTTTATGGTCAGCCTATTAAGCAAGCTTTGAAAGATGTTATCTTGTGTACCAACACACAACCTCAGAAAACATGCAGGAAAAAGTCTGAACCAACAGATATTGTTGTCCATATGTCCTATTGTCTAAAATAGAAGAAGAAAAAAATCCAGCAAAATCCAAAGAGAAAAATTGAAGATTAACCAACAGATATTGTTCATATGTCGGTCGGTGGTAGTGGACAATGTCTCTGTTTGTCAGTATTAGTCTCCACATGGGCGTAACAAATGTTGTGGGCCATTTCCTTCATCAACCTGTCAATTTCTACCCACCTAAACCAAGACTTTCTTCCCATACATCCACACCTGTTTTCTTGTCTCCATGAAGTTATTGTTAGTCTTCCCACCTAAACCAAGACTTTCTTCCCATATATCAACACCTGTTTTCTTGTCCTTTTTTTATTTTATTGATACTCATTAGTTTTCACAACTTTAGTTTTTTTACCATATTTTGCCATGACTTATAATTTATAGGTCCTATTCAATGAATATAGGTCTTTGAATAAACATGACAGAATTATGTGGGGTGAGTGAGATCTATAAACTAGTCAATTGTGGTGGGACTTGGGCACTAAAACTATTGTATTAATTGGTGTTGAAATATATACTGTGTAAGAATTTCATGAAGAGGATGTCAAGTGTTATCTATCTCTATATTTCTTCCTTCTTTTTTTATGAGTAAGTTCTTCATTAACAAAACAACAAAATTACAACTCTTCAGCAAGACAGCAGAAACATAATCATACTACAGAACAGTATAATACCAAATCAACCAGCAAAAACTTCACAACAAACAAAACACAAATACAAACAACTAACATCAAAATCTTCCCACATCTTACATCCTTCCCTGCTACAGAAACCACATTCTGCAGCAACTCAAAGAAAAACATACCAACCCAACAACAGAACACATTTACAAGCAGCAGCCCTTCTCACAGTATTCAACTTCCACCTTCTGCATAAACAACTTTAAACCCAAACTTCCTCTTTATGGTATATATATTATATTATAACTATAGTGCTAAAATCAATATTATGGTACAGGGAATAATCACAATACAGTGTTAGCCCTACATCTTCTTCGATATGCTTGCACATATTTGAGAAGATAAATCCTTCTCTTGCTGTAGCATGCTAAACATACAAAGTCCAGTTTCCAAGTATGCTAATCTATACATGTTAAGAATGTCAACAACAACTATTTAATACAGTAGTATAAGTTTTATTTTGCTGGCACCAACCATTCCATCAGCACCATTCGTTAAAATAAAAGAAAAATAAAATTCCAAATAGAAGTGAAATCTTACCCAGTTCGGAAATGGCCATCCTTATATAGAAGTCTTGCCCACCCTCAGAGAATTCTCTTATATCAACAAGGCTACCAAACCAAAGCAGGCAGCCGCTTCCTCCTCCCCTGACATCTAAAGTTGAATATGCTGTGCAGGAGCAGTTTTTCAAACACATTCCCTCGCATTCCTGGAGGGTCATGCTCTTGTTATACCAGGAAGAAGACGTGTCGGGCAATTTCACCCCCGTCTGCTTCCGGAATCCATCTCCAACTTTGCATTTCAAAGGAGTCCTTCGAACACACCCATCAGACCAATCTATCGAATCCCAAGCTTTTGGAGACTTGGGTAAGAATCCTTCCAAGCATGAACATATAGGAGAGTTATTGATGTTGCAGGTAGCATAAGCACCGCATAAGCCATAATTTTCGCACTGATCTGCCTCGGATGTAAAGAAAGGCTCCCAACTCTGTGTCCGATCCACCCATATGAATCGTTGCGCAATGCCCGATGGGTCTATCACAAATCTTGAGAAAACAGAAGTGTTTAGGAGTTTGTAATCGTAATAGATCTCCTTCTCATTAAACACAAATTCATACCGAAATACTGGATTCGGCCTTAACCCTTGATTACCCGTAAAAGTAATGCCATTCCATGACCCTGCTCTAGTCTTTATTGAATCTCCCTTCATATTAACCCTTTGCGGAAGCCCACGAGGATCTATCCGTACTGAATACTCACCTGGAGCAGGATCATCCGTGCTCTTCCAAGATGAAATAAACCTATCTAGACCAGTTACCAAGTTCCATCCAAGCTTCATTTCCGGTAGGTGGGTGTCACAAGGATAATCAAAACTCTGCCACAAAAAGTTCTCTGGTTTATCATCATTACCATCTTTCACAACAAGATTCCCGGTGTCCAACAGCTGTGCAAGTGGATTTTGTAGGGTTGTTGATGTATTAGATGACCAAACAGTACCATTGGTGCTATTAAGAAGCACAAGAACTCCATCATCAGCGAGCTTTAAAACTCCCGAGTGATCGCTAAGCGGAGCTTCTCTGTTGGCTACCCACACAACTGTGTCGGGAGATACTGTGTACCAAATTCCCACATATCGACTATTGGAATTACCTGGGCTGAAGAATCCCAATTGAAATGATCGACCAGCTGAAACTAAAGTAGTGCCACCGTCTCTGATTGACTGACTTGGAGTAATAGAGATAGAGTCTTGTGTAATAGAGATTCTTAACAGAGAGAAGAAGACAGAGTAGACGAAAAGATGGGTAATTGCTCCCATTGATTTTCTTCTAAATGATTGATCTTTTCACATCCAGAGAAAGTAGAGTATTTAAGCAGCCTTGTTCTCAGTTTTCCAACATATGTTATTTTAATTGGTTTTATATGTTCTTATTCGGAGTCTACACTTCTTCTCTGTTTTTTTCTTTTTCAAACTATTTTCCTTTTCTGCAAATTTCAACTCAGGAGGACTGTCTGATTCTCGTATCCCCTTTGCACGGGGGCCTATGCGATGTGACTTGGGAGCCGATCAAAGTCGCTCATGGGGCCATATGTTGAAAAAACTGAATTTGACTTGGTCTTCGACCATTCATGCGAAGCTGCACCATTCAAGGCACTCATTGAGTCCCTGTTTTTTTTTTATTACTTCTGGTTTTTGGCTTCTTATTCTTCTCAAAACAACAATGATTAACAGGGGCGGACGTACGTTGATGAGTGGGGGGACGAATGTCCCCCCAAAAGTTTTCAGAAATTTTATATTAGCATGTGAAATTTTATATATATTCCCAAATTTCGAAATTTGTCCCCCCAAATTACTGAAGATGTCCTCCCAAAACTCTCTAACCAAAAAATTCTTCAACAAATTGTCCCACCAATTTTTTTTTTTTTTTTTTATTCTTTTTATCTTCAGCACTCTCTCTCTCACCGAAAAAATCTTAAATTGTCCCCAAAATAATTTTTTATTCCTGTTGAGCAGCTTTGGCTGCACTAGAAGACGGTGAATCCCCATTTTCACCAAAACAAGAAAGAAAGTCTACCTCAAATCATCACTGAAGGTGAATTCAAGCACCCATCACCCAAATGCTTCAAAATCAGCTTCTCAGCGCATCAACTTGATATGTGTCTGGTTTTTTAAGCCCGCAGCAAGAGAGAGAGAGAAGACTCATGTTTGCTTCACTGGCAAAGTCCTGCCAAGTCCAAGATGACTCAAAAGAAAAATAGGCTTTGAAATAATAAAGAAAGAAGAGGAAGAATGGGTAATAAAGAGAGAGAGAGAGAGAGAGAGCAGCTTGCTAAGTCACATGGTGGGGAAATGGGTATTTGCTAAATTTGGGTATTTCCAGATTCACGCATGGAAAGAGAGAGAGCCCCGGAGTGGATTTGGCTTGTCTCAAACCCTTATATTTTTAATTTTCTTTTTTCTTCTAGATAATTAATTTTCACCGCTTTTATTTTTTTAATGAATAATTTTCGCGGCTTAGTTGTTAAAGATTAAAATTAACATTTTGACTTATCTAATTTGAGATTTCAGAAGATTAAAATTTGGGTTATCTTAATTATTGCAAGCTGTAGCATTGTTTTGGCTTGTCTCATACTCTCATGCTCAGCATTATCGTAGTTGGGAGCCTCACGGCATTTTGTTAGGAGAAACAATTCATGCTCAAAGGTACAATTTTTCCTGAATCATATAGATTATACTTAGTTGTTATTGCTAATAATTTATGCTAATGTGTGTTTGTAATGCCATAAAATTAAGATTTTGAATAAGTATTTACTGTATTTTGATGTTATATGAGTTTTGTTTTTAGCTTTTATTGTTGGTTAATTTGATGGGTTTTAATTCATTAATTTACTTGTCATTCTTTCACTTGTTAGTGGTAATAAAAATTATAATAAAATTCTAACAAAAATGACTTGTGATTTACTATGAAATTATATAAGTTCGGTAGGTGCTACTATGTTCACGCCTAGGTAAGATAGTCACAATTGATATCTCCGGCCTACCCTTTTAATTAGAAAAAAAAAAAAAAAAAAAATCGTCCCCCCACACTCAAAATCCTGGTTCCGCCCCTGATGATTAAGGTTCGAAACCTTTTATATTCCGTGTATTAACATATTACCATCGTTTGTTTGTTAAAGACTTTTTAAAATTTGTTAAAGTAATAACACTAAATATTTATGAGAACGAAAAGAAAGTTAAATTGGCATTTAAAAAGTACAATTCACATCGAGGATTTGCTTTAAAGCAATGTTGAGTGAATGCACTTCTGCGTATACTCTAGTACTTCACATCAGACACACATGTGTACGTGTCACAATGGGATGTAGAGTACTAGTGGCGACTTGATGGAGCGATCGGTTCATGACTATTAATTTTTGAGCAATCATAATTATTTGATTTGGTGGTTTGGTCTGGACCGTAAAATGGTTCTAAGATAGAGCCAACAATTGGACTAGTTCTTTAGTAAAATCAATTATAAGATTAAATTAAGTTTGATCTAACGGTTGAAATTTAGTGATCGTTACGATCTAACGGTTATAATTAAATAATCATTAATAATAATTTAATCTAGCGATCAAAATTAAGTGTTTGTTAAGATTTGATGGCTATATTGTAATGATGGTTAAAGAGCAATTTGTTACTGTTGATAAGCTGTTAAAATGACAATTAATTGTAAACATTGATAATTATTGTTTTCTGACACAAACATGCACGACCGACATGATGCGGAGAAGGATCTTCTCAATTTCAAATGAAATGGAGGGGATCTATTTAATAGTTTTAAGAAAGCATTTTTGTTAAAAATAAAATAAAGTGACAAAATTGCCCTCCTAAAAACAACTAACCCATTCATCTCGAAGAGAGGATCCAAGTCAGCGTAGGTACGTGGATTTTAAAACCAAACAATACAAGATTAACAATTATTTCCAAAACCAAGAATTAAAACCAAGGAACTCATGTAAGATTTGCCAAATATGGAAGATATATAATTAGTTGTGATTGACAACATGATTTGATTTCCACATTAATACAGTGAAATAATGATGAAATAGTAGTGCGGTATATAGCATTACTCTACCATGAACAATGAGAAATAGTTGACGCACTTCTAAAGGGGATATAGTAGAACCTGATGGAATAATAGGGACAAATATGTGCTCACTCACAAGTAATGATATGAACCACGCTTAATTTATCTTATCTTTATCTTATCCAGGACCCGCTAACGTGACAGTGCCAATTAGTTATTGGATTCATCCTTACTAAAAAAAAGTTGATTAACACTATTGTTGAGGTGTAACAATGCTACTCTACTCACTTGGATGACTCTTAGAACATGCATTGCAGGGTGCAATTTCGAATGCCATAAAAGACTTTACTTTCCCTTACTTGACACAAATTGATTTTTAGATGAGATGATCAAAGGTTTAATCCAACAACTATTATCTCAACAAAATGAGATAGTTATAAAATAAAAATATAGCGTATAGTACTACTCGATCATCACAAAATTGAATAAATGCTATTTTTACAATTCAAATGTTGTTTTTGGTAATTTCGATTGTGTTTTTGGAAATCCAAGTACGGCTTAAATAATTGTGATGGTTTTGTAATGTAAACTTGTAAACATAGCATATTATTCTTCTTTATAATCTCATATTTTGTCAAGCATAGTGTTCTCTCTCGGTCTCTGAGGTCGCATCCGTTGTCAATGCCCCTCAAGCTGATGCAGTTTGATTAAAGAAACTGACAACTTCGTAGGGATGTCCCTGTCAATTTATGTGGTTTGTATTACTTCCCCCTCTTTCAGGTAGTAAATATGAGTTCAACCACAAACATTTTCGCCATTAATGCGACTTCTTGGACTGAAGGGATACTCATGGTCGTGGACAAGGAGAAAACATCTTTGATCTTGATTGCTCCAACTTAGGAGTGGCCGTTAATCGTTTATCAAGCTTCCAACTTTTTTTTTTCTGACTAACAATTGGGATTTTCTTTTTATCGGTGCATCCTCGGGAATAATAGCTAAAATAGTTATTAAAAAAAATTACTAATTTTTACTTTACTAGAGTTATTTTTATAGACATTTTAAACAATTTTTTATAGTATTTTTTAATTTATTTAAATATTTTTATTATTATTATTATTATTTTCTTTTTCTTACTTGCTCTAGTCTCCGGCCTTTCTCTTCCTCTATATATATATATATATATATATATATATATATAAAACCAGATGCACTTTAAATAACTAAATTTACTCATTATTGTATATTTAAATTTTTAAATATTAATTAAATGATTAAATTTACTCATAATCATTTTAGAATACGCATAATCAAAATGTTATATTGCAACCTTTAAATGCATTTCTGGTCGCAAGTTAGTTCATAGAAGGTATCGATTTTGAAATTCTTCAAAGAAAAACATACATCTTCAAACGCATGATATAGTCCTAAAGAATTAGTTCATAAAGTCAGATGAAAAAACAACATGAATACAATAGAAGCAACCTTGCTCTAAGCCAAAGCTATTTACCTTCTCTTTTTTATTATAGGCATGAAAAGAGTTTGATTTCCAGCACGTCTCGGATTCCTATCCCTTGATATATGATGTGCAGGTATTTGAGAGAGGTGGGGTTTGTTAGATGCTATGTGATCTTAGTATCCTAAGATCACGGGATAAGTGACAGCTCAAGTGCTGATATCGTAATTGATATAGATGGTCTATCCACGTTTGATAAGATCATTTGACTTAATATAATATAAATACGTCTCCACGGTAGAATGACCGACTTGTCCTTCGGCCCTTGACTATTTCGGCCCATGAGTTGAGTCTCGGACTAGGCGTCCGAGATTTCATCGGGCTAAGCCATCCGAGGCCTTGGCACGTCTGCATACTCGCGGAGTCCTAGGTTCATTTTGGCCCATGAGTTGAGTCTCTGACTGGGCATCCGAGATTTCATCGAGCTAAGCCATTCAAGGCCTTGGCAGGTCTACATACTCGCGGAGTCCTAGGTTCAGGGCCCGTTGGCCCTTATGAAACTGATCCATGACCCAACAAAAGTGACAAGAAAATCCCATCAACACTTGATTTCGTTGTTGTTCCTCCATATGTTGTAAATTGTAGACCCAAAATTAAGTACACAAATATTACACTTAATTAGGAAGTTCTGATGGAATCATTATCATAACTGTTTTAAAATGCGTTATTGTCATGAAGAATGTAAGTATATATATAAGCACATCTCCATCTTCATATCCAAGCAATGTGGAATGTCACAGTTTCTAAAGTTTTATTCTTCCAATGATCCAACTCCAAAGTTATACATCTTCCCATCTAATAGGAGGATGCGAAACACCACATTTCTGCATAACCGAAGTCCAAATTCTCTGATAGAAACTCGCTCTCTCCGGAGCTCCTCTAGAACCTGGGTTCTTTTCTTTCCCTCTCTTTCCTTCTTCTCTTTGCTCTTTGATTATGGATTTCTCTACTCTAGAACTAGATTCCCTTATTGCTCAGACAGCTGCTCTAACTTGGGAGGACCCTTCCTCTCAACTAGAAACTCTCTCCCCTGAACTCGTTAATGATGAACTTCTACCTTTGGTAGGACAGGTCATCTCCCAAAAAACACAAAACAATCAATCTGTTAATGCTAGCCTGATCAAAGCTTGGTTCTTTGCCCTCCCATTTTCTTTTGCTGTTCTTGGCCCAAACATTTTTCTGTTCAAATTTTCTGAGAAGGAACACATATCCA
>NC_081543.1:35727358-35737786 GCF_901000735.1 Corylus avellana | reverse complement strand
AATTGAATCGGTTCGCAACGCCTAATGGGTTTAGCAGTAATCTTGAGAAAACGGTAGTGTTATGGAGCTCGTACTCGTAATAGACCTCCTTCTCATTCAACACGAATTCATACTCAAATACTGTATTCGGTCTTAATTGAGGATATCCCGTATAACGTAGGCCATTCCATGACCCTGATCTAGTTTTTATTGAATCTCCCTCCTTATTAACCATTTGCGGAAGCCCACGAGGATCTAACCGTTTTGAAAACGCACCTTGAGCAGGATCATCCGTGCTCTTCCAAGATGATAAAAACCTCTCTAGACCAGTTACAAAGTTCCATCCAAGCTTCATTTCTGGTAGGAGCGTGTCACAAGGATAATCAAAACTCTGCCACAAAAACTTCTCTGGGTCATCGTCGTTTCTATCTTTCACAACAAGATTTCCGGTGTCCAAGAGCTGTGCAACTGGATTTTCTGCTGCTCTTGATGCATTAGATGACCAAACAACAGCACTCGTGCTATTAAGAAGCACAAGAATTCCATCATCAGTGACCTTTAAAACTCCCGAAATATCATGTTGGCTGTCTACACCATGTTAACCGTTCTCAAGATGTTAAAAAACCATTTTTCCCACATATCGACTTTTGGAAATACCTGGGCTGAAGAATCCCAATTGGAATGATCCGCCAGCTGAAACTAAAGTAGTGCCACCGTCTGTGATTGACTGAGTTGGAGTAATAGAGTCTTGTGTAATGGAGATTCTAAACAGAGAGAAGAAGACAGAGTAGACGAAAAGATGGGTAATGGCGTCCATTGATTTTCTAATGGCTTACTTTTTCTTACTCGGAGAAAGTAATATATGTATATGGTGTAGTATATCCATATAAGTCAAGACTTGAGCAGAGCGCCTTGTTTCTTCGGGACACTCCCCTTCAATCTATTTTGCTTTTCAACAAAATTGAATTCAGGAGTGTCAATAAAGGCCTCCGTTGATTTTCTACTGCATGGAAGTCCTATCACGTTAGTTGCAAACGGGGCCATTGACATTTAAAACTCCCGAGTGATCGCTAAGCGGAGTGTCTCTGTTGGCTACCCATACAACTGTGGCGGAAGAAATTGTGTACCATATTATTCCCTGATATCGACTATTGGAATTACCTGGGCCGAAGAATCCCAATTGAAATGATCCGCCAGCTGAAACTAAAGTGCCACCGTCTCTGAGAGATTGAGTTGGAGTAATAGTGTCTTGTGTAGCACTGGAGGTTCTTAAGAGGGAGGACAAACATAACGAGTAGACAAAAAGATGGGGAAAGGCTTCCATTGATTTTCTAACGAATGTATGCGCGCAGGATATGAACAGAGGAGTCCAAGATTAAAGATACAGCGCATTATTTCTTTTTGGCTTTTCTACAAATTTGAATTCAGGATAGTCAAAAATATTACTAATAATGCATACAAGTCCTACCATGGGGCATAGAAGTCCTTCCATTTTTATTTTCTAATGCATAGAAGTCCTATCACGTTATTTACTAACAGAAATCATTTTTTATACTATTTTATTAACAATGCACTGTCAAACACGTTAATATAGTAAAATAAAATGAGGAGAAATAATAAGGGTACTAATTTTATTTTACTAACAGAGTTTTAATAAACTGATGTCTAGCTCGTTCATTGAATTCGTTACATTTTTTTTTAATTAATTGTTTTGTTTTTCTCCAATAAATAAGCTAGCATTCATAATGGAGGAGCCAAATTTTTATGCAGAATGACTACTCAAAACTCACTTTTATCTAGTTTACCTAATGAATTTTTAAATGCCTCTACATCCGATTAACTATATTTCTATCTATTCTATTAAAATATTATTTTTTTTACTCTTTATTGGGAAAAAGTTTTGGGAAAAGTTATTGGAAAAAAGTGGGAAAGAGAGAAAACATGTGAGAGAAACAATAAAAAATAAAATTGCACGCTTGAAAAGTGCTGCTACATTTAACTTTTTTTTTTTTTTTGGCTCTTCCAATCAAATATTCATTTTACTCTTCTTCTTTTTTTTTTGCTAATCCAATGTAGGGGTTTTTTATAAATCTGATTAGCCATTTTAGATAAAAGTAACATTTGGTTTTTTCATTGTGAATGCTCTTAGTACAAGAGTTAGTACACCTAGCATTTCTCTAAAATGAGATACAAAAAATGGTGTATAATTTTATTTTTTTATTTTTTTTTGCCTAAAAAAAAAAATTTCTTCCAGTAAAAGACGAGCAAAAACGCTAAGGCTATGTTCACAAAGGCCAAAAAAGGCCCAATATTATTCCTCAAAAAATTAAACTTTTTAACATTCTTACTTTTTATATCACATCAATCAATTTTTACTATTATTTAAATAAAAAAATCACCACAAAATAATTTTTTTTTTTCTTTTTCATACCAAACATGTTTACTTTTTCTCAGATCAATCAATTTTTACTACAACGAAAAGGTCGAAGGCCTTTGCCAAACCAGTCCTAAATGTTTTAGGTATTTCACTTCTAGTATAGAAGACTTACAAAGTGGTTACTAAATTTTTCATTGAATACTAGTAAGATAGGTAGAAGACACATAAGTCGGTAAAAGAAAGCCAAAGAGGTTTCTGGAGAGTATGTTTTAGCATATGCTTAATCAAAACTTTCAATTGCAATCTTTTAACTGCATTTTTGGTGAAAATTTAGTTTTAAATTTATAGTATGCATTATAAAAGGAAATTATTATAAAACTATTAAAAGAAGAACAAACACTCTGAAACACATGACATAGTCCTATGTGTAAAGACTAATCCACTACAAGATGAATAAACAACATGAATACAATAGGAGCAGCCTTGCACTAAGCCAAAGCTATTTGTCTTTTTGCCCCTTCTGTCCTAAAGAGTAGCATGCAGCTTCCAGACTTTTTATTCAGCTAAATAAGCTGAACCCATTATTACATAAATTCATAAAAACAAAAACTCCAGTTTCGCTCTCAAATTGATGATATTTACCGTGCTTCCAAGAATGTAATGGTGACTCCGTTTCCTGAACTAGTTGCATGCTTGCTAGACGAAGGATCTGCTTGATGTGAATCTGTAAAGAAATCCGGTTGCCTTGGTTGAGGCAATAAACTAACATTTGAATCACAGTCGACATGTTTAGTCTGTCTTCTGGTTTTTGTTGCACACATAACAGACCTACATGAATATGTCGTAATACATTAGATAGAGTGCACAATTCACCTACCAATTCATAAATCAGTTCCATTGGCCTGTCTTCGATCCATAATTTCCATGCCTAAAAAAATAAAAACCAATTTTTTGTGGGTCAAACTGCATGCCTTTAAATTGGCCCACGACTATTAAAAGACATCGGATTACAGGGGCATCATGTGACCCTCTATATGGTCAAGAACTGCATTGTTAATAAGTGGTTTGCTTTTTTTTTTTTCAAAAAAAAAACAAGTAAATTAGTAGGATTTGCCACTCTTTATGCTTACATGTTTAAGAAGATTAAGCTTGTGATCTAGGTGGCAAAATTCTCTGTTCTTCTTCCCAATCATTTATAAATACATCAGATTTTACTAAGTATTATCTATGCACCGTATACTCAGAAGATATATAACCACTGCCAAATACCATTGCAATGAAAAAGAAATTAAAAACTGCTAAACTTAACTTATAAAAAAGTTTAAGCATATGTTCCAATAATCTTATTGGTCTCAGAATGAGTTTGATCTCCCCCGAATGATCTAGTAAGGCCAAAGTCAGAAATTTTTGGATTCATATTGTTATCTAGACGGATATTGCTAGCTTTGAGATCTCTATGGATAATTCTCAATTTAGAGTCTTCATAAAGATAGAGAAGCTCTTTAGCAACACTATGAATAATGTTGATGCACTTATGCCAATCTAGTAATTTACTATTTGCTTGATCTGTCCAATTTCACATTCATGTTAGTGCATTCTAAATTCTCAAAAAACAATTTCATTAATGAAAGAGGATAAGATTAAACACGAATGCTTTGAATCAAGACAAGGACAAGGTTCAAACCAAAAATAAAGGAGTCCAAGTTTCTATTGGACATGTACGTATTCATACATTAATATGTTTTTATTTTCTTGAATGCAACAATCAAGAAGCGTCACAAGATTACGATGTTGAAGTTTGGCAATCAAAATAACTTTATTTTTCAACTCGTTCTATCATTGTCTAGAATTCTTTGAAAGTCTCTTCACATCAAATTTTTTTTTTTTGTCTGTTCTTGATAGTCAATTTTAGAGAATGGATGTAAGACATTTATTAAGGACCCATTTAAAATCGTGATCGGAGGCCGGAATCTATCACCTTCAAGCATAGACTTCATGGAATAGAAACGATTGATTGTTTCTGTATCAACATTGACCGCACGCCAAGCACTAGAAGGAGACTGGAAGGAGGACAAAAGAGGTTCATTGGTATGTGGCCCTTGCATTTCTTAATTTGTTTGAATTAGTGCCCTTGCATTCCTCACAGCTATGAAGTAGTGCCACTTACGTATTTAATAATTGATAAAATTATTTTAGTCTTTTTAGACAACTATATTTCATAATGCTAATGCTGGGTTCATGATTGCAGACAGTAGCATATGAAACCTCAAAATGTAAAAAATTAAAAAAAATTAAAAAAAAAAATAGTAGGACCATAGTTATGAGTAATTCTAAAAGTTCTTCTTGTGTCACTCTTGTATCCATCTAAAAATAAGGTGACTTTTAAAATCATCATTTGATCAAAATTCAATAGTGATTAATCACAAGCTCCATGATAATTTTAAAAGTCATATTATTCTTGAAGGGTCATAAGAGTGACTTTCAACACTACTCTCATAGTTATCTATGTATTATCTTTTGGAACGGCTCTCCTAGGCCTATGCTTGTTATTTGTCTTAACGAAGAAGTGGAAAAGAGAAGGTAACAGATTTTTTAGTAAAAAAAAAAAAAAAAACCCAAAACCTATTTGATCAGTGAAAAATTTAGTAAAAGAAAGGATGACTGGTCTTACAACAGCTACCCCAATCTAGGATGTTTCTGCTTCTTTTATCATGCCTTGCATTAATCAGTGGGGGGGGTCATTGGGTAAAATTACTTCTTGATGTGGGTCTCTGCTTTCAAAAAAGGGCTCAGTTTTGTTGTTTATAAAGTCATCCAGGTGAAGGGATGAGTCTTTTCTACAGAGAGAACTCCTTCAGCCATTTATAAGTACGAATGCATGCATAGTACAAACATGAATACGAGCATGACATCCCTTATTCCTGAGCATTTGTGATTGATACAGATCATGATATATATTCAGGGAACTTTTAGAAGAGGGGCAAGAAATAGAATTGCCAAACTTCAGCATAGAAACCTTGTGAAGATTTTAGGATGTTGCATTCAAGAAGAAGAAAGGATTGCTTGGGGGATAATTTATATTCAACAAGAATGCGGACTGGGAATTATCCATAGATATCTAAAAGCTAGCAATGTTTCACTCAACAGTAAGATGAATCCGAAAATTTCAGACTTTGGCATGGCTAATATATTTGAAGGAGATGAAATTGAAGCAAAGTAAAGCAGAGTGGATGGAACGTAAGAATCTCTAAATATTTTGTATACTTAAACCTTTGCCCATAAAGCAGTTAAATGTCTTCGAGCTACGCAATTAATGGACTGTTCTTAGTCAAATCTGATGTAAGTGTTTTGAAAACTAGAGATAGCGAGTGGCATGAGAAACAGGGGATTTATTCATTTGTGTCAAGCAATATATTCATGCATGGACACCATATAAAGAGGAAAGAGCATTGGGAATCTGGGATCAGTAAAGTGGCAAGTGAGTTTTTAATTGAATACTAGTAAGATATGTAGAAGACACGGCATCAATCAGTAAAAGAAAGCCAAGAGGTTTTTGGAGAGCATGTTTTAGCATAAACGTCCAATTTCAGGTCAAAAATTAGATATAAAATAATAGTATGCATTGTTAAAGGAATTGATTCTAAAATTATTCAAAGAAGAACACACTCTGAAACACATGATATTATCTTAAATACATGATACCAGTCTCATGTGTAAAGACTAATTCAGTATATCAATAAATAGCATGAATATAGTAGGATCGACCTTGCACTAAGCCAGTGCTCTTTATCTTTTTGACCCTTCTGACCCAAAGAGTCGCAGCTTCCAGACCTTTTTTGTTTAGCTAAATATGCTGAAATCAAGATTACATAAATTCCTATAAATAAATAAAATAAAAATAAAAAACTCATTGCTTTTGCTCTCAAGTGACATACTTTGTCGTGCTTCAAACACGGTTTTGGTGATTGCGTTAGCTGAACAAGTTCCATGCTTCCTAGATGAAGAATTTGCTTAAGGTGAATCTAAAAAAAAAAAACTCGGTTGTTTCGGCTTAGGCAATAAATTCTCACTACTCAACATTTGAACAACAGACGACATGTTTGATCTATCTTGTGATCTTCGTTGAACATATAACAGACCCACATGAATGTGTCGTAATACGCTAGATAGAATACACAAGTTACACCATCCATAACCAAGTAAAAAACAAATGCTACAACCTCAAAGACATCACCAATTCCTGTTTATAGTACTAGAAAACCGTATGTTTGTAACTTCCAAGCAGCCTCATGCTGTCCCCCCTCTGTATCCTAACATGCCAGGTGTTTTGCTTGGAAATTCTTATTTCGCAAAATGTGATACATTTTGATCTAACAAATCCTGTAAAGCACACAAAATAAAATTCCTCAAACTATCCACATTATGCTTATACATCTCTGTATAGCTTCTTTATTAACAGTAGAAGGCAAACCAAGCTTACAGCATCAAACCATGTCAAAGACTTACCAAAAAACCAATGCCAACTTGAAATGCCTCAAACAGAAATGAAGCTTTGAACAACTTTAAAAGGGGAATGTATTGGTTTGTCACATAAAACTCTGTTTTACTTACCAAAGAAAATCAACAATAAATCACAGAGTCAAGGAAGTGAGTTACAGTGCAATGCTTTATGTACAAAAACATCTACAATTATAATCATTCTGGGTAGTCACTCGATCAACTTTGCAATTTCATGTTGTTTTCATAAACAGAAAGTGAAGAAACAAAAATGAGTCAGAGAGCAGGCAAGTCTTCCCTATATATATATATTCTAATCTTCTACTGCAACATGGTCCTTCAGTCCTTCAACTTTCTGTTCTCCTACGTGAGAAATCACAGAACCTCCAAATCAAACCCCACTAGTTTTCAATCTGCTACAGAGCAATGATCTCTCATCTCTCCAGCATTGTGCAATCTGCCATAAAGGCTCCTCCTCACATGTCTTTGTTTGTAGTGAATAGATTAAGCATTTTAACTCTCTGATTACAGTTGGTGAATAGATTAAGCATTGCGCAATCAATAGCTATAACTATTGATGCTGTTGTAGAAGCTTCTTCCCACTTCTCCAAATTTAGCTCCCATGGATTCTATAATTTTCCTTGTTCTTGCATATCTCTACACTTGTCCACTTTCCCTCATTGCTCAACCAACAAATCCAGTCTCCCACATCACCGTAATGGGTGTTGTTTATTGTGATATCCGCTCCAACAACACTTTATCTAGACGCAGCTACTTCTTGCCAGTTAATTATCCCTTAAGACAGAAAGCTACTCTATAGTTTCATTCCCTTCTCCCTAATTTTCTAAGCAACCAAACATAAATAATCACTCAATTTTCATCTTCGGAACTGAAAACTTTCTTAGAAACCAAATAAAGAACTAGCAGGAACAACAAAATGCACCCAACAAAAAAAAAGAAAAAAAAAAAAAAATCCCAGCAATGCAATTCAGCCTAAAGAGGCTGGTCTTCTTACCCAAAGCTTTCTGCCAGACATAGATTCTTCATCAAGCAAGCAAGTTAGAATTTCAACCAATGGACTAACCATTACATTGCTAAAGGAGTGTATGACAAGAAAAAATTATTTTAAATTTCTTTATACATCTACTCTAGTGCTTTAATAATTACTTTTATTGCTATTGCCAGTAAAAGACAACACCAAAAACGCTAAATGTTTTAGGCATTTAACTTCCAGTGCAGAAGAGTTACAAAGTGGCTACTCTGTTTTTAATTGAATACTAGTAAGCTATGCAGAAGACAAGGCATCAGTCGGTAAAAGAAAGCCAAGAGGTTTCTGGAGATCATGTTTTGGAATAAAATTTATAGTATGCATTGTAAAAGGAATTGATTCTAAAATTATTCAAAGAAGAACACTCTGAAACACATGATATTATTTGAAATACATGATACTAGTCCCATGTGTAAAGACCGATTCACTATATGAATAAACAACATGAATATAGTAGGATCGGCCTGGCACTAAGCCAAAGCTCTTTATCTTTTTGACCCTTCTGTCCTAAAGAGTAGCAGCTTCCAGACCTTTTTAGTTTAGCTAAATATGCTGGAATCAAGATTACATAAATTCCTATAAAAACAACTCTCTGCTTTTGCTATCAAGTGACGTACTTTATCTTGCTTCAAACAATGTATTGGTGATTTCATTAGCTGAACAAGTTACATGCTTGCTAGATGAAGAATCTGCTGTAGGTGAATCCGTAAAGAACCCCGGCTGTTTCGGCTTAGGCAATAAACTCTCACTGGTCAACATTTGAACAACAGATGACATGTTTGGTCTATCTTCCGGTCTTTGTTGCACACATAACAGACCCACATGAATGTGTCATAATACACTAGATAGAGCGCAAGAGTTACCTACCAATCCATCTATCAGTTCCATTGGCCGATCTTCAATCAATAGTTTCCATGCCTGAAAGAAATGAAAGCCAAATTTTAATCGTTCGGATTGCATGCCTTCAAATTGGCCTATGACTATTAAGGCATCATAAGATCCTATCAACTGTCAGGAACTACATTGTTAGTAAGAAATTTCCCTAAAAAAAACGAAAGTAATTTAGTAGGAGATTTCACACTTTGAGCTTACATGTCCAAGAAGATTCAGGTGGTGGTCTGGGTGATAAAATCCCCTATTCTTCTTCCCACTCAGTATCTCTAATACTAAAACTCCAAAGCTAAATACATCAGATTTTATTGAGTACTGTCAATGCTCCGCATACTCGGGAGACATATAACCACTGCCAAATATCATCGTAAAGAAAAATAAGTTCAAAATAGCTGAACTTAACCTATAAAAGAAGTTTAAGCATACTTACTATGTTCCAACAATCCTATTGGTCTCGGAATCAATTTGATCTCCCCGAATGATTTAGCAAGGCCAAAGTCTGAAATTTTTGGATTCATATTGTTATCAAGAAGGATATTGCTAGCTTTGAGATCTCTATGGATAATTCGCAATCTAGAGTCTTCATGAAGATAGAGAAGCCCTTTAGCAACACCACGAATAATATTAATGCGCTTATGCCAATCTAGTAATTTTCTCTTTGCTTGATCTGTGCAATTTCACACTCATGTTAGTACAATCAATTTCATTAATTAAAGAGGATAAGTCTAAACATGAATGCTCTAAATCAAGTAGGGCAAGGTTCAAACCAAAAATAAAGAAGTCCAAGCTCTTGTTGGGCATATATTCATAGGTTAACATGTTCTCATTCTCTTGAATGCAACAACCAAGAAGCTTCACAAGATTACGATGTTGAAGTTTTGCAATCAAAATAACTTCATTTTTCAACTCATTCAGTCCTTGTTTAGAATTCTTTGAGAGCCTCTTCACAGCTATATCTCTTCCGTCTGGGAATTTACCCTGAAAATGAAAGAGTATGTATAACTTGGACACTACATAAAACACTAAGGATGTATAACAAAACGACACTTACAGACGTCCATTCACAGTGCAAACAAAACCTCTTAAAAAGAGGTGTCGTTCGAACAGTGCAACGACGCCACAGATGGTGTCGTTACTATGCAAACAACACCTCTTTTTGAGAAGTGTCATTTCAACAGTGGAACGACATCACCCCAATGACGTCAACCAGTGTAGGAACGACATCATTTCAATAGTAACACACGTATGTTGTTATATAGTGTATGTTTCAATTGTAACACACAACGTCATCCGGAAAACGAAAAATATAGCTCTCTGATTTATGCTATTATTTACCTTGTACACAGGTCCAAAGCCACCTTCTCCTAGCTTCTTGTTGTTTGAAAAATTATCCGTTGCATTAGCTATGGTAGCCAGATCAAATATTGGTAACTCCATACCTTCCTTCCCACCTTCATTGTCATAATCCTTCCGATGACTTGTTTTTTTCTGTTCCTAAAATAACAAGAGAAGCATGGGCATGAAAAAATCTTTGATAGTTCTTTTATCGAAAGCGAAATACTTACCCCCAAATATGTTCTTCGTGAAAGGCCTACTTGTTTAAATTTCTTAGCTTTAAATATATCATCAGTGATCA
>NC_081543.1:35707772-35727258 GCF_901000735.1 Corylus avellana | reverse complement strand
ACCCAGAAGCAACCGGCCCTTGGGTGGTCCGACCACCCGAAAGTCAAACCCAATTTTTTTTTTTTTTTAATTTTACCCTATTAGGGGTGGTCAGACCATCACCAATGGCCAGGATTTGATTTTTTCATCTTAAACCGGCCATGCGAAATGGCTCCAATCACCCCCTTGCCAAAATGGGGTGGCCGGCTAAGAGTGACTGAGCCACTCCTTTAGTTTTTTTATTTGCTTTGCTTTTTTGTTTTAATTGTTTAATAGTTTTTGTTTCATAATTATTAATTGTTTTATAATATTTAATTCTTAATGATTTGTTTATTGTACTTTTTTTTTAAAAAAAACCTATTAAGTGGGTGGAGCCCACTTAGAAGCCGAATCCCAAATACTTAACTGTAAAGTTTATCTTGTATCTTGTAAATGCTTATCTATATTAATGAAAACCCAGTACACGAGTAAGGAAGGAAATCATGTTTAATCAAGAAGTTTGTGAGTATCACTTGGTTACACGTTGAATGGCTGAATTCACCTTATGAAGTCATCCATGGATGGGTTAACACTTCAATATTCCTGAGCATTTGTGATTGATACAGAACATGATATTCAGGGAGAAGAGGGGCAAGAAATAGTTGTTAAGAGGCTTTCATCAAAATCAAGACAAGGAGTCGACAAATTCAAGAATGAAGTTTTTAGCATTGCCAAACTTCAGCAAAGAAATTAACCTTGTGAAGCTTTTAGGATGTTGCATTCAAGAAGAAAAAAGGATTCTGATATATGAATACATGCAGAACAAAAGCTTGGATTCCTTTCCTTCTATGAATATCTAAATAATTCATAGCTCCACCATGAATTAACTTGGTTCTAAAATATGCATATCCTAGGCAAAAAAACATTATTAGATTGGCCTAAGCGCTTCAACATTATCAATGGGACTGCTTGTGGGCTACTTTATCTTCAACAAGAATGCATACCCAGAATTATCCATTGAGATCCAAAAGTTAGCAATGTTTTACCATACAATAAGCTGAATCCGAAAATTTCAGACTTTGGCATAGCTAAAATATTTGGAAGAGATGAAACTGAAGCAAGGTAAAACAGAGTGGTTGGAAGATAGCAAGAATCTCTATATATTTTGTATACTTGAACCTTTGTCCATAAATATGTTGATTTCATCAATGATTTCCTATAGGGGTTACATGTCTAAGGACTACGCAATCAATGGACTGTTCTCAGTCAAATATGATGTATTTTGATTCGATGTTTTGGTAACTAGAGATAGTGAGAGCAATGAGAAACAGGGGATTCCTTCATTTGTGTCAAGCAATATATTCTCTAATTTTTATTTATTTTTTGTTGGCAGCTAGGTTCGGCCCTAAGGGATGGAGAGGGGGAGATTCAAACAAACAACTTCCACTTAGGAAACATAGTTCTCAGGCAATCTCTTGGGGTTTCAGTATGTTCTCTATTCTCCCTAAACTTCTTACAAAATGGTTTAATTTTTTCCAAGCATGAACACCATATTAAGAGGACAGAGCATTGGGATACGTAAAGTGGCTACTGAGTTTTTAATTGAATACTAGGAAGATATGTAGAAGACAAGGTATCAGTCCGTATAACAAAGCCAAGAGGTTTCTGGAGAGCATGTTTTGGCATAAACTTCTAATTTCGGGTAAAAAATTAGATATAAATTTATAGTATGCATTCTAAAATTATTCAAAGAAGAACACACTCTGAAACACTTGATATTATCTGAAATACATGACACTGTTATCAAAAAAAAAAAAAATACATGATATTAGTCCCATGTGTAAAGACTAATTCATCATATGAATAAATAGCATGAATATAGTAGGGTCGGCCTTGCACTAAGCCAAAGCTCTATATCTTTTTGACCCTTCTGTCCTAAAGAGTAGCAGCTTGCAGACCTTTTTTGTTTAGCTAGATATGCTAAAATCAAGATTACATAAATTCCTATAAATAAAAACTCAGCTTTCGCTCTCAAGTGACATACTTTATCGTGCTTCAAACTCTGTATCGGTGATTGTGTTAGCTGAACAAGTTTCATGCTTGCTAGATGAAGAATCTGCTTCAAGTGAATCTAAAAAGAAACCTGGTTGTTTCGGCTTAGGTAGTAAATTTTCACTACTCAACATTTGAACAACAGACGACATGATTGGCCTATCTTCTGGTCTTCGCTGCACACATAACAAACCCACATGAATGTGTCGTAATACACTTGATAGAGTGCACAAGTTATCTACCAATTCATCGATAAGTTCCATTGGTCTGTCTTCAATCCATAGTTTCCATGCCTGAAAGAAATGAAAACAAAATTTTTGTTAGTTGGACTCCCTTCAAATTGGCTCTTGACTATTAAAAGAGCATCAAAATAATAGGGGCATCATGTGATCCTCTGTATTGTCAATAACTGCGTTGTTAATACTTACATGTCCAATAAGATTAAGGTGGTGGTCTGGATGACAAAATCCTTTGTTCTTCTTTCCACTTAATATCTCTAATACTAAAACTCCAAAGCTAAACACATCAGATTTTACCGAGTAGCGTCCATGCACCATATACTCTGGAGACATATAACCACTGCAAAATACCATTGCAAAGAAAAACTAAGTTAAAAAACAACTAAACTTAACCCATTAAATGAGTTTAAGCATACTTACTATGTTCCAATAATTCTATTGGTCTTAGAGTCAACTTGATCTCCCCTAAATGATTTAGCCAAGCCAAAGTCCGAAATTTTTGGATTCATATTGTTATCTAAAAGGATATTACTAGCTTTTAGATCTCTGTGGATAATTCTCAATCTGGAGTCTTCATGAAGATAGAGCAGCCCTTTAGCAACACCACGAATAATGTTGATACGTTTATGCCAATCTAGTACTTTACTCTTTGCTTGATCTGTCCAATTTCATATTCATGTTAGCACATACCTGGCTACATTTCTTAGCAAACAATTTCATTAATAGAAGAGGATAAGACTAAACATGAATGCTTTGAATGAAGTCAAGGTCAAGGTTCAAACCGAAAATAAAGGAGTCCAAGCTTTTGTTTGGCATGTATTCATAGATTAACATATTTTCATTTTCTTGAATGCAACAACCAAGAAGCTTCACAAGATTACGATGTTGAAGTTTGGCAATTAAAATAACTTCATTTTTGAACTCATTGAGTCCTTGTCTAGAATTTTTAGAAAGCCTCTTCACAGCTATTTCTCTCCCTGTTGGCAATATACCCTGTAAATGAAAAAGTCAGTATAATTTAGAAAATAAAAAATATTGCTCAACCAGTTTTTGTTTTTTTGTTATTTACCTTGTACACAGGTCCAAAGCCACCTTCTCCCAGCTTGGTGTTGCTTGAAAAATTATTTGTTGCATTAGCTACGGCAGCCAGATCAAATATCGGCAACTCCATATCTTCCTTCCCACCTTCATTGTCACAATCCTTCCTCTGATATCCTTTTGTCATTCCTGAAATAACAAGAGATGCGTGGGCATGAAAACTCATTGACAGTTCTTTTTTTTTTAAAAAAAAAAACAAATTACTTACCCCCAATATGTTCTTCGTGAAAGACCTACTTATTTAAATTTCTTAACAATAAATTGACTATCATGTATCAATTATTTTTGGTGTCCATTTTTTACAAATATACCTTTGTTTCTGAGTTTCTTCTTGCATATGTATGAGACCACTGCAATTATTGTCGTTCCCACGACTAAAAATGATGAGCTGACTATAATTGCCACTTGTTTCTTCTTGTTGGAGTGCATCTTTTTCTTAAGATGATCTGAAAGATCAAAACAGAGTTATGTACTAAATCTTTGTGTGTAAGAAGTGTTTCCTGAGAATAGAACAAGAGAGACTAGGATAGATCAAAATTGTAGTGAAGCTTATTGAACAGGAACCATTACAAACATTTAAAAACGGATCAATAAACAAAGACATTGAATCACATGGAAAGTAAATTGAAAATTTGAAAATACTACTGTATTACAGGTTTCCGGATGATCGATCTTTGCATGATGAATAATGCGTTTTGCCATATCTATATTAGCCAACTTATCAACCGAAACATGACAAACTCCTTCTGCATGTTAAAAATAGCAACTTTACTCGAAGCTATCTTCATGTAAATAAAAATTAGTCATTTTATTCCTCTTACCAGCATGACCAAGCTAGAACAGGAATATTTGTCGAACTCTTGGGATCCGTTTGTTTTGACGTAAAATATTATATATCCAATGAAAAATGTTTTCAACGGAAAATATTTTCCTGAAAAACGATTTCCTGGAAAACATTTTCGGTGTTTGCTGCATATAGAAAATCATAATTTTTTTACATATATTTTTCATTCAATCATATTAAATTTTAAATTACAATAATGTCCTAACCGAGTTCTGGCAAAGTCCCAACAGTGGTCCGGTTGCGTACTAGCAAATCCTTATTAGGTCTCGGCGAAGTCCCGACAGTGGCTCAGTCGGGTCTAGGCAAGTCCCGCCAGTGTCCCGATGGTGGCCCGACCGGGCCCCCGCAAAGTCCTAACAAGTCTCGACCAGCTCTTGGTAAAGTACGGGTTGTGGCTCAAGGAGCCCCAACTAGATCCCGGCGAGGTCCCAACCGGGTCCTGGCGGGGTCTCGGTCGAGTCCTAGTGGTGGCCCAACTAAGTCCCAGTGAAGTCCGAGAGATGGCGTGGATGCGGACAGTAATCACTTTATCCGCGGATGTGGATGTAGATAATGCTAATAACACTATCTACATCCACATTTTCACCCCTAAATCATATGTGTGATTGTGTCATTATATATATTCATAAATGTACAGTTGCATATATATATATATATATAGCATTTAGTGTATCTTTTTTATTGAAAGAGACTTGAGGGATATTTTTTACACTTTTTTTTTAACTTATACCGAAAATTACGATGGATGTGTTAAAGTTTTGAAATTAAATTATATACTAAGATGCTAGTTTAAAATAAAAGAGAAAAAATAAAAATCAACAAAATCCAATGAAAAAAATAAAAGAGAAATGGTACGTACCCAGTTCAGTAGCGGCCATCCTTATATAGAGGTCTTGCCCACCCTCAGCGAATTCTCTTATATCAATTAGGCTACCAAACCAAAGCAGGCAGCCGCTCCCTCCCCTCCTGATATCTAAACCTGCATATGCTGTGCAGGAGCAGTTTTTCAAACACATTCCTTCGCATTCCTTGAGGCTCATGCTCTTGTTATTCCAGGAAGAAGATGTGTCCGGAAGTTTCACCCCCGTATGCTTCAGGAATCCATCTCCGCCATTGCATTCCAAAGGAATCCTACGAACACACCCATCAGACCAATCTACCGAATCCCAATCTTTTGGAGACTTTGGTAAGAATCCTTCCAAGCATGCACATACAGGAGAGTTATTGATATTGCAGGTAGCATATGCGCCACATAAGGCATAATTTTCGCACCGATCTGCCTGGAATGTAGAGAAAAGCTCCCAACTCTGTGTCCGATCCATCCATGTGAATCGCTGCACAACGCCTGATGGGTTTACCACATATTTTGAGAAAACGGAACTCTTTAGGATTTTGTACTCGTAATAGACCTCCTTCTCATTCAACACAAATTCATACTCAAATAGTGGATTTGATCGTAATCCAGGCTTCGGTCTTATTGCTGGATATCCCGTGTAACGAATGCCATTCCATGACCCTGCTCTAGCCTTTATTTGAGATCCCTCCATAGCAACCATCTGTGGATACCCACGAAGATCTATTCGTAATGAAAACGCACCTGGAGCAGGATCTTCCGTGCTCTTCCAGGATGAAATATACCTTTCTTGACCGGTTACTAAGTTCCATCCAAGCTTCATTTCCGGAAGGAATGTGTCACAAGGATAATCAAAACTCTGCCACAGAAACTTCCCTGGGTCATCATCATTTCTATCTTTCACAACAAGATTTCCAGTGTCCAAGAGTTGTGCAACTGGATTTTCTGGTGTTCTTGATGTGTTAGATGACCAAACAGTACCATTGGTGCTATTAAGAAGCGCAAGAACTCCATCACGAGTAACCTTTAAAACTCCCGAGTGATCGCTAAGCGGAGCGTCTCTGTTGGCTACCCATACAATTGTCCCCGAAGATATTGTGAACCATATTCCCAGATATCGAGTATTGGAATTACCTGGGCTGAAGAATCCCAATTGAAATGATCGGCCAGCTGAAACTAAAGTGCCACCGTCTCTGATGGATTCACTTGGAGTAATAGTGTCTTGTGTAATGGAGGGTCTTAAGAGGGAGAATAAGAAAGAGTAGAAGACAAAAAGATGGGTAAAGGCTTTCATTGATTTTCGCATGGTTTATCTGCATGTAGTATATGCATGGAAATTAGGATTTAAGCAGCCTTCTTCTCGGTTTTCTAGCAGACGTTCTTTATTCTAATGGTTGGTGTATCTGTTCTTATTCGGAGTACTCTACCCTTCTTCTAGGATTTTTCCTTTTTCCTTTTCACTTTTGTTTTTTCCTCCACAAGTCTTGGTCTTTTTCATCCTCCTTTTCTACAAATTTGAATACAGGAGGAGTGTCTGATGCTCCTATCCCCTTATTTGCCAACGGGCCTAGCTATGTGATGTGACTTGAAAACCGATCAGGTCACTCATGGGGTCCACGATTGAAAAAACTGAATTTGACTTATTTTTCAACCATTCATTGCAATTGACATGGAGAGGAGCAGGTAATTGAGATTTGAGGGGTAAAATTGTCCACAAAAAGTGAAATGTTAATTTTACCCCTCTAAATATAATGAACTGGGATTTTTTTTTTTTAATATATATATTTTCATTAAATCATATTAAACTTTAAATTATAAAAATGTCCAAAACAGCTCTTGACGATGACTTGGCTGAGTCATGTGAGTTCCAACCAAGTCCAAGCAAGGTTCTAACCGAGTCTTAGTCAGGCTCGACCAAGACTCAGTGTTGTCCTAATTGAGTCTCGGCGAGTTTCCAACCGGGAATTGCCATGGTGTCCCGATTAAGTCTTAGCAATGTCCCAGCGAGGTCTCAACAGTGTCCCTGCCGAGTCTTGGCAGGGCCCTGACAGTGGCCCAGTAAAGTCTTGGCAGGGTTTTGGCGACATCTTAGCCAAATTGTCAAGCTGAGAATAGGATGCTTAAACTCGAAAAATTGTTTATGATTTTCAAAAATGAAAACCATTTTTCGGAAATGAAAGAGGTTTTTTCAGTCAAATTGAAAATATTTTTCATTGACTATTATTTTTCGTCGCACCAAACATTCAAAAATACGGAAAACATTTTTCAAAAATCATTTTACGGAGCCCAGTTTTAATACTTTGAGAAAAATACATTTTACTCCTATGAATTATTATCCATTTTTCACTTATACCTTTAAACTTTTAAAAGTGACATAAGAGCCTCCCGAACTACCAATGCAATATGCATGTCAAATTAGACACTTTTTGCATTTTCTACCCAAAATACCCTTAAATTTATTAAAAAATAATCATTTAAAAAATTAAAATTATTATTAAAAAAAAAAAAAAAAAAAAAAAAAAAAAACAGAAAATGCCAAAAAGGGTGGCCTTTCCATATTACCCCCTTACATATATATATATATATATATTTTCAAATGGTTGTTTTTCTATATTTTTTAAATTTTATTTTTAATAACTTCAAAGGAATTTTTGGCAACAAAAAAAAAAAAAATACAAAAGTGTCTAATTTTATACGCAATTATAGTATGTGGGGGCTTCGATTTCACTTTTTAAAGTTTGGAGGTGTATTTGCAAATTAAAATGGGAGATAGTTCAGGGGCCAAAGTATATTTTTCCCTAATACTGTTGTTTTTTTTTTTTCTTTCTTTCTTTCCTAAAAATAAAAATATGAACAAAGAACTCAAACATGCACAAAACGTTTTTAAGAATTAAAAAAATAAAAATAAATAAAAATAAAATAATAATTATGAAAAAAATTTCAGTCAGTATTTTGTTAAGAGAGTTAGAGAAACCTTATCTTTTATGAAAAGCCAATTTTGTTTTGATGTAGGACAACGACCCCCTATTTTCAGTGCTAGAAAAAACATAACAAAAATAAAATTGGTGCAATGCCATTTGAGCACATTTTTATTCGATCTTAGGAAGTTCAAAAGGAATTTGAAGACCCCAAATTTTAGTCAAAAATGCCTTTTATTAGACTATCAAGTTTAATTTTTTTTTTTTTTTCTAATTAAAAAGGAGGAAGGGGCGACCAGTGTAATTTCCTCATTTGGGCATGACCATCGGGGTTCCTACCCACTATGGAATGTTTAGTTTGAACCATAGCTACTACCTGGGAAGGTGAGTCCGTCACCACAACCCCACCAAAGTGCAAATTGGTAAAGCCCCTTCTTAGTAGCATCTGATTTGCGGACTACTACCGCAAGCGGATTCAAACCTGTGACCACTAGGAAGAAAAGAGGAGGAGAATAGAATTTTATCCCCTACTATTTTACCAACTCAACTACCACCTTGGTGGTTTATCAAGTTTAATTTGAATTGTCTTCTTTTGAGATTAGGTTCAATATTAGTTGGTTGGTGTTTCCTTCTTAAAAGGATTCATTGCTTTTTTTTTTTTTCTTTTTTTTTTTTCCTTGGATTTTAGTTTTCCAACTTTAGGATTTTCCCATCTTTAGAATAGTCAGATTTCCATAGTTGGGAGAATGCTCAAGTTTAGTTTGATTCTATTATTTCTTTCTTTCTTTCATAGTTCTGTACTCTTTATTGTAAAGACTAGTGAATGTAATGAGAAAGAAAATAACTTTGATAATGAAATATTGAGACATCTGTCCTTTGATATCTTGATTGATACAATCCATCTGTTGGTAAATGTCTGCTTGCAGGTTCGTAAAGGAAAGCTTATAGTTAATGAAAACTTTATCCTTGAATCACCTTCTTATGGAGGTTCTTAAGGGAGAATAAGAAATAGTAGACAAAAAGATGGGTAAAGGCTTCCATTGAATTTTTAATGGTTTATCTTTTCGTATTTGGAGTAATATAGTATTATTTATATGTAGATCAAATATGAATGGAGAGAGCATGGGAGAGAAAGTACTTACATCGGGATGTGTCTTTCTTTTAATAGGAGGCTCCTTAAAAATGGTCACTTGAATGCTTGTCACGTGATGAACTTGTGATTGTTTAATTATTACCATGTAGTAGGGTGACCGAGTGGGATTGTAGTAATTATATCCACAATAGTAGCCCCCGTTCTCATGACAGACCCAGTTTTTGTTAGTAATTGCCCTTATCTATGGACACAGTTCAAATCAAGGAAACTACATAAATTCTTGTGTTCTCATAGTTGTTTGTTTGTTTGTTTTTTTTTTTTTTTTTTTTACTTTAATCATGATTTATTGCATAGCATGATTGGTATAAAAGTTTGAAAGGCCAAGAGGGTTCCGGAGACCATGGTTTGGAATATGCTTAATCAAAACGTTCCAATTGCAACTTTTAAATGCATTTCTGGTGACAAATTAGTTCTAAATTTATAGGATGTATTATTAAAGGTATTGATTTTGAGATTATTCAAAGAAAAACATATATTTTTTGGGCAAGTAAAAACATATATTTTCAATCGCATAACATAGTCCTAACTCCTGTGTAAAGATTATCCACTAAATGAATAAACAACAAGAATACAGTAGAAGTAGCCTTGCTATAAGCCAAAGCTATTTACCTTTTTCTCTTTTTGACCCTTCTATCCTAATCCTGCTGAAATCAAGTTAAATAATTATACAGTAGAATAGTAGCTTCCAGCTAAATATGCTGAAATCAAGATTACATAACTTCATTTAAATTTAAATTAAAAATAAAAATAAAAACTCTCTGTTTTGGCTCTCAAGTAATATTATTTACCGAGCTTTAAATGATGTAGTGGTGATTTCATTTGCCGAATAAGTTCCATGCTTGCTAGATGAAGAATCATCTTCTAGTGAAACCGTAAAGAAACCTGGTTGTTTTGGCTTAGGCAAAAAACTCTCACTACTTAACATTTGAACCACAGATGACATGTTTGGCCTATCTTCCGGTCTATGTTGCACACATAACAGACCCACATGAATGTGTCGTAATACATTAGATAGAGTCCACAAGTCACCTATCAGTTCATCGACCAGTTCCATTGACCTGCCTTCAATCCATAGTTTCCATACCTGAAAGAAATGAAAACCAAAGTTTTGTCGGTCAAAAATTGGCCGAAGACCATTAAAAGAGTCAATATAACAAGGGCATCATGACAATATGTATTGTCATTAAACTGAAATATTAATATGTGGTTTCCTTCAAAAATAATAATAATAATAATAAAAGTAAATTATTAGGATTTGTTACTCTTTAGCTTACATGTCCAAGAAGATTAAGGTGGTGGTCTGGGTGACAAAATCCCCGGTTCTTCTTCCCACTCACTATCTCTAATACTAAAACTCCAAAGCTAAATACATCAGATTTTACTGAATACTGTCCATGCTCTGCGTACTCAGGAGACATATAACCACTGCGAAATATCATTGCAAAGAAAAGAAGTTAAAAAATAGTTACACTTAACCTATAAAGGAAGTTGAAGCATACTTACTATGTTCCCATAATCCTATTGGTCTCAGAATCAATTTGATCTCCCCCAAATGATCTAGCAAGACCAAAGTCAGAAATTTTTGGATTCATATCATTATCTAGAAGGATATTGCTAGCTTTGAGATCTCTATGGATAATTCTCAGTCTAGAGTCTTCATGAAGATAGAGAAGCCCTTTAGCAACACCACGAATAATGTTGATACGCTTATTCCAATCGAGTAATTTACTCTTTGCTTGATCTGTCCAATTTCACACTCATGTTAGTACATACCTTGCTAAATTCTTATCAAACAATTTTATCAATGAAAGAGGATAAGACTAAACATTAATGCTTTAAATCAAGTCAAGGTCAAGGTTCAAACCAAAAATAAAGGAGTCCAAGCTTTTGTTTGGCATGTATTCATAGACTAACATGTTTTCATTTTCTTGAATGCAAGAACCAAGAAGCTTCACAAGATTACGATGTTGAAGTTTGGCAATCAAAATAACTTCATTTTTGAACTCATCTAGTCCTTGTCCAGAATTCTTTGAAAGCCTCTTCACAGCTATATCTCTCCCTTCTAGCAATGTTCCCTGAAACTCAAATAGTTGGTATATTTTGAAAAATAATAAAATATAGCTAAACTAGTTATGTTATTATTTACCTTGTACACAGGTCCAAAGCCACCTTCTCCTAGCTTCTTGTTGCTTGAAAAATTATCCGTAGCATTAACTATGGTGGCCAGATCAAATATCGGTAACTCCATATCTTCCTTCCCACCTTCATTGTCATAATCCTTCCTCTGACTTCCTTTTTTCGTTCCTAAAATAACAAGAGATGCATTGGCAGGAAAAATCTTGGACAGTTCTTTTAAAAAGGCAAATTTCTCTCCCCTCCCCCCAATCTCATTCCATGAAAGACCTAGTTATTTAAATTTCCTAGCTATAAATTGACTATCATTAATCAATTATTATTAGAGTCCATTTCTTACAAATTTACCTTGTTTTTTGAGTTTCTTCTTCCATATGTATAAGACCAGTCCAACTATTATCATTCCCACGACTAGTAATGCTGAGCCGACTATAATTCCTACTAGTTTCTTCTTGCTGGATTGCCCCTCTTTCTCAAGATGACCTGAAAGATCAAAACAGAGTCCAATTCATGCATTTCAGCCAAGGATAACTAAAGAAAAGAAAGAGACTTTATTTTGTCCATATTCTAGACAGGGAAATGGGTAACAGATGAGGTGGATAAAGCAGTTGAGCTCAACACCAAATTATCTAGCTTGTGGTTTTATGGTCAGCCTATTAAGCAAGCTTTGAAAGATGTTATCTTGTGTACCAACACACAACCTCAGAAAACATGCAGGAAAAAGGCTGAACCAACAGATATTGTTTTCCATATGTCCTATTGTTTAAAATAGAAGAAGAAAAAAAATCCAGCAAAATCCAAAGAGAAAAATTGAAGATTAACCAACAGATATTGTTCATATGTCGGTCGGTGGTAGTGGACAATGTCTCTGTTTGTCAGTATTAGTCTCCACATGGGCGTAACAAATGTTGTGGGCCATTTCCTTCATCAACCTGTCAATTTCTACCCACCTAAACCAAGACTTTCTTCCCATATATCCACACCTGTTTTCTTGTCTCCATGAAGTTATTGTTAGTCTTCCCACCTAAACCAAGACTTTCTTCCCATATATCAACACCTGTTTTCTTGTCTTTTTTTATTTTATTGATACTCATTAGTTTCCACAACTTTTTTTTTTTTTTAACCATATTTTGCCATGACTTATAATTTATAGGTCCTATTCAATGAATATAGGTCTTTGAATAAACATGACAGAATTATGTGGGGTGAGTGAGATCTAGAAACTAGTCAATTGTGGTGGGACGTGGGCACTAAAACTATTGTATTAATTGGTGTTGAAATATATATTGTGTAAGAATTTCATGAAGAGGATGTCAAGTGTTATCTATCTCTATATTTCTTCCTTCTTTTTTTATGAGTAAGTTCTTCATTAACAAAACTACACAATTACAACTCTTCAGCAAGACAGCAGAAACATAATCATACTACAGAACAGTATAATACCAAATCAACCAGCAAAAACTTCACAACAAACAAAACACAAATACAAACAACTAACATCAAAATCTCCCCACATCTTACATCCTTCCCCGCTACAGAAACCACATTCTGCAGCAACTCAAAGAAAAACATACCAACCCAACAACAGAACACATTTACAAGCAGCAGCCCTTCTCACAGTATTCAACTTCCACCTTCTGCAGAAACAACTTTAAACCCAAACTTCCTCTTTATGGTATATATATTATATTATAACTATAGTGCTAAAATCAATATTATGGTACAGGGAATAATCACAATACAGTGTTAGCCCTACATCTTCTTCGATATGCTTGCACACATTTGAGAAGATAAATCCTTCTCTTGCTGTAGCATGCTAAACATACAAAGTCCAGTTTCCAAGTATGCTAATCTATACATGTTAAGAATGTCAACAACAACTATTTAATGCAGTAGTATAAGTTTTATTTTGCTGGCACCAACCATTCCATCTGCACCATTCGTTAAAATAAAATAAAAAATTCGGCAAAATCCAAATAGAAGTGAAATCTTACCCAGTTCGGAAATGGCCATCCTTATATAGAAGTCTTGCCCACCCTCAGAGAATTCTCTTATATCAACAAGGCTACCAAACCAAAGCAGGCAGCCGCTTCCTCCTCCCCTGACATCTAAAGTTGAATATGCTGTGCAGGAGCAGTTTTTCAAACACATTCCCTCGCATTCCTGGAGGGTCATGCTCTTGTTATACCAGGAAGAAGACGTGTCGGGCAATTTCACCCCCGTCTGCTTCCGGAATCCATCTCCAACTTCGCATTTCAAAGGAGTACTTCGAACACACCCATCAGACCAATCTATCGAATCCCAAGCTTTTGGAGACTTGGGTAAGAATCCTTCCAAGCATGAACATATAGGAGAGTTATTGATGTTGCAGGTAGCATAAGCACCGCATAAGCCATAATTTTCGCACTGATCTGCCTGGGATGTAAAGAAAGGCTCCCAACTCTGTGTCCGATCCACCCATATGAATCGTTGCGCAACGCCCGATGGGTTTATCACAAATCTTGAGAAAACAGAAGTGTTTAGGAGTTTGTAATCGTAATAGATCTCCTTCTCATTAAACACAAATTCATACCGAAATACTGGATTCGGTCTTAACCCTTGATTACCCGTAAAAGTAATGCCATTCCATGACCCTGCTCTAGTCTTTATTAAATCTCCCTTCATATTAACCCTTTGCGGAAGCCCACGAGGATCTATCCGTACTGAATACTCACCTGGAGCAGGATCATCGGTGCTCTTCCAAGATGAAATAAACCTATCTAGACCAGTTACCAAGTTCCATCCAAGCTTCATTTCCGGTAGGTGGGTGTCACAAGGATAATCAAAACTCTGCCACAAAAAGTTCTCTGGTTTATCATCATTCCCATCTTTGACAACAAGATTCCCAGTGTCCAACAGCTGTGCAACTGGATTATGTAGGGTTGTTGATGTATTAGATGACCAAACTGTACCATTGGTGCTATTACGAAGCACAAGAACTCCATCATCCTCAACCTTTAAAACTCCCGAGTGATCGCTAAGCGGAGCTTCTCTGTTGGCTACCCACACAACTGTGTCGGGAGATACTGTGTACCAAATTCCCACATATCGACTATTGGAATTACCTGGGCTGAAGAATCCCAATTGAAATGATCGACCAGCTGAAACTAAAGTAGTGCCACCGTCTCTGATTGACTGACTTGGAGTAATAGAGTCTTGTGTAATGGAGATTCTAAACAGAGAGAAGAAGACAGAGTAGACGAAAAGATGGGTAATTGCTCCCATTGATTTTCTTCTAAATGATTGATCTTTTCACATCCAGAGAAAGTAAACTATTTAAGCAACTTTGTTCTCAGTTTTCCAACATATGGTGTTATTTTAATTGGTTTTATATGTTCTTATTCGGAGTCTACACTTCTTCTCTGTTTTTTTCTTTTTCAAACTATTTTCCTTTTCTACAAATTTCAACTCAGGAGGACTGTCTGATTCTCGTATCTCCTTTGCACGGGGGCCTATGCAATGTGACTCGGAAGCCGATCAAAGTCACTCATGGGGCCATATGTTGAAAAAACTGAATTTGACTTGGTCTTCGACCATTCATGCGAAGCTGCACCATTCAAGGCACTCATTGAGTCCCTGTTTTTTTTATTACTTCTGGTTTTTGGCTTCTAATTCTTCTCAAAACAAAAATGATTGAGGTTGGAAACCTTTTATATTCCGAGTAATATATTACCATCGTTTGTTTGTTAAAGACTTTTTAAAATTTGTTAAAGCAATAATACTAAATATTTATGAGAACGAAAAGAAAGTTAAATTGACATTTAAAAAGTACAATTCACATCGAGGATTTGCTTTAATGCAATGTTGAGTGTATGCACTTGTGGGTATACTCTAGTACTTCTCATCGGACACACGTGTATGTGTCACAATGGGCTGTAGGGTCCTAGTGGCAACTTGATGGAGTGATTGGATCATGACTATAAATTTTTGAACAATCATAGTTATTTGATTTGGTTGTTTGATCTGAACCGTAAAATACTTTAAGATAGATCCAACAATTGGACTAGTTCTTTAGTAAAATCAATTATAAAATTAAATTAAATTTGATCTAACAGTTGAAATTTAGTGATTGTTATGATCTAACAGTTATAATTAAATAACCATTGATAATAATTTAATCTAACGATCAAAATCAAGTGTTTGTTAAGATTTGATGGCCATATTTTAATGACGGTTAAATAGCAATTGTTACTGTTGATAAACTGTTAAAATAGCAGTTAATTGTAAGCATTGATAATTATTGTTTTACGACCCGATATGATGCGGAGAAGGATTTGAAATGGAGGGGATCTATTTAGTAGTTTTAAGAGGGCATTTTTATTCAAAAATAAAATAAAATGACAAAATTGCCCTCCTAAAAACAACTAACCCATTTATCTACATTTCATTTAAAATTGAGAAGATCCAGGACAGCGTAGGTACGTGGATTTTTAAACCAAACAATACAAGATTAACAATTATTTCCAAAACCAAGAATTAAAACAAAGGAACTCATGTAAGATTTGCCAAATATGGAAGATATATAAATAGTTGTGATTGACAACATGATTTGATTTCCACATTAATACAGTGAAATAATGATGGAATAGTAGTGCGGTATATAGCATTACTCTATTATGAACGATGAGAAATAGTTGACGCACTTCTTAAGGGGATATAGTAGAACCTGATGGAATAATAGGGACAAATACATGCTCACTCACAAGTAATGATATGAACCACACTTTATCTTATCTTTATCCTGCCCGCTAACCTGACCGTGCCAACTAGTTATTGGACTCATCCTTACTAAAAAAAAGTTGATTAACACTATTGTTGAGGTGTAACAATACCACTTTACTCACTTGGATGACTTTTAAAATATGCTTTGCAGGGTGCAATTTCGAATGCCATAAAATGTTTTGGCTTCCCTCACTTGACACCAATTGATTTTTAGATGAGATGGTCAAAAGTCTGATCCAACAACTATTATCTTAACAAAGTGAGATAGTTATAAAATAAAAATATAGCATATAGTACTATTTGATCATAACAAAATTGAACAAATGCTATTTTCACAATTCAAATGGTTTTTTTGACAATTCAAGTACCGATTAAATAATTGTGATGGTTTTGTAATGTAAACTTGTAAACATAGCATATTATTCTTCTTTATAATCTCATATTTTCTCAAGCATAGTGTTCTCTCTCAGTCTCTGAGGTCGCATCCGTTGTCAATGCCCCTCAGGCTGTTGCAGTTTGATTAAAGAAACTGACAACTTCGTAGGGATGTCCCTGTTAGGAAATTAATCCTATTTCCCAAGACCCGTGAGATGCGAAAAATAAGAAGAATGCGGAATAACAAAGATAAGCAATCACACACGACACAAAGATTTAAGTGGTTCGGCTTAACAAGCCTACATCCACTGGCGGAGACGACCCGGAGAAAATCCACTATCAAAAGATGGAGTACAAAAATAGTAGAGAGAAAATCACTCAGATCCCAAAGCCCCAATACACCCAAATCTCACTATCACACAAGAGAGATTATTCCCAAAATAGAATACAAAAGACAGATGTACAAACTCTTCTTTTGCTGGAACGGATGGCGGCTGATCTCTATTTTCTTCTCTCACTCTGCAGCACCCTTTTTCTTCTAATCACTTGTTTTTGGCTCCTCCAAAAACCACCAAGAAGAAAACACCCTTGCTGCCCTTGTACCTCCTTCTCTCAAATTCTCTCTTTTTCTCCTCCCTTTGGTGCTTCACGTTTTTGGCACACACAAATTCACCTTGTGCTTTGTTCCTTATATAGAAGCTTTAACTCTCCTTTTACATGTTGGTCTAGGACTTCTACTATAAGTCAAACAATGAGTCCAATAACACATAGGAGAAGGACTCCAAAACAAACTTGAACAAAAGTCTCCTAAACCCAAAAGGAGTAAACCGGTTGAACCAAAAAACCTCTCCTACTTGAAGAAGGAGACAAAACATTGGGTCCCACCATGACTTTTAATTCAAGTCATACTTAACAATCTCCACCTTGACTTGAATCCCATCAAGTCTACCAAAACGTGTCTCGTCCGATTGTCTCTGCCTCAGCCCCTAAGGGCAATCACACTCCACAAGTGTCACTCAAGTCCAAGTGCCTCTTGAACTTGAGCATAGGACTTGGTTTAGACATAACACCATGCCTCCCTATCAGCCCCGTCGACCATACAGCTTTATCCGATGACTCTTTCTTCCTGTAGACCCATCTGCACCCTTTAGCCTTCTTTCCCTTGGGTAATCCTGCTGATTCCCAAGCTTTACCTTTCCGTAGTAACTCCACCTCTTTCAGCATACCATCTTGAACAGATGACGGATCTCCACTACTAGCTGCTAGAGCAAAAGAAACCATATCCTCAAAGCCATACCTCTTTGTTGCTTTTCGATCACGTTTCTCTTTGCCTCTTGCTAAAGAATAAGACTCTTCCCGGTGCTGTAAGTCTCTTGAAGATTCTCTGTCATCACATTCATCCGTGAGTGAACACTGTTTATCAAGCTCCACCTCCACGAATTGTTTCTCTTTCTGCACTGTACTTTCAGAAAGCTCATCTAAGTTAACAAACTCAGACTTCTTCGGTTCCTGCTCTGTAACTTCAGGTTCTGCACTTGACCCATCCTTGTACATAGCACACTCATTAAAAGTCACATTCCGACTTCTAATGATCTTCCGATTTTGATCATCCCAAAATCGATAACCGAAGGCCTCATCTCCATATCCAATGAAGAAACACTTTCTAGATTTACCATCTAGTTTACTCATAGCATCAGACTCAACATGGACATACGAAGCACAACCAAAAACTTTCAGATGTGAAAGATTTGCCTCTTTTCCACTCCAGACTTCTTCCGGTAGTCTATGGCTTAGGGGAACGGAAGACCCCCTATTTATCAAATATGCAGCAGTGCTTACTGCATCAGCCCAGAAAGTCTTTGGTAACCCAGCATGCAACCTCATACTCCTAGCACGCTCATTGAGAGTTCTATTCATGCACTCAGCCACGCCATTCTGCTGCGGCATTCCTGGGATAGTTTTCTCCATTCTAATCCCATTCACTGCACAAAACTGTTTAAACCCCCTATCTTCGTATTCTCCTCCATTGTCTGATCTCAAACGCTTGAGCTTCAAGCCCGTTTCAGTCTCAACCATGGCCTTCCATTTCTTAAAAGTCTCAAATACATTAGATTTACTTTTCAAGAAATAAACCCATACCTTCCTGCTTGAGTCATCAATAAATGTGATGTAATACCGTGAGCCTCCAAGAGATGCCACTGGTGCGGGACCCCACAAATCCGTGTGTACCAGCTCCAGCTTTCCAAGCTTAGGTGCTTTGCCAAGTTCCGCGAAACTCACCTTCTTCTGCTTCCCTAGGATGCAGCCTTCACACAAATCAGACTCAACTGACTTTAACTCCGTTAGTTTCCCTTTTGACATAAGTACCTTCATCTCTTTCTCACTCATGTGCCCAAGCCTTAGGTGCCATAGTTTTGAGTCAGCAACCGTATCTGCAACAACAACTGTATCCTTGTTGTTCGTGGTCATATAGAGAGTACCTGTCTTATGACCATGAGCCAAAATCCTAGCTCCCTTGCTGACCTTCCACTTTCCACCGTGGAAATGAATTGAATGCCTTTCTTCATCAAGCTGTCCCACTGAAATCAGATTCTTTTTCAGCTCCGGAACATGCCTGACCTTCTGTAGCTTCCATACCGAGTCACTGTGAACTCTAATGCGAACATCGCCTAGGCCCACAACATCCAGCGCCGTTCCGTTAGCCAAATACACCTTCCCGAAATCTCCACCAACATAGTTCTCGAGAATTTCACGGATCGCTGTCGTATGAAAAGATACTCCTGAGTCTAAGACCCAAGAATCAAGGGGACTATCAACAGATAGAAGTAAGGCATCATATACTTCTTCTGTCACTTCATTTGCATAATCACTCTCAGTCTCCTTCCGCAGTTCCCTGCAATTCTTCATGTAGTGGCCAGTCTTGCCACAATTCCAACACTCAGGTTGTTGTCCGAATCTGGATTTGCTTCTCCCTTTTCTGGACTTTAATCTACCTTGACCAGAGTTTCTATCTTGTCCTCTACCCCGAGTCTCGAGGTTTAAAGCAGCACCAGAACAAAAGGCTTCACCCGCATCTTTTCTGTGAACCTCTTCACTGAGAAT
>NC_081543.1:35689071-35707672 GCF_901000735.1 Corylus avellana | reverse complement strand
TGTTGAAAAAACTGAATTTGACTTGGTCTTCGACCATTCATGCGAAGCTGCACCATTCAAGGCACTCATTGAGTCCCTGTTTTTTTTATTACTTCTGGTTTTTGGCTTCTAATTCTTCTCAAAACAAAAATGATTGAGGTTGGAAACCTTTTATATTCCGAGTAATATATTACCATCGTTTGTTTGTTAAAGACTTTTTAAAATTTGTTAAAGCAATAATACTAAATATTTATGAGAACGAAAAGAAAGTTAAATTGACATTTAAAAAGTACAATTCACATCGAGGATTTGCTTTAATGCAATGTTGAGTGTATGCACTTGTGGGTATACTCTAGTACTTCTCATCGGACACACGTGTATGTGTCACAATGGGCTGTAGGGTCCTAGTGGCAACTTGATGGAGTGATTGGATCATGACTATAAATTTTTGAACAATCATAGTTATTTGATTTGGTTGTTTGATCTGAACCGTAAAATACTTTAAGATAGATCCAACAATTGGACTAGTTCTTTAGTAAAATCAATTATAAAATTAAATTAAATTTGATCTAACAGTTGAAATTTAGTGATTGTTATGATCTAACAGTTATAATTAAATAACCATTGATAATAATTTAATCTAACGATCAAAATCAAGTGTTTGTTAAGATTTGATGGCCATATTTTAATGACGGTTAAATAGCAATTGTTACTGTTGATAAACTGTTAAAATAGCAGTTAATTGTAAGCATTGATAATTATTGTTTTACGACCCGATATGATGCGGAGAAGGATTTGAAATGGAGGGGATCTATTTAGTAGTTTTAAGAGGGCATTTTTATTCAAAAATAAAATAAAATGACAAAATTGCCCTCCTAAAAACAACTAACCCATTTATCTACATTTCATTTAAAATTGAGAAGATCCAGGACAGCGTAGGTACGTGGATTTTTAAACCAAACAATACAAGATTAACAATTATTTCCAAAACCAAGAATTAAAACAAAGGAACTCATGTAAGATTTGCCAAATATGGAAGATATATAAATAGTTGTGATTGACAACATGATTTGATTTCCACATTAATACAGTGAAATAATGATGGAATAGTAGTGCGGTATATAGCATTACTCTATTATGAACGATGAGAAATAGTTGACGCACTTCTTAAGGGGATATAGTAGAACCTGATGGAATAATAGGGACAAATACATGCTCACTCACAAGTAATGATATGAACCACACTTTATCTTATCTTTATCCTGCCCGCTAACCTGACCGTGCCAACTAGTTATTGGACTCATCCTTACTAAAAAAAAGTTGATTAACACTATTGTTGAGGTGTAACAATACCACTTTACTCACTTGGATGACTTTTAAAATATGCTTTGCAGGGTGCAATTTCGAATGCCATAAAATGTTTTGGCTTCCCTCACTTGACACCAATTGATTTTTAGATGAGATGGTCAAAAGTCTGATCCAACAACTATTATCTTAACAAAGTGAGATAGTTATAAAATAAAAATATAGCATATAGTACTATTTGATCATAACAAAATTGAACAAATGCTATTTTCACAATTCAAATGGTTTTTTTGACAATTCAAGTACCGATTAAATAATTGTGATGGTTTTGTAATGTAAACTTGTAAACATAGCATATTATTCTTCTTTATAATCTCATATTTTCTCAAGCATAGTGTTCTCTCTCAGTCTCTGAGGTCGCATCCGTTGTCAATGCCCCTCAGGCTGTTGCAGTTTGATTAAAGAAACTGACAACTTCGTAGGGATGTCCCTGTTAGGAAATTAATCCTATTTCCCAAGACCCGTGAGATGCGAAAAATAAGAAGAATGCGGAATAACAAAGATAAGCAATCACACACGACACAAAGATTTAAGTGGTTCGGCTTAACAAGCCTACATCCACTGGCGGAGACGACCAGAAGAAAATCCACTATCAAAAGATGGAGTACAAAAATAGTAGAGAGAAAATCACTCAGATCCCAAAGCCCCAATACACCCAAATCTCACTATCACACAAGAGAGATTATTCCCAAAATAGAATACAAAAGACAGATGTACAAACTCTTCTTTTGCTGGAACGGATGGCGACTGATCTCTATTTTCTTCTCTCACTCTGCAGCACCCTTTTTCTTCTAATCACTTGTTTTTGGCTCCTCCAAAAACCACCAAGAAGAAAACACCCTTGCTGCCCTTGTACCTCCTTCTCTCAAATTCTCTCTTTTTCCTCCTCCCTTTGGTGCTTCACGTTTTTGGCATACACAAATTCACCTTGTGCTTTGTTCCTTATATAGAAGCTTTAACTCTCCTTTTACATGTTGGTCTAGGACTTCTACTATAAGTCAAACAATGAGTCCAATAACACATAGGAGAAGGACTCCAAAACAAACTTGAACAAAAGTCTCCTAAACCCAAAAGGAGTAAACCGGTTGAACCAAAAAACCTCTCCTACTTGAAGAAGGAGACAAAACATTGGGTCCCACCATGACTTTTAATTCAAGTCATACTTAACAATCTCCACCTTGACTTGAATCCCATCAAGTCTACCAAAACGTGTCTCGTCCGATTGTCTCTGCCTCAGCCCCTAAGGGCAATCACACTCCACAAGTGTCACTCAAGTCCAAGTGCCTCTTGAACTTGAGCATAGGACTTGGTTTAGACATAACACCATGCCTCCCTATCAGCCACGTCGACCATACAGCTTTATCCGATGACTCTTTCTTCCTGTAGACCCATCTGCACCCTTTAGCCTTCTTTCCCTTGGGTAATCCTGCTGATTCCCAAGCTTTACCTTTCCGTAGTAACTCCACCTCTTTCAGCATACCATCTTGAACAGATGACGGATCTCCACTACTAGCTGCTAGAGCAAAAGAAACCATATCCTCAAAGCCATACCTCTTTGTTGTTTTTCGATCACGTTTCTCTTTGCCTCTTGCTAAAGAATAAGACTCTTCCCGGTGCTGTAAGTTTCTTGAAGATTTTCTGTCATCACATTCATCCGTGAGTGAACACTGTTTATCAAGCTCCACCTCCACGAATTGTTTCTCTTTCTGCACTGTACTTTCAGAAAGATCATCTAAGTTAACAAACTCAGACTTCTTCGGTTCCTGCTCTGTAACTTCAGGTTCTGTACTTGACCCATCCTTGTACATAGCACACTCATTAAAAGTCACATTCCGACTTCTAATGATCTTCCGATTTTGATCATCCCAAAATCGATAACCGAAGGCCTCATCTCCATATCCAATGAAGAAACACTTTCTAGATTTAGCATCTAGTTTACTCTGAGAATCAGACTCATCATGGACATACGAAGCACAACCAAAAACTTTCAGATGTGAAAGATTTGCCTCTTTTCCACTCCAGACTTCTTCCGGTAGTCTATGGCTTAGGGGAACGGAAGACCCCCTATTTATCAAATATGCAGCAGTGCTTACTGCATCAGCCCAGAAAGTCTTTGGTAACCCAGCATGCAACCTCATACTCCTAGCACGCTCATTGAGAGTTCTATTCATGCACTCAGCCACGCCATTCTGCTGCGGCATTCCTGGGATAGTTTTCTCCATTCTAATCTCATTCACTGCACAAAACTGTTTAGACCCCATGTCTTCGTATTCTCCTCCATTGTCTGATCTCAAACGCTTGAGCTTCAAGCCCGTTTCAGTCTCAACCATGGCCTTCCATTTCTTAAAAGTCTCAAATACATCAGATTTAGTTTTCAAGAAATAAACACATACCTTCCTACTTGAGTCATCAATAAATGTGATGTAATACCGCGAGCCTCCAAGAGATGCCACTGGTGCGGGACCCCACAAATCCGTGTGTACCAGCTCCAGTTTTCCAAGCTTAGGTGATTTGCCAACTTCCGTGAAACTCACCTTCTTCTGCTTCCCTAGGATGCAGCCTTTACACAAATCAGACTCAACTGACTTTAACCCCAGTAGTTTCCCTTTTGACATAAGTACCTTCATCTCTTTCTCACTCATGTGCCCAAGCCTTAGGTGCCATAGTTTTGAGTCAGCATCCGTATCTGCAACAGCATATGTATCCTTGCTGTTCGTGGTCATATAGAGAGTATTTGTTTTATGACCAGTAGCCAAAATCATGGCTCCCTTGCTGACCTTCCACTTTCCACCGTGGAAATAAATAGAATGCCCTTCCTCATCAAGCTGTCCCACTGAAATCAGATTCTTTTTCAGCTCCGGAACATGCCTGACCTTTTGCAGCTTCCATACCGAGTCACTATGAACTCTAATGCGAACATCGCCTAGGCCCACAACATCCAGCGCCGTTCCATCAGCCAAATACACCTTCCCGAAATCTCCAGCAACATAGTTCTCGAGAATTTCACGGATCGCTGTCGTATGAAAAGATACTCCTGAGTCTAAGACCCAAGAATCAAGGGGACTGTCAACAGAAAGAAGTAGGGCATCATATACTTCTTCTGTTACTACGTTTGCATAATCATTCTCAGTCTCCTTCCACACTTCCCTGCAATTCTTCTTGTAGTGGCCAGTCTTGCCACAGTTCCAACACTCAGGTTGTTGGCCGAATCTGAATTTGCTTCTCCCTTTTCTGGACTTTGATCTGCCTTGACCAGAGTTTCTATCTTGTCCTCTGCCCCGAGTCTCGAGGTTTAAAGCAGCACCAGAACAAGAGGCTTCACCCGCATCTCTTCTGCGAACCTCTTCACTGAGAATCAAATCCTTGACGTCTTCATAGCTCAGTTTACTCTTTCCTACAGAGTTACTCACAGCCATCCTCACTGCTTCCCAGCTATTTGGCAAAGATGCCAAGACGATCAACGCACGAACTTCATCATCAAAATTAATTTCCACTGAGGACAATTGATTTGTGATGGTGTTGAACTCATTGAGATGATGTGCCACCGAAGCCCCTTCCGCCATCTTTAGGTTGAACAATTTCTTCATCAGATGCACCTTGTTGTTAGCCGACGGCTTCTCATACATGCTTGACAAAGCCGCCATTAGACCTGCTGCTGTCTTCTCCTTTATAACGTTGTGTGCAACTGATTTTGACAGTGATAACCTGATAACTGCTAGGACTTTGCGATCAAGCAGAGCCCACTCGCTATCATCCATGTCGTCGGGTTGTTCTTCCAAAAGAGGTTGATGAAGATCCTTCCCATAAAGAATATCTTCAATTTGTACCTTCCAAAACCCAAAATCTTTGCCGTCGAACTTCTCGATTCCCATCTTTCCTTCTTCACTTGCCATCGTTCCCACTCGAACCAACAGCTCTGATACCAGTTGTTAGGAAATTAATCCTATTTCCCAAGACCCGTGAGATGCGAAAAATAAGAAGAATGCGGAATAACAAAGATAAGCAATCACACACGACACAAAGATTTAAGTGGTTCGGCTTAACAAGCCTACATCCACTGGCGGAGACGACCAGAAGAAAATCCACTATCAAAAGATGGAGTACAAAAATAGTAGAGAGAAAATCACTCAGATCCCAAAGCCCCAATACACCCAAATCTCACTATCACACAAGAGAGATTATTCCCAAAATAAAATACAAAAGACAGATGTACAAACTCTTCTTTTGTTGGAACGGATGGCGGCTGATCTCTATTTTCTTCTCTCACTCTGCAGCACCCTTTTTCTTCTAATCACTTGTTTTTGGCTCCTCCAAAAACCACCAAGAAGAAAACACCCTTGCTGCCCTTGTACCTCCTTCTCTCAAATTCTCTCTATTTTCTCCTCCCTTTGGTGCTTCACGTTTTTGGCACACACAAATTCACCTTGTGCTTTGTTCCTTATATAGAAGCTTTAACTCTCCTTTTACATGTTGGTCTAGGACTTCTACTATAAGTCAAACAATGAGTCCAATAACACATAGGAGAAGGACTCCAAAACAAACTTGAACAAAAGTCTCCTAAACCCAAAAGGAGTAAACCGGTTGAACCAAAAAACCTCTCCTACTTGAAGAAGGAGACAAAACATTGGGTCCCACCATGACTTTTAATTCAAGTCATACTTAACAGTCCCTGTCAATTTATGTGGTTTCTATTACTTCCCCCTCTTTCAGGTAGTAAATATGAGTTCAACCACAAACATTTTCGCCATTAATGCGACTTCTTGGACTGAAGGGATACTCATGGTCGTGGACATCGAGAAAACATCTTTGATCTTGATTGCTCCAACTTAGGAGTGGCCGTTAATCGTTTATCAAGCTTCCAACTTTTTTTTTTCTGACTAACGATTGGGATTTTCTTTTTATCGGTGCATCCTCTGGAATAATTGCTAAAATAGTTATTAAAAAAAAAAAATTACAAATTTTTACTTTACTGGAGTTATTTTTATAGACATTTTAAACAATTTTTTATAGTATTTTTTATTTTATTTAAATATTATTTTATTATTTTTATTATTTTCTTTTCTTACTTGCTCTAGTCTCCCGTCTTTCTCTTCCTCCATATATAAAAAAAAAAAAAAAAACCAAAACCCAGATGCACTTTAAATAACTAAATTTACTCATTATTGTATATTTAAGTTTTTAAATATTGATTAAATGATTAAATTTACTCATAATCGTTTTGGAATACGCATAATCAAAATGTTATATTGCAACCTTTAAATGCATTTCTGGTAGCAAGTTAGTTCATAGAAGGTATCGATTTTGAAATTCTTCAAAGAAAAACATACATCTTCAAACGCATGATATAGTCCTCAAGAATTAGTTCATAAAGTTAGATTAATAAACAACATGCATGAATACAATAGAAGCAACCTTGCTCTAAGCCAAAGCTATTTACCTTCTCTTTTTGACTCTTTTGTCCTAAAGAATAGCACCTTCCAGACATTTTTTGTTCAGTTAAATATTCAAGATTACATAAAATTCATCAAAAAAAACTCTTCGATTTTGCTCTCAAGTGATGTTATATATTTACCGTGCTTCAATCACAGAAGTGGTGAGTTCATTTGCTGAACAAGTTCCATGCTTGTTAAATGAAGAATCTGCTGCTTCAGGTGAATCTATAAATAAACATACCTAGTTGTTTCAGCTTAGGCAATAAACTATCACTGGTCACCATTTGAACCACATACGACATGTTTGATCTATGATCTTCCAATCTTTGATGCACACATAATAGACCCACATAAATGTGTCATTATATATTAGATAGTGTGCGCAAGTCACCTACCAATTCATCCAACGTTTCGTTGGCCTGTCTTGAATCCATAGTTTCCATGCCTGTAACAAATGAAAAATCAAATTTTTGTTGGTCGAATTGCCTTCAAATTGGCCCATGACCATTATGTGACTCTTTACTGTCGGGAACTACATTGTTAAAAAAGAGGTTTCTTTCAACAAAAAAAAAGGAGTTAATTAGTAGTATTTGCCAATATTTTATGCTTACATGTCCAAGAAGAGTATGTTGGTGGTCTGGTTGACAAAATCCCATATTCTTCTTCCCACTCATTATTTCTAAAACTAAAACTCCAAAGCTAAATACATAATATTTTACATAGTACCGTCCATGCATTGCATACTCGAGAGACATATAATTACTGCAAAATATCATTGCAAAGAAAAGAAGTTAAAAACAATTAAACATAATCTGTAAAAGAAGTTGAAGCATACTTACTATGTTCCAATAATCCTATTGGTCTCAAAATCAATTTGATCTCCTCCAAATGATCTAGCCGGACCGAAGTCTGAAATTTTTGGATTCATGTTGTTATCTAGAAGGATATTGCTAGCTTTGAGATCTTTGTGGATAATTCTCAGTCTAGAGTCTTCATGAAGATAGAGAAGTTCTTTAGCAACATCACGAACAATATTCATGCACTTATGCCAATCTAATAATTTACTCTTTGCTTGATCTGTTCAATTTCACATTTATGTTAGTACATACCTTGCTAAATTCTCAACAAACAATTTTATTGATAAAAGATGATAAGACTAAACATGAATCAACGAAGTCAAGGTTTGAGGTTCAAACCAAAAGCAAACCAATCCAAGCTTTTGTTAGGCATGTATTCATATATTAACACGTTTTCATTTTCTTGAATGCAACAGCCAAGAGGCTTTACAAGATTATGATTTTGAAGTTTGACAATCAAAATAACTTCATTTTTTAACTCTTTCAATCTTTGTCCAGAATTTTTTAAAAGCTTCTTCATAGCTATAGCATTCCCTTCTGGCAATGTACCCTAGAATCAGATAGTCAATAAATTTTAAAAAATAATAAAATATAACTCAACTATTTATGTTATTATTTACCTTGTACACAGGTTTAAAGCCACCTTCTCCCAACTTGTTATTATTTGAAAAATTATCAATCGCTTTAGCTATGACCGCTAAATCAAATAATATCGATAACTCCATATCTTCCTTCCCATCATCATTAATGTTACAATCCTTTCTCTGACTTCCTTTGGTCATTCCTGAAATAACAAGAAGTGGATGGGCATGAAAACTCTTTGACAATTCTTTTAAAAAAGAAAATCACCAACCCTTCTGTTCTTCTTGAAGGGTCCGTTTGGCAAAATCATTTTGCCTTATTTTTTTTAACTGTTGACACCACTTTTCCAAAAAGTAAATAAATAAACATCAAAATATTTTCACCTTTTCACATTTTATATCACATTATTTATTTTTTTTACTACTATTCAAATAAAAAAATCTACTACAAAACAAAACTTTTTCGCTTTTCAATACAAAAAATTCAAAACTTTATTCCACATCAATCCACGTTAGCTATAATATCTAAGGTAAAATGGTTTGCCAAACGGAACACCTTCTTATTCAAAATTTCTTAGCAATAATTTAACTAGCATGAATCAATTATTATCAGAGTCCGCTTTTTACAAATATACCTTGATTTCTGAGTTTCTTCTTCTATATGTATGAGACAAGTCCAACCATTATCATTCCCACAATTAGTAATGCTGAGCCAGCTATAATTTCCACTAGTTTCTTCTTGCTAGAATGTCTCTTTTTCTCAATGTGACCTGAAAGATCAAAAAAGAGTTGGGTGACTTTGAGAATAACTCATCATATTATACATGCATTTTGGCCAAGGATAACTAAATAAAAGAAACAGAGTTTATTTTGTCCATATTCCAGACTGGGGAAATGGATAAGTGATGAGGTGGATAAAGCTGAGCCACCAATTCACTGGCATTACAAATTGTCTAGATTGTGGTTGTATGAACAGCTTATTAAGCAAGCTTCAAAAGATATAATATAGCGTCTATCAGTGTTGATTATCCCTCTTAACCTCAAAAAACATGAAGGACAAAGTCTGGACAAACATATCATAAGCCTGAAACATGCAGGAAAATGTCAAAAGATACTTCCCACTCATTCTGATTCTCACATTTTTAAGTGTACACATTAACTTGACTCTTAAAATCACCATTAAATCAAAATTTAATAATAATTTTTAATGTCACATCATAAAATATGTATTTAAAAGCGTGGAGTGAAAGTGTGCAACATTTCTCAAAATGAATATCTCCATGTTTGGATAAAAAATCCCACTTGTCAAAAATAACAACTACTTAATACTGTTGTAGAAGTTTTATTTCTCTGGCACCAACCCTTCAATCTGCACCATTCGTTAACATAAAAAAATAAAAAATCAGCAAAATCCAAAGGGCAAAATAGAAGTGAAATCGTACCCAATTCAGAAATGGCCATCTTTTATTCTTTATATAGAGGTCTTGCCCACCCTCGGAGCATTCTCTTACATCAACAAGGCTACCAAACCAAAGCAGGCAGCCGCTTCCTCCTCCCCTGACATCTAAACTTCCATATGCTGTGCATGAGCAATTTTTCAAACACATTCCTTCTCATTCCTGGAGGGTCATGCTCTTGTTATACCAGCAAGAAGACGTGTCCGGCAATTTCACTCGCGTCTGCTTCAGTAATCCATCTCCAACATCGCATTCCAAAGGAGTCCTTCGAACACACCCATCAGACCAATCTACTGAATCCCAATCTTTTGGGGATTTATTCTTCCGATGATCCAACCCCAAAGATATACATCTTCCCATCTAATAGGAGGATGCGAAACACCACATTTCTGCATAACCGAAGTCCAAATTCTCTTACTAAATCCACACTCGAAAACATGTGCTCTTTTTCTTCAATCACACTTCTACAAAAAACAAACTTTACATCCTCTGTAAAACCCCAATGCAGCAGCTTGTTACCAATAGCGAGAGCATTTTTCATAGCAAGCCAAGCTATAAACGCATGCTTAGGAACAGCTAGAGGATACCAGATCAGAGAAAACCAATCTACTGAATCTTCACTCAAGCAACCCAAAGGGAACCCGATTGAGCAAAAAGGTTCCATATATGCCTCATCATAAATGCCCGGTTCCATTCTTCCAATTTCTTAATCCCTAACCCACCTTCCGTTCTTCGGATGACACAACTTCTTCCAAGAAACTATAGCTTTGGCAGCACTATCAAGTTTGCCATTCCAAAGAAAACGGCAGAGCTTTTTGTTCATTAGCAAGGATCTTTTTTGGAAGAATGCGTATTAGGGCTGTAAGCAAGCATAGCTACTCGTGAACATGCTCAGGCTTAGCTCGAGATTGGTTCGATTATTAAACGAACAGAGAGCGAACAAAAATTTGGACTTTATAAATTTTGGCTCAGCTCATATAAGCTCAGCTGGAGTAGTACAACTTCGTATAAACTCGTATCACAAGTATACCAAGTCCAACTACTACTCTGAAAAGCAAATCCAAAAGCAACAAAGATGTTAGTTTAAGAAGTGTTAAATTGGCTAGATTCGTGTAAACAAAATAATTGTATTTAATTAGCTTGTTACATTGTGCAGTGTGAAAGATAGCAAAATAAGCAAAATATGTGAATCACACAGGGTCTCGTCTGGAGGCTCGTCTGAACGTTCATCCGGACGAGATTGATATGCAAGAAACCCGAGAGGTTCGTCTGAAGGCTCGTCTGCACATTCGTCCGGACGAGATTAATATGCAAGAAACCCGAGAGGTTCGTCTGAAGGCTCGTCTGCACATTCGTCCGGACGAGATTGATATGCAAGAAAACCCGAGAGGTTCGTCTGAAGTCTCGTCTGCACCTTCGTCCGAACGAGAATGATTTGCCAAAAACCCGAGAGCTTCGTCTGAAGTCTCGTCTGCACCTTCGTCCGGACGCGCCGCTCCAGAGAACTAGAATTAGCGTATTTAACCTAGCTTCGTCCGAACGGTCATTGATGTCGTTCGGACGACTAGTAAGTTGCATGTATATTTTACGTAGAAACTAGTTCTCGTCCGGACGAGCGTACTACTCGTCCGGACGCCTTATAATAGATAAGGTTGTTAGCTTTTAAATTTGTATTTTGGTTGGACTAGGAGTCCAGGTTCTATTTATATGAAACGATGCATATAGGTAAAGGTACGATTTCTAATTAGGTTTGAAGAGATCTTGAGTGTATCAAGGAGTTGAAGAAATCGAAGTCAACCGGAGTTCCGGTGAAGGGAGATCACGTAGAAGGAACAATCCAGATGTTCTGGAAGAACTACTGTGGTAGCAGATAAGTAGGTCGCTTGTCTGGTATACTTAAATGTCAAAGTGCATAGGTTATGTAAGTCTTCGACATTAAGATATTTCTTGTTATTCTACTGATTTAGTTGATTTCCTGGGTTTGGCTGCCCCAGAGAGGTTTTACATTTAGAGAGTTCTCTAAATGGTTTCCTCTTCGTAAACAAATCTTTGTGTTTCTTGATGATTGATTTATTTCCGCACATGATTGTTTAATTTGGGAGTCGATTAGTATTTTCAAAAGAGATACAAACAAGTGAGCCAAAACAAAGACTCCAAGTCTGCAATGAATTCCAAAACCAATTTGGAAAACAGAAAGAACTGGGCCCTGCACTCATGTGATGGGTGAAAAAGTCACCACGTCAACACAAACTAAACTTAATGCAGCAGCTTCCAATGGATGGTCGAAGATTAAGTCAAATTCAGTTTTTTCAATCAATTGGGCCCATGAGTGACTTTCAAGTCACATCTTGTAGGCCCGTTTGAAAATAAGGGGATAGGAGAATCAGACAATTCTCCTGAGTTGAAATTTGTAGAAATTAAATATGGATTGAAAAAGACTTCTGAAAAAAATAAGGGTGAAAAAGAAATTACCGAGAGGAAGCGTAAACTCCGAATAAGAACAGATAAACCATTAGAATAAGAACATATGTTAAAAAACCGAGTAGACGGCTGCTTAAATCTTGATTTCTATGCATATACTGTGAAGTTTTCTAACAAGGAGGGGAAATTTTCATTGATTGTCAACAATAATATGTACACCACTATATAGATGTGGTTCATGATTTACAAGGCAAAGCAATGAGACAAGATATAATTTACAGCAAAACAATTCTGCGTATTGTGGGATTGTCAATTAAGAAGATTTGCTAGTCAAGTATTTCCCATAGGTGAGCTTCTCTGTTGAATGTTTCCTTGATGAGACAAATTCCATTTCTTATGATGGTTGAATATAGGACAAATCTTTTCTTGAGTGAATATTCTGAATTATCACTCATTTCCATTTCTGCGTGATTGACAGCAAGGCTCCTTCCCTTCTTTGTATCTCCAACAGCAACACTCCTTTTTTTTCCTTGGATAGATTCACATTAACATATACTACATACAGATAAACCATAAGAAAATCAATGGAAGCCATTACCCATCTTTTCGTGTACTCTTTCTTGTTCTCCCTGTTTGGAATCTCCATTGCACATGACACTCTTACTCCAAGACAATCAATCAGAGACGGTGGCACTTTAGTTTCAGCTGGCGGATCATTTCAATTGGGATTCTTCAGCCCAGGTAATTCCAAAACTCGATATCTGGGAATATGGTACACAATTTCTTCGGAGACAGTTGTATGGGTAGCCAACAGAGCCGCTCCGCTTAACGATCACTCAGGAGTTTTAAAGGTCACTGATTATGGAGTTCTTGTGCTTCTTAATAGCACCAACGGTACTGTTTGGTCATCTAATACATCAACAACCCCACAAAATCCAGTTGCAAAGCTCTTGGACACCGGGAATCTTGTTGTCGGAGATAGAAATGATGGTAACCCAGGCAAATTTTTGTGGCAGAGTTTTGATTATCCTTGTGACACACACCTACCGGAAATGAAGCTTGGATGGAACTTAGTAAGTGGTTTAGATAGGTTTTTATCATCTTGGAAGAGCACGGAAGATCCTTCTCCAGGTGAGTATTCAGTACGCATAGATCTTCGTGGGCTTCCGCAAAGGGTTAATATGAAGGGAGATTCAATAAAGACTAGACCAGGGTCATGGAATGGTCTTGGTTTTACGGGTCGTAGGTTAAGACCAAATCAAGTATTTGATTATGAATTCGTGTTGAACGCGAAGGAGGTCTATTACGAGTACAAACTCCTTAACACTTCGGTTTTCTCAAGATTTGTAGTAAACCCATCAAGCATAACGCAACGATTAATGTGGATGGATCGGACACAGAGTTGGGAGACTTTCCTTACATCGCAGGTGTTAGGAAATTAATCCTATTTCCAAGACCCGTGAGATGCGAAAAATAAGAAGAATGCGGAATAACAAAGATAAGCAATCACACACGACACAAAGATTTAAGTGGTTCGGCTTAACAAGCCTACATCCACTGGCGGAGATGACCCGGAGAAAATCCACTATCAAAAGATGGAGTACAAAAATAGTAGAGAGAAAATCACTCAGATCCCAAAGCCCCAATACACTCAAATCTCACTATCACACAAGAAAGATTATTCCCAAAATAGAATACAAAAGACAGATGTACAAACTCTTCTTTTGCTGAAACAGATGGCGGCTAATCTCTATTTTCTTCTCTCACTCTGCAGTACCATTTTTCTTCTAATCACTTGTTTTTGGCTCCTCCAAAAACCACCAAGAAGAAAATACCGTGGCAGCCCTTGTACCTCCTTCTCTCAAAATTCTCTCTTTTTCTCCTCCCTTTGGTGCTTCACGTTTTTGGCACTTATAAAGCTATTTGGCTTGGCACGCTTCACAAGGACGTAGCAAGTCCTTTTATAGTGTCATAAGTCGGTTGTGCAAGACACCAATACAATTAGGAGAAGGAATTCAATTTTGGCAAAGGAGTCAAAGTTGACCCAAAAAAGGAAAACCAATTCCAAGGCCTTGTAGGACAATAAACTGATTGGGTCCCACAAGCACATGCTTGATGGCTTTAAGTCACATGCCTTAACAATCTCCACCTTGACTTGAAACCCATCAAGTCTAACAAAACGTGTCTCCTCCGGATGTCTTCGCCTCAGCCCCCAAGGGCAATCACACTCTACAAGTGTCCTTCAAGTCCAACCGCCTCTTGAACTTGAGCATAGGACCTGATTTAGACATTACATCATGCCTCCCTAATAGCCCCGTCGACCATACAGCTTTATCGGATGACTCTTTTTTCCTGTAGACCCATCTGCACCCTTTAGCCTTCTTTCCTTTGGGTAATTCTCCAGATTCCCAAGTTTTACCTCTCCGCAGTAACTCCACCTCTTTCAGTGTACTATTCTGCGTAGACGATGGATCTCCACTACAAGCCGTTAGAGCAAAAGAAACTATATCTTCAAAGCCATACCTCTTTATTGCTTTTCGATCCTGTTTCTCTTTGCCTCTTGCTAAAGAATAAGACTCTTCTCGGTGCTGTAAATTTCTTGAAGATTTTCTGTCATCACATTTATCCGTGAATGAACATTGTTTATCAAGCTCCACCTCCACGAATTGTTTCTCTTTCTGCACTGTACTTTCAGAAAGGTCATCTAAGTTAACAAACTCAGACTTCTTCGTTTCCTGCTCTGTAACTTCAGGTTCTGCACTTGACCCATCCTTGTACATAGCATACTCATTAAAAGTCACATTCCGACTTCTAATGATCTTCCGATTTTGATCATCCCAAAATCGATAACCAAAGGCCTCATCTCCATATCCAATGAAGAAACACTTACTAGATTTACCATCTAGTTTACTCATGGTATCAGACTCAACATGGACATACGAAGCACAACCAAAAACTTTCAGATGTGAAAGATTTACCTCTTTTCCACTCCAGACTTCTTCCAGTAGTCTATGGCTCAGGGGAACGGAAGACCCACTATTTATCAGGTATGCAGCAGTGCTCACTACATCAGCCCAGAAAGTCTTTGGTAACCCAGCATACAACCTCATACTCCGAGCACGCTCATTGAGAGTTATGTTCATGCACTTAGCCACGCCATTCCGCTGTGGCATTCCCAGGATAGTTTTCTCCATTCTAATCCCATTCACTGCGCAAAACTGTTTAAACCCCCTGTCTTCGTATTCTCCTCCATTGTCTGATCTCAAACACTTGAGCTTCAAGCCCATTTCAGTCTCAACCATGGCCTTCCATTTCTTAAAAGTCTCAAATACATTAGATTTACTTTTCAAGAAATAAACTCATACCTTCCTGCTTGAGTCATCAATAAATGTGATGTAATACCACGAGCCTCCAATAGATGCTACTGGTGCGGGACCCCACAAATCCGTGTGTACCAACTCCAGCTTTCCAAGCTTAGGTGCTTTGCCAACTTCCGCGAAACTCACCTTCTTCTGCTTCCCTAGGATGCAGCCTTTACACAAATCATAATCAACTGACTTCAACCCCAGTAGTTTCCCTTTTGACATAAGTACCTTCATCTCTTTCTCGCTCATGTGCCCAAGCCTTAGGTGCCATAGTTTTGAGCCAGCAGTCGTATATACAACAACATCTGTATCCTTGCTGTTCGTGGTCATATAGAGAGTACCCGTCTTATGACCACGAGCCAAAATCCTAGCTCCCTTACTGACCTTCCACTTTCCACCGTGGAAATGAATTGAATGCCCTTCCTCATCAAGCTGTCCCACTGAAATCAGATTCTTCTTCAGCTCCGGAACATGCCTGACCTTCTGTAGCTTCCATACTGAGTCATTATGAACTCTAATGCGAACATCGCCTAAGCCCACAACATCCAGTGCCGTTCCATCAGCCAAATACACCTTCCCAAAATCTCCACCAACATAGTTTTCGAGAATTTCACGGATCGCTGTCATATGAAAAGATACTCCTGAGTCTAAGACCCAAGAATCAAGGGGACTATCAACAGAAAGAAGTAGGACATCATATACTTCTTCTGTCACTACGTTTGCATAATCGTTCTCAGTCTCCTTCCGCAATTCCCTGCAATTCTTCTTGTAGTGGCCAGTCTTGCCACAGTTCCAACACTCAGGTTGTCGTTTGTATCTGAATTTGCTTCTCCCTTTTCTGGAATTTGATCTACCTTGACCATAGTTTCTATCTTGTCCTCTGCCCCGAGTCTCGAGGTTTAAAGCAGCACCAGAATAAGAGGCTTCACCCGCATCTCTTCTGCACCTCTTCACTGAGAATCAAATCTCTGACGTCTTCATAGCTTAGTTTACTCTTTCCTACAGAGTTACTCACAGCCATCCTCACTGCTTCCCAGCTATTTGGCAAAGATGCCAAGACGATCAACGCGCGAACCTCATCATCAAAATTAATTTCCACCGAAGACAATTGATTTGTGATGGTGTTGAACTCATTGAGATGATGTGCCACCAAAGCTCCTTCCGCCATCTTTAGGTTGAATAATTTCTTTATCAGATGCACCTTGTTGTTAGCCGACGGTTTCTCATACATGCTTGACAAAGCCGCCATTAGACCTGCTGCTGTCTTCTCCTTTACAACGTTGTGTGCAACTGATTTTGACAGTGATAACCTGATAACTGCTAGGGCTTTACGATCAAGCAGAGCCCACTCGCTATCATCCATGTCGTCGGGTTGTTCTTCCAAAAGAGGTTGATGAAGATCCTTCCATAAAGAATATCTTCAATCTGTACCTTCCAAAACCCAAAATCTTTGCCGTCGAACTTCTCGATTCCCATCTTTCCTTCTTCACTTGCCATCGCTCCCACTCGAACCAACAGCTCTGATACCAGTTGTTAGGAAATTAATCCTATTTCCCAAGACTCGTGAGATGCGAAAAATAAGAAGAATGCGGAATAACAAAGATAAGCAATCACACACGACACAAAGATTTAAGTGGTTCGGCTTAACAAGCCTACATCCACTGGCGGAGATGACCCGGAGAAAATCCACTATCAAAAGATGGAGTACAAAAATAGTAGAGAGAAAATCACTCAGATCCCAAAGCCCCAATACACCCAAATCTCACTATAACACAAGAAAGATTATTCCCAAAATAGAATACAAAAGACAGCTGTACAAACCCTTCTTTTGCTGGAAAAGATGGCGGCTGATCTCTATTTTCTTCTCTCACTCTGCAGCACCCTTTTTCTTCTAATCACTTGTTTTTGGCTCCTCCAAAAACCACCAAGAAGAAAATACCGTGGCAGCCCTTGTACCTCATTCTCTCAAAATTTTTTTTTTCTCCTCCCTTTGGTGCTTCACGTTTTTGGCACTTACAAAGCTATTTGGCTTGGCACACTTCACAAGGACGTAGCAAGTCCTTTTATAGTGTCATAAGTCGGTTGTGCAAGACACCAATACAACTAGGAGAAGGAATTCAATTTTGGCAAAGAGAAAGAACTCCAAGTCCGTGCAAGGCAAGGAGTCAAAGTTGACCCAAAAAAGGAAAACCAATTCCAAGGCTTTGTAGGACAATAAACTGATTGGGTCCCACAAGCACATGCTTGATGGCTTTAAGTCACATGCCTTAACAGCAGGCAGATCAGTGCGAAAATTATGGCTTATGCGGTGGATATGCTATCTACAACATCAATAAATCTCCTGTATGTGCATGCTTGGAAGGATTTTTACCCAAGTCTCCAAAAGGTTGGGATTCAGAAGATTGGTTAGATGGGTGTGTTCGAAGGACTCCTTTGGAATGCAATGGCGAAGACAGATTCCTGAAGCGCACGGGGTGAAATTGCCTGACATATCTTCTTCCTGGTATAAAAAGAGCATGACCCTCCAGGAATGCAAAGGAATGTGTTTGAAAAACTGTTCCTGCACAGCATATGCAAGTTTAGATGTCAGGGGAGGAGGAAGCGGCTTCATGCTTTGGTTTGGTAGCCTTGTTGACATAAGAGAATCCGCTGAGGGTGGGCAAGACCTCTATACAAGGATGGCCACTACAGAACTTGGTGAGTACCATTTTACTTTTATTTTTCTCTTGTTGCTTAATTTTATTTTCTTTCATTTTAAACTAGCCCATAACTCTTGCTATTCTTCATTTTAATTTAATTTCAAATATTCTATTTTGATCTTTTAGATTATCTTGAGAAAAAGATGCACTACAACAAGACGAAACTAGTAGCAATTATAGTCGGCTCATCATTTCTAGTTGTGGGAATGACAATTGTTGCCCTGGTCTCATACATACGCAAGAAGAAATTCAAAAACCAAGGTATATTTGTAAAAAATGGAATCTAATAATAATTGATTCATTATAGAAGATTTATAGCTAAGAAATTCAAATAAATAGCTATTACATAGAGAACAGATTTGGGGATACGTATTTTAATCCAAGATTTTTTTTCATGCCCATTCACCTCCTGTTATTTTAGGAATGACAAAAGAAAGTAAGAATT
>NC_081543.1:35485886-35688971 GCF_901000735.1 Corylus avellana | reverse complement strand
CAATTCCACATTTCCACAAAGAATTTTGTTTTTTAAAAAACTTTGGACACTTGTCTGAAGCACCAAGCTCCGGTCCAGCTACAAAGGGGCCCCTCCAACTATTAAAAAAAAAATATTTATTGCTGGTCTGCAGTAGCCCCAAAACCTATTTAAAAAAAAAAAATTCTTTTCCCTCTTTCTCTCACGCACTCGCCTCTCTGCTTTTGTTCTCTGAGTTCTCAGTTCTCTCCCTTTCTCTTTTCTGAAAGACTGAATCTCCGTCGCTCTCCAGCCTCTCCTTCAGTGATGATAAATTGCATTTGTAACTTATAAGAGTAAAGGTTTGAAGATCATATATTAGGTGAGTTTTACATCCTTTGTTCCCTTAAAAATTAGAATTGATTTAGGGTTAATTTTATGCATTAAATCTTGATTTGTTTTCTCTTGATGAAAGAAGAGTACCCAAAAATTGTTTATAATTTAAATGGGTGTCATATTGTTATGTCTTTTTAGGGCAGCAATGAAAGTGATTCAATCAGTCGGATTTGGCCCATTTGGGCAGCTGCATTTGGGGACTTGGATTTTTAACTGCTAATTCCATACAGTGCGTTCCCAACCATCCCTGTCTTCGGTCCATTCACGACAGGTAATGCCTTGGTCGTGGAACACTTTATTACCCATTTCACTATATTTGAGGAACAAGATTTTTGACGTGTATATATATATATATATATATATATATATATATATAATTTAATGTCCTTTAAAATTTTTAACAAAATTACGGATTTAGAATTTTAGAAATTGTTGACTGCAAGAGTTATGGTTTTGATTTATTCAATCAAATTGACGTACTAACTGCTTAGAAAAACAAAATTGACCTAGTAACTGAAAATAATAATAATAATAATGTGAGGTTTGTTTGCTATCTTACAATTATTATTCCCATTTTAAAAAATATATATCTAATATCAAATAATAGATAATTAGATATGCATTTAATTCTGGGATTGAAATTTTCGACAATTAATTGTTTAAATTGTCGATGCATTGTGAGAGAGCTCGTATAAAATTTTGCTTGTCATTGGCTTTGTTAACGGTCAACTCATTACAAACTGATCATAGGCTATATCCCCATGGAAATTGTATTTATTAGACTATATTCATCAAATAAATGTTAGATTGATGGCTATTTATTAAGATAAGTAGGTTTTGTATAGGCTCTAAGACATATACTGCATTTGGGGACTTGGATTTTTACCAACGACAGCTGCGAGCCTGCGACACTAAGGTATTCCATAATCCCAAGAATCTGGTTTCTATTTTGGAAGTGTTATATTAATGATGTTGTTTATCAATTAAGAGAATAATACATGTTAGTGTATTGATTTTTTCCCCCTTAAGGCTTAATGGGTGTCATGTATGTTCAGGGCAGAAAATAGGTGGTCACTGGTCAGATTGACAAATTGGATTGGGTCCATTAAGAGATTGGATTTTTACCGGAAACACTGAGGTAGGTATCCCAAGAATCTGCTTAATTTTTTTTGTTTTGATTCTTGAAAGTGTTATATTGATGCTATGTTATGATATTGTTTAGCCTCTTTGGCTCTTTAGGCTTTGATTAACTTAAGGGAAAAAATTGAATAATACATGTTAGTGGTACCCATTAATCATTATAAATAGACATCAATTTGATGTAGAACAATTAAACAATACGGCAAAAATTATAGCATAACTGAAAGTCTGAAAACTTGAAACTAAGCGAAGATTGTTGTTGTGTTATTGTTTAGCCTTTTTAGGCTTTGATCAAATTAAGAGAATAATAATACATGTTAGTGGTACTATCCATCATAAATAGTTACATTTGTTTTATTATCGGAAATGTATATTAGAAATTCGATCGTCTATCTTACGGGGTTGTAATTTAACTTGAAAATTTTAGGTTCATGCATCATGTCAAAGTTTAAAACTATTGATTCGTTCTTTAAAAGGAAAGAAGCCGACATTTCGAAAAGTAATACACCGTTGGATCTTAATGCCGAAACTTCAAATCCCGATGAGTGTCATCTTAAATCTTCAAGGGTTGAAGATGAAGAACATCCTTGCGGAGAATCTCTAATTGCGGAGACACAAGAGGCTCATTTTAAATTACCCACACTTAATGTTGATGAAGTTGATGCTTCTTTTATAGAACGAGATCCTGGATTACGTCCTCCGATCTGGGACTATCCAGTCAATCAACGGGATGAAATAAGGCGGGCTTATTTACAACATGGTCCATATCAACCTATTCTTCGAAAGGAACAATATCCACTTTCTGGACCAGAAAAGCACCCTCGTCGCTTTCAAGCTTCTTGGTTCACACAATTTTCAACTTGGCTTGAGTATTCTCGTTCTACGGATGCTGCATATTGTCTACCATGCTATCTTTTTTCTATGAAAGCACTTGGACGTCCTGGATGGGATGTATTTACTATAAAGGGGTTTAGAAGTTGGAAAAAAGTTCATGATGGAAAAAATTGTGCCTTCTTGACTCATATTGGGGAGGATCCTTGTTCACCTCATAATAATGCTGTGAAATATTGTGAGGATTTGCGAAATCAAGCACAGCATATTGATAAAGTATTGAATGCACAAAGTACCGAACAAATTCTAAATAATCGACTTCGTGTGAAAACTTCTATTGATGTTGCTCGGTGGCTTACATTTCAAGGATGTCCTTTGAGAGGTCATGATGAGACTCCTGCTTCAAAAAATCGAGGTAACTTTCTTGAGATGATTCAAATTTTGGCTTCATATAATGAGAAAGTTGCAAGTGTTGTTTTGGAAAATGCTCCACAATTTGCAAAGTATACTTCACATACAATTCAAAAAGAGATTTTGCATGTCATTGCAAGTAAAGTGGAAATAAAATTCGTGAAGATATTGGAGACTCTAAATTTTGCATTATTGTTGATGAAGCACGGGATGAGTCTAAGAGAGAGCAAATGGCTATTGTTTTGAGATTTGTTGATAAAGATGGTTTTATACAAGAACGTTTCTTTGATATAGTTCATGTTAAAGACACATCGGCATTGACTCTAAAGAATGGAATATTTGATGTTCTCTCTCGTTATTGCCTTGATATTCAAAATATTCGTGGACAAGGATATGATGGTGCTAGTAACATGCGTGGTGAATGGAAAGGATTGCAAGCATTATTTCTTAATGATTGTCCTTGTGCATACTATATTCATTGTTTTGCTCATCGATTACAATTAGCATTAGTTGCTGCGTCTAGAGAGGTGGATTCTGTTCATGTGTTCTTCACAAATTTGAATTTTATTATCAATGTGGCTAGTGCTTCATGTAAACGTCATGATCTACTACAAGCTGTTCATGCAACACATATTGCACATATGCAAGCTATTGGTGAGCTTGAAACTGGAAAAGGGGCTAACCAAATTGGCACTTTGAAACGAGCTGGTGATTCTCGTTGGGGTTCTCATTTTAATTCTATTTGTAGCATTATAAGGATGTTTGATGCTACTTGTACAATGCTTGAAGATGTTCAAAGAGAAGGAGGTACTTACTCTCAACGAGGAGATGCTAAGGCTGCTTATAAAATGCTTACATCCTTCGAGTTCATATTTATTTTACATTTAATGAAGGAACTCATGGGCATTACTGATGTTCTTTGTCAAGTGTTGCAGCAAAAATCTCTGGACATTTTAAATGCTATTCATTCAGTTTCTATTGCGAAAAAACTTATCCAAAAGTTGAGAGATGATGGGTGGGATAATTTACTTGAGAACATTGTCTGTTTCTGCAAGAAATCTGAAATTGGCATTCCGGATTTGAGTGCTCGTTATATTGAAGGTCGAGGTCGTAATCAAAAGGATCACATTACAGTGGAGCATCATTATCATTTTGACATATTCAATACTACCATCGACTTTCAATTGCAAGAGCTTGATAGTAGGTTTAGTGAAAAGGCGATGGAACTTTTGATACTTAGCTCTGCTTTGGATCCAAAAGATGCTTATAAATCTTTCAAAATTGACGATATATGTATCCTTGCGGAGAAGTATTATCCTCTTGATTTTTCTGAGCAGGAGAAAATTAATTTGAGATATCAGTTGAGGTATTTTGAATTTGATGTCCGCACCGATCCGACATTACAAAATTTGTCTTCTATTGCAGAATTATGCCAAGGATTGGCAAAGACAAAAAAATCAGAGACATACTATCTTATTGATAGATTGATTCGTCTTATTTTGACTCTGCCAGTGTCTACAGCAACTACCGAACGAGCATTTTCAGCAATGAAAATTGTTAAAACACGACTACGCAACAAAATGGAGGATGATTTTCTTGCAAATAGTTTAGTTATTTATATTGAAAGGGAAATTGCTGAGAGTTTCGATTTAGATTCGATACTTGATGATTTTGTACTTCTAAAAGACCGTAAAGTACAGTTCTAGACACTTTTTTGTATTTTTATCTTTTTGATATAGTGCCGACATGTTATATTTTTAATATATCAATTTGAGCACATATTTATGAACTTTTATAGATTTTTTTTGTGATGCATATACTGTGTGAATTACCAATTTTTCAGTGTGAACAAAATTTTTAGGACGCAAAAAAAAAAAAAAAAAAATTAGGATGCGAAATTTTTTTTTACGGCCCCTACATTCTTAAACATCTGGCTCCGCCACTGTCCTTGTGACACACACCTACCGGAAATGAAGCTTGGATGGAACTTAGTAAGTGGTTTAGATAGGTTTTTATCATCTTGGAAGAGCACGGAAGATCCTTCTCCAGGTGAGTATTCAGTACACATAGATCTTCGTGGGCTTCCGCAAAGGGTTAATATGAAGGGAGATTCAATAAAGACTAGACCAGGGTCATGGAATGGTCTTGGTTTTACGGGTCGTAGGTTAAGACCAAATCAAGTATTTGATTATGAATTCGTGTTGAACGCGAAGGAGGTCTATTACGAGTACAAACTCCTTAACACTTCGGTTTTCTCAAGATTTGTAGTAAACCCATCAGGCATAACGCAACGATTAATGTGGATGGATCGGACACAGAGTTGGGAGACTTTCCTTACATCACAGGCAGATCAGTGCGAAAATTATGGCTTATGCGGTGGATATGCTATCTGCAACATCAATAAATCTCCTACATGTGCATGCTTGGAAGGATTTTTACCCAAGTCTCCAAAAGGTTGGGATTCAGAAGATTGGTCAGATGGGTGTGTTCGAAGGACTCCTTTGGAATGCAATGGCGGAGACGGATTCCTGAAGTGCACGGGGGTGAAATTGCCTGACACATCTTCTTCCTGTATAACAAGAGCATGATCCTCCAGGAATGCAAAGGAATGTGTTTGAAAAACTGCTCCTGCACAGCATATGCAAGTTTAGATGTCAGGGGAGGAGGAAGCGGCTGCGTGCTTTGGTTTGGTAGCCTTGTTGACATAAGAGAATCCGCTGAGGGTGGGCAAGACCTCTATACAAGGATGGCCGCTACAGAACTTGGTGAGTACCATTTTACTTTTATTTTTCTCTTGTTGCTTAATTTTATTTTCTTTCATTTTAAACTAGCCCATAACTCTTGCTATTCTTCATTTTAATTTAATTTCAAATATTCTATTTTGATCTTTTAGATTATCTTCAGAAAAAGATGCACTACAACAAGACGAAACTAGTAGCAATTATAGTCGGCTCATCATTTCTAGTTGTGGGAATGACAATAGTTGCCCTGGTCTCATACATATGCAAGAAGAAATTCAAAAACCAAGGTATATTTGTAAAAAATGGACTCTAATAATAATTGATTCATTATAGAAGATTTATAGCTAAGAAATTCAAATAAATAGCTATTTCATAGAGAACAGATTTGGGGATACGTATTTTAATCCAAGATTTTTTTTTCATGCCCATTCACCTCCTGTTATTTTAGGAATGACAAAAGAAAGAAAGAATTATAAGAATATTGATGAAGGTGGGAAGGAAGATATGGAGTTACTGATATTTGACCTGGCTACCATAGCTAATGCAACAAATAATTTTTCAAACAACAAGAAGTTAGGAGAAGGTGGTTTTGGACCTGTGTACAAGGTAAATAACAACAAAACTAGTTGAGCTATATTTTATTATTTTTGAAAATATACTGACAATTTGATTTTCAGGATACATTACTAGAAGGGAAAGATATAGCTGTAAAGAGACTTTCAAAGGATTCTAGACAAGGACTAAACGAATTAAAAAATGAAGTTATTTTGATTGCCAAACTTCAACACCGAAATCTTGTGAAGCTTCTCGGTTGTTGCATTCAAGAAAATGAAAATATGTTAATTTATGAATACATGCCCAACAAAAGCTTGGACTCCCTTATTTTTGGTTTGAACCTTGACCTTGACTTGATTCAAAGCATTCATGTTGACTCTTATCCTCTTTTATTTATGAAATTGTTTGCTAAGAATTTAGCAAGGTATGAACTAACATGAATGTGAAATTGGACAGATCAAGCAAAGAGTAAATTACTAGATTGGGAGAAACGCATTAACATTATTCGTGGTGTTGCTAAAGGGCTTCTTTATCTTCATGAAGTCTCGAGACTCAGAATTATTCATAGAGATCTAAAAGTTAGTAATATCCTTTTAGATAACAATATGAATCCCAAAATTTCAGACTTTGGTCTAGCTAGATCATTTGGGGGAGATCAAGTTGAGTCTAAGACCAATAGAATTATTGGAACATAGTAAGTATACTTAAAATATTTTTTTATTTGTAAGTGATGCTTTAACTTCTTTAATAGGTTAAGCTTAATTGCTTTTTTAACTTAGTTTTTCTTTGTAATGATGTTTTGCAGTGGTTATATGTCTCCCGAGTATGCGGTGCATGAACATTACTCAGTAAAATCTGATGTGTTTAGCTTTGGAGTTTTGTTATTAGATATAGTGAGTGGAAAGAAGAACAGAGGATTTTGTCACTCTGACCACCACCTTAATCTTCTGGGACATGTAAGCATAAAGAGTTGCAAATTTGAGTTTTTTTTTTTTTTTTTCTTTTTTTTTGTTGTTGAAGGAAACCTTTTATTAACAATGTAGTTAGTGATAGTATAAAGGGTCACGCGATGCCCCTATTATTCTCATACCCTTTCAATAGTCATGGACCAATTTGAGGGTAGTCTGACCAACAAAAAATTGGTTTTCATTTCTTTCAGGTATGGAAACTATGGATTGAAGACAGGCCAATGGAACTGATCGGTGAATTGATAGGTGACTTGTGCACTTTATCAAATGTATTACGACACATTCATGTTGGTTTGTTATGTGTGCAACAAAGACCAGAAGATAGACCAAACATGTCGTCTGTGGTTCAAATGTTGAGCAGTGAGAGTTTATTGCCTAAGCCAAGACAACCGGGGTTCTTTTCAGATTCACTTGAAGTAGATCCTTCATCTTGCAAGCATGCAACTTGTTCAGCAAACGAAATCACCAATACAGTGTTTGAAGCACGGTAAATAGCGTCACTTTAGAGCCAAAGTGGACTGTTATTTTTTAAAGAATTTATGTAATAATGATTTTTGCATATTTAGCTAAACAAAGAAGATATTCTAGAAGCTACTAATCTTTAGGACAAAAGAGTAAAAAAAGAAAACGATAAACAGCTTTGGCTCTTAGGGCAAGGGTGCTCCTACTATATTCATATTTAGCTGGACACAGGAATTATGGCTATATCACGCGTTTCAAAGTGTATGCTTTTCTTTGAATATTTTTAGAATCTAAAATACCCAAATGATCCCATACAATACATAGAGAGGGTGAATCTATGTTTTCTAGTAAATAATATAATTAAAAATTGCAACTACAAAAACAATCACCAAAATAAATCAAAGAAGTAAACAAATAAAAAAACATCAATTTTGGTGATGTAATAGAAAAAAAACTACCAGCAGCTAAACCCAAAAAACTAATCAAGCATAGAAGATCTATTATACAATAAGTTTATACTCACAAAATTTTTGTAGTAAAAACGTGACTTGTACCTAACAAACAACATGTTTGTATTATAGGGCTGACAATTTTTTACATGACCCGCGAATCCGTCACAAAATTATATGATTAGGGTTTACCATTTTTTTGACATGAACCCGCTTGACCGGCTTAATAAACAAGTCAATAATGGGGAAAAAGCACTTGACGATCGGGTTGATCCGTATCTTCTTTTTAAAATAAAAAATAAAAAAGAGTAAAACTAAGCAAGACAATTAGACAAAACAAAAGAATAGAAAACAAAACTTTCCAACCTAAAGAAAAAATAAACCCTAGCGCTGCTCTCTTCTCTCTCGGTTTCTAGACTGATGGCTTGTCTTGACCATTTCTTGGTGGATAATTTATATGATATAATTTTGTCTGTCTTCATCCTTGTATGATGTGATTTTTTATAATGTAATTTCTGGACTGATGACTTGTCCTGGCCTAAGGAAGTTTCTGGACTGATAATGATATTGTTGATAAATTTTCTCAATAGAAAAGATGCAACTAGTGACGAGATGCATGTCTTGTGGTTCCTTTAAAGATATTGTCGTTTTGGCCACCCTTGGGCCGGCCTGGGGTGGTTCGACTACTCCATGGCTTCTAGAGGGTGGTTTGGCTACTCTTAAGGCCTTTAGGGGTAGTTTTGGTCACTCCGTTTTGACCACCCCTTTTTTATCATTGGGGGTGGTTCTGCTACTCTTAAGAGCCTTGGAAGTGGTTCGATCACCGTCAAACCTGTGCAGGGGTTTACCTGAATCACCCTCATCGCATTCTATTAGTTTGGTCGACAGAATGATGACAAAGGTATTAAACTAGTATTTACTCATAAGTCAGGTACCATCTGTGATACGAATTAAAATCTTAAGTGAGAAAAAATAAAAAGTAAAAACTTAGGTACCAAAAAGGTAATTAACCCTTTATTTTATTTAAATATTCTTTCTCACTTTTTTTTTAAAAAAAAAAAAAAAAAAAAAAACTTCTTTAACTCACTCTAGGCTCCGGTCTTTCTCTTCCTCTTCCTCTCCGGTCCTTTTTATTTAGAAAAAGACTGCTGCAGCCCTCCATCCCAGCTAGCAGTCTTCCACCACTATCATTGCCTTGCCTTTGGAAAAAGGAAAAAGGAAAAAGGAAACAAAAACATTCAATTCCACATACAGACATGTTTGGTCTATCTTCCAGTCTTTGTTGTACACATAACAGACCCACATTAAGTGCTTGAGCTCAAGTTGGACAAATGAATGGTATCTTAGTTGACAAGTTCTTATTTTCTTGGAGCTATTAAATAGATTTTCCTCTATGAATATGTGATATTGACAACAACAATATTGTAGGTAATTAATGTTGGAACTTCAATTGGGAAAGTGGGGTTTCTTGGAGAGAGGTATATAGTACATTCCTGGAAATATATCCTTTGGTAAAGTCCACTCCTTGAGCTTACCGTGGGAATCATGAGGCGTATTGGGGTGTTTTACGACAAACTTTTACCAGATTATGTGCAGGGTACTTGGGCATAATGGTTTTTTTTTATTATTTCCATTATTCAAGCTGTTGCAGTTCGAGTACATCTATTTATGTGGTTCCTATTACTTCCCCCTCTTTCAGGTAGTAAATATGAGTTCAACCACAAACATTTTCGCCATTAATGCGACTTCTTGGACTGAAGGGACACCGTGGACAGTGGGGAACAGAAAACTCTCCGATCTATTTTAGATTGAAAAATATCTAGTTAATGGTCAGCATTTCTCTAGAGATCTTGATACGATAAATGAGACATTTGTCCCATTAATAAAAAAAATAATAAAATAATATATATTTTAAAAAATTAAAAAACAAAATAATAAAAAAATAAAAATAAAAATAAAAATAAATAAAATAAAAAATAAAAAATAAAAAATAAAAACTAAGGGGTGGTCAGCCACCCCAATTGGGGCTGGGTGGCTTCGGCCACTGTAGACCGCGGCCACCCCCAAGGGCCAAATTAATTTTTTATTTTTTTTGATTTGGCACTTGGAGGTAGCCGACCACCCTCAAGGGCCATGGGGGTGATGGTCTAGGGTGGCCGAAGCCACCACCAGCCCCAACTGGCCACCCCCTTAGTTTTTTTAAAAAAAAATTTATTATTTTTTTTATTTTTTTAAATATATATATCGCACAAATCTCTCATTTATGGCCTCAAGATTTCTTTAGATCTCTTTACAGAGATCCTGACCATTAACTGGATATGCTCTAGACCAAATAAACTGAAGAGGATCTTGTTCCGGATAGTGGTCGGGGAGGAAACATCCTTGTTCTTGATTGGTCCAACAAAAATTAACAGAACGAGGAAATTAGCTTAGAAAACAGAGAAATTCGAAATTTTATTAAATTTTAAAATTCATTATTCAACTCCTCTTCAATACAATCAATACTTTTTTATAATATAATACAAAGCTTCAAATGGAAAGAAACTAATTGCTAGATGAATTTTGCATGTTTCTGTCTAATTAGGTCTTCTTGAGTAGACTACCCGCGTGCAGTCAACTATACAAGCATTTTGGAATATGCATAATCGAATTACAACCTTTCAATGCATTTCTAGTGACAAATTAGTTCTAATTTATAGTAAGTATTATAGAAGATATTGATTATGAAATTATTCAAAGGAAAGCATACATTTTCGAACATATGATATAATCCTAACTCCTGCGGGTAAACATTATCCACTAGATGAATAAACAAGAAGAAATCAAGAGTACAGTAGAAGCAGTCTTGCTCAACGCCAAAGCTATTTACCATTTTCTCTTTTTGACCCTTTTGTCCTAACGAACAGCAGCTTCAAGACCTATTTTGTTCAGCTAAGTATGTTGAAATCAAGATTACATTGATTCATAAATAAAAAAACTCTCTGCTTTTGCTCTCAAGGAACATTATTTACCGTCCTTCAAATACCGTAGTGGTGATTTCGTTTGTTGAACAAGTTCCAAACTTGCTAAATGAAAAATCAGCTTCCTGTGGATCTGTAAAGAAACCCGGTTGTTTTGGCTTAGACAATAAATTCTCACTGTTTAGCATTTGAACCACAAACGACATGTTTGGTCTATCTTCCGGTCTTTGTTGCACACATAAAAGACCCACATGAATGTGTCGTACTACATCAGATATATTGCACAAGTCACCTACCAATTCATCAACCAGTTTTATTGGCTTGTCTTCAATCCATAGTTTCCATGCCTGAAAGAAATGAAAATCAACCTTTTGTCGGTCATACTTCCATCAAATTTGCCCATAACCATTAAAAGAGCGTCAAAATAATTGGGGCATCATGCAACCCTCTTTACTATCAAGAACTACGTTGTAAATAAGAGGTTTCCTTCAACAACAACAACAAGAAAAAAAAAAAAAAAGAAGTAAATTAGTAGGAATTGCCACTATAGATGCTTACATGTCCAAGAAGATTAAGCTGGTTGTCTGGGTGACAAAATCCTCTATTCTTCTTCCCACTCACTATCTCTAATATTAAGACTCCAAAACTAAATACATCAGATTTTACTGAGTATTGTCCATGCATCGCATACTCAGGAGACATATAACCACTGTAAAATATCATTGCAAAGAAAAGAAATTAAAAAATAAATAAACTTAACCTATAAAAGAAGTTAAAATATACTTACTATGTTCCAATAATCCTATTGGTTGCAGAATCAATTTGATCTCCTCCAAATGATCTAGCCACGCCAAAGTCCGAAATTTTTGGATTCATATTGTTATCCAGAAGAATATTGCTAGCTTTGAGATCCCTATGGATAATTCTTAGTCTAGAGTCTTCATGAAGATAGAGAAGCCCTTTAGCAACACCACGAATAATGTTGATACGCTTATGCCAATCTAGTAATTTACTCTTTGTTTGATCTGTCCAATTTTACATCACGTTAGTGCATAGCTTGCTAAATTCTCAACAAACAATTTCATTAATGAAAGATGATAAGACTAAACATGAATGCTATGAATCAAGTCAAGGTCAAGGTTCAAACCAAAAATAAAGCAATCCAAGCTTTTGTTGGGCATGTATTCATAGATTAGCATATTTTCATTTTCTTGAATGCAACAGCCAAGAAGCTTTACAAGATTACGATGTTGAAGTTTGGCAATCAAAATAACTTCATTTTTTAACTCGTTCAATCCTTGTCCAGAATTCTTTGAAAGCCTCTTCACAGCTATATCTTTCCCTTCAGGCAATGTACCCTGAAAATCAAATTGTCAGTATATTTTGAAAAAATAAAATAAAATATAACTCAACTAGTTATGTTATTATTTACCTTGTACACAGGTCCAAAGCCACCTTCTCCCAACTTCTTGTTGTTTGAAAAATTATCAGTCGCATTAACTATGACTGTCAAATCAAATAATATTGCTAACTCCATATCTTCCTTCACACCTTCATTGTCACAATCCTTCCTCTCACTTCCTTTTATCATTGCTGAAATAACGAGATGCATTAGCATGAAAATTATTTGACAATTATATTAAAAAGGCAAATTTCTCCCCCCCCTCCCCCTTACAATCTTATCTCTGTAAAAGACCTACTTAAATTTCTTGACTATCATGCATCAATTATTATCTGAGTCCATTTTTTACAACTATACCTTGGTTTCTGAGTTTCTTCTTCCATATGTATGAGACCATTCCAACTATTATCATTCCCACAACTAGTAATGTTGAGCCAACTATAATTCCCACTAGTTTCCTCTCGCTGGAGTGACTGTTTTTATCAAGATGACCTGAAAAATCAAAGTAGAGTTTGGTGACTTTGAGAATAACTCATCATACTATGAGCATGTTTGAAATTGTGTTTGAAAAATAGAACTTTTAAATCAAAAACCCTTTTTTTGACAATTTTTAGGCTTTTTGAACCCTTAAAAAGTGTTTTCAATTTTTTTACCAAACGGATACTTTTTTCTTCAAACAGACGTCTTAAGTGTTAAACACATTTTTAAGCCCCTCAAACGCATATCCAAACAAGCCTATATATAAATTTTGGCCAACGATAACGGAAGAAAAGAAAAAGACTTTATTTTGTCCGTAGTCTAGACTGGGGAAATGGGTAGGAGATGAGGTGGCTAAAGCAGTTGAGCTCAACACCACCACAGCCACCAATTCCTAGTTTCCCTGGCATCACCAATTGTCTAGCTTGTAGTTGTATGATCAGCTTATTAAGCAAGCTTTGAAAGATATTATCGAATGTGTATCAGTGTTGGTTATCCCCTTCACCTCAGAAAAATATGCAGGACAAAGTCTGAACAAACATATAATAAACCTGAACAAACATATAAGAAATCTGAACAGACATATAATAAACTTGAACAAACATGCAGGACAATGTCTCTGTTTTTCAGTATTAGTCTTGATTAAATATCACCTGTTGATGATTAGTGCAGCCAGGCAGGGAACTATGGGAATCCGCTAATTTTCTATTGCAGGCCAGTTGTTTGTATCATGTGATTTCCCATCCAGAATGTCATCTAAACGGTGGAACTTCCAAATGAAGTCCAGCAGTGGAGGATCAAGCAAAGCCAGCAACATACAGGAGAATAGATGGCTTCAAAGATCATGGGGAGTCTCGCAAAGCTTCTCAACAGTAAGCAAATATGCATACTCAAGTATTTTATAGCGCATTACTTATAAAATAAGAAGATAAAATGCTTGCACATATCTATTTCCTTCTCTTGCAGTAGCATGCTAAAATTGAAGCAATTGCAGTTGCCAAGGTCTAGTCTTCAAAGGCCAAAATTGAATGAAAAATGTTAAACTCGCTCCCACTCTCACACTTTTAAGTGTACACTTTGATGTGCCAGTGAAAATTACCATTGAATCAGATCTAATAATGACTTTAACTGTCACATTAAAGAGTATACATTTGAAAAGCATGGGAGTAAGTGTGTAGCATTTTTCAAATTGAATATCTCCATGTTAGGAGAAAAAATCCATGTTAATCTATACATCTTAAATATCAACAACTATTAATACTGTCATAGAAGTTTTATTTTGCTCACCTTTCGTTAAAATAAAAGGAAAAAAAAAATCAGCAAAATCCAAAGAGCAAAACAGAGGAGAAATCGTACCCAATTCGGAAATGGCCATCCTTATATAGAGATCTTGCCCACCCTCAGCGAATTCTCTTGTATCAATTAGGCTACCAAACCAAAGCAGGCAGCCGCTTCCTCCTCCCCTGACATCTAAACTTGCATATGCTGTGCAGGAGCAGTTTTTCAAACACATTCCTTCGCATTCCTGGAGGTTCATGCTCTTGTTATACCAGGAATAAAATGTGTCGGGCAATTTCACCCCCGTGCGCTTCAGGAATCCATCTCCACCATTGCATTCCAAAGGAGTCCTTCGAACACACCCATCAGACCAATCTACTGAATCCCAATGTTCTGGAGACTTGGGTAAGAATCCTTCCATGCATGCACATACAGGAGACTTATTGATGTTGCAGGTAGCATAAGCACCGCATAAGGCATAAATTTCGCACTGATTTGCATGAGATGTAAAGAAGGGCTCCCAACTTTGTGTCCGATCCATCCATACGAATCGTTGCACAATGCCTGATGGGTTCAGCACAACTCTTGAGAAAACAGATTTGTTTAGAAGTTTGTACCCGTAATAGACCTCCTTCTCATTCAACACGAATTCATACTCAAATACTGTATTCGGTCTTACCGCACGACCCGTAAAACCAAGGCCATTCCACGATCCTGCTCTAGCCTTTATTTTGGTTCCCTCCATATCAAACCACTGTGGATAACCATGAGGAACTATCCGAGTAGAAAACTCACCTTGAGCAGGATCTTCCGTGCTCTTCCAAGATGATAAAAACCTATCAAGACCAGTTACTAAGTTCCATCCAAGCTTCATTTCCGGTAGGAGTGTGTTACAAGGATAATCAAAACTCTGCCACAAAAATTTATCTGGGTTATCATCATTCCCATCTTTCACAACAAGATTCCCGGTGTCCAAGAGCTTTGCAACTGGATTTTGTGGGGTTGTTGATGTATTAGATGACCAAACAGTACCATTGGTGCTATTAAGAAGCACAAGAACTCCATCATCAGTGACCTTTAAAACTCCCGAGTGATCGCTAAGCGGAGCATCTCTGTTGGCTACCCATACAACTGTTTCCGGAGATATCATGTACCAAATTCCCACATATCGGCTTTTGGAATTACCTGGGCTGAAGAATCCCAATTGAAATTGTCGGCCAGCAGAAACTAAAGTGCCACGGTCTCCGAGAGATTGACTTGGAGTAACAGTGTCCAGAGAAATGGAGGTTCTCAAGAGGGAGAATAAGAAAGTGTAGAAGACAAAAAGATGGGTAAAGGCTTCCATTGATTTTCTAAAGGTTACCTTTTCTCATTCAGAGAAAGTTGAGATTTAAGCAGCAACAGAGCCCATTGTTTCTTCCTAGTCCTCCCACCCATCTTCTCGGCTATTTCCATTTTTTTTTTTTTTTTTTTGGTCATTTTCAATGTATTTCCTTTTCTACAAATTTGAAATCAGAAGTGTCTGGTTCTCCTTCTCCCGTCCCCTTTGGCTGCTAACGGGTCCCATGTAATGCGACTTGAAAGCGATCAAAAGTAGTTCGTGGGGCCCAAGATTGAAAAACCAATGCAAAGTAAGAAGACTCGTCCCAACGTGGATTTCACCCTTTATCCGTAATCTCATATTTTGTCAAGAGTTGCATAAGGTTGAAAAACTAGTGTCATCCTTGGTCTATGGCCCTCAAGCAGTTGATGTATGAGCACGGCAATGATTATAGAAACTGACAAAATTTAGGAGAAAGTATATTTTACTCTTGAACTATTTATTTATTTGCATTTTTAACTCAAATGTTTAAAAAAAATGACACTTTACCCCCCTCAAATATCTAACATTGACACTTAACCCCATAAAATACACTTTACCCCTGAAGTATTTTGAGTTGACACTTTACTTCTCAAAGTAACTAAATTTTGGGGCTAAAGTGTCAACTCATATGGATAAAATGTCATTTTTTAAACATTTGAGTTTGAAGTGCAAATGAGTAAAAAGTTTAGTGGTAAAGTGTATTTTCCCCCAAAATTTATGTGGCTTCTATCGCTTCCGAGGACGGAGCCAGCATTATGATTGGGGGGGACCATGGCCAAAAAAAAAATTTTGGAGGAATCAATTAACAAAAAATATCTTAAATTTTTTTTTTTTTATACCTTTAAAATTTTTTTTACCTTGTAATTTGGGGGGGACCAAGGCCACTACTAGTCCCCCATAAATCAGTCCATAACTTCCCCTCCTTTGGGGTGGTAAATATGAGTTCAACCATTAATGCGACATCTTGGACTAAAGAGACGTGGAGGAAACATCTTGGACTAAAGAGAGTGCGCTACGGCTTTAATCAGCTGCATCTGCAGGTTACTTTCTCTTTCCATTCCAGTATTTTGAGATGCTAAAAATCTGTCCAGACCTGTTTATGCTGCTAAGCATGTATTTTCTTTTTGTTTCCCTACTGTTTTTCTCTTTGTTTTCCCTGTTGTTGTAATCTCTTTTGTTGTTGTATGAGAGCAGTTTATTAAAAATAAAAATAAAAAACCTTGGGAGTGGCTGTTAATCGTTTATCAAGTTTCCAACACTTTCTTACGTATGTATTCTAGAAGGTATTGATTATGAAATTATTCATAGATAAACATACATTTTCAAAGGCATGATATAGTCCTAACTCCTCTGTGTAAACACTATCCACTAGATGAGTAAACACCATGAATACTATAGAAGCAGCCTTGCTCTAAGCAATAGCTATTTACCTTTTTCTATTTTTGACCCTTCTGTCATAAAGAATAGCAGCTAAATATGTTAAAATTAAGAATAAAAACATTCATAAAAATAATTAAAAAAAAAAAATCTCCGCTTTCACTCTCAAGTGACGTTATTTATCGTGCTTCAAACATTGTAGTGGTGATTTCATTTGTTGAACAAGTTCCATACTTGCTAGATGAAGACTCTCCTTCATGTGAATCTGTAAAGAAACCTGGCTGTTTTGGCTTAGGCAATAAACTTTCATTGCTAAGCATTTGAACCACTAATGACATGTTTAGTCTATCTTCCGGTCTTTGTTTCGACTAAAGGGATGTGGAGGAAAAATGCTTGTTCTAGAATGGTCCAACTTGCAAGTTGATTGGTCCAACTTGCAAGTTGATTGGCCCAATTGGGAGTGGCTTTCAAAGTGCGCTACGGCTTTAATCAGCTGCATCTGGAGGTTACTTTCTCTTTCCATTCCAGTATTTTGAGATGTTAGAAATCTGTCCAGACCTGTTTATGCTGCTAAACATGTATTTTCTTTTTGTTTCCCTACTGTTTTTCTCTTTGTTTTCCCTGTTGTTGTAATCTCTTTTGTTGTTGTATGAGAGCAGTTTATTAAAAATAAAAATAAAAAACCTTGGGAGTGGCTGTTAATCATTTATCAAGTTTCCAACACTTTCTTACGTATGTATTCTAGAAGGTATTGATTCTGAAATTATTCATAGATAAACATACATTTTCAAAGGCATGATATAGTCCTAACTCCTCTGTGTAAACACTATCCACTATATGAGTAAACACCATGAATACTATAGAAGCAGCCTTGCTCTAAGCAATAGCTATTTACCTTTTTCTATTTTTGACCCTTCTGTCATAAAGAATAGCAGCTAAATATGTTAAAATTAAGAATAAAAACATTCATAAAAATAATTAAAAAAAAAAAAAATCTCCGCTTTCACTCTCAAGTGACGTTATTTATCATGCTTCAAACATTGTAGTGGTGATTTCATTCGTTGAACAAGTTCCATACTTGCTAGATGAAGACTCTCCTTCATGTGAATTTGTAAAGAAACCTGGCTGTTTTGGCTTAGGCAATAAACTTTCACTGCTAAGCATTTGAACCACTAATGACATGTTTGGTCTATCTTCCGGTCTTTGTTTAGACTAAAGGGACGTGGAGGAAACATGCTTGTTCTTGATTGGTCCAACTTGCAACTTGATTGGCCCAATTGGGAGTGGCTTTCTAAGTGCGCTACGGCTTTAATCAGCTGCATCTGCAGGTTACTTTCTCTTTCCATTCCAGTACTTTGAGATGCTAGAAATCTGTCCAGACCTGTTTATGCTGCTAAGCATGTATTAGCATGTATTTTCTTTTTGTTTCCCTACTGTTGTTCTCTTTGTTTTCCCTGTTGTTGTAATCTCTTTTGTTGTTGTATGAGAGCAGTTTATTAAAAAAAAAAAAAAAAAAAACTTGGGAGTGGCTGTTAATCGTTTATCAAGTTTCCAACACTTTCTCACGTATGTATTCTAGAAGGTATTGATTTTGAAATTATTCATAGATAAACATACATTTTCAAAGGCATGATATAGTCGTAACTCCTCTGTGTAAACACTATCCACCAGATGAGTAAACACCATGAATCCTTTTTCTATTTTTGACCCTTTTGTCCTAAAGAATAGCAGCTAAATATGTTGAAATTAAGAATACAAACATTCATAAAAAAAATAAAAAAAAATTAAAAAAAAATTAAAAAAAAAAAATCTCCACTTTCACTCTCAAGTGACGTTATTTATCGTGCTTCAAACGTTGTAGTGGTGATTTCATTCGTTGAACGAGTTCCATACTTGCTAGATGAAGACTCTCCTTCATGAGAATCTGTAAAGAAACCTGGCTGTTTTGGCTTAGGCAATAAACTTTCACTGCTAAGCATTTGAACCACTAATGACATGTTTGGTCTATCTTCCGGTCTTTGTTGAACACATAACAGACCCACATGAATTTGTCGTAATACATCAGATATATTGCACAACTCACCTACCAATTCATCCACTAGTTTCATTGGTTTGTCTTCAATCCATAGTTTCCATGCCTGAAAGAAATGAAAGTCAACTTTTTGTTGGTAGGACTGCCTTCAACTTGGCCCATGACCATTAATAAAGCATCAAAATAACAAGACTTCATGTAACCCTCTTTACTATTTAGAACTGCATTGTTAATAAGAGGTTGCTTTCCAAAAAGTAATGTAGTAGGAATTGCCACTATTTATGCTTACATGTCCAAGAAGATTATGGTGGTGATCTGGGTGACAAAATCCTCTATTCTTCTTTCCACTCACTATCTCTAATACTAAAACTCCAAAGCTAAATACATCTGATTTTATTGAGTATTGTCCATGCATCGTATACTCGGGAGACATATAACCACTGCAAAGAAAAGAAATTAAAAAACAAATAAACTTAACTTATAAAAAAAAGTTAAAGCATACTTACTGTGTTCCAATAATCTTAGTGGTCTCGGAATCAATTTGATCTCCTCCAAATGATCTAGCCACACCAAAGTCCGAAATTTTTGGATTCATATTGTTATCCAAAAGAATATTACTAGCTTTGAGATCCCTATGGATAATTCTTAGTCTAGAGTCTTCATGAAGATAGAGAAGCCCTTTAGCAATGCCACGAATAATGTTTAGGCGCTTATGCCAATCTAGTAATTTACTATTTGCTTGATCTGTCCAATTTCACATGTATGTTAGTACATACCTTGCTAAATTTTCAACAAACAATTTTATTGATGAAAGAGGATAAGAGTAAACACGAATCCGCTAAATCAAGTAAAGGTCAAGGTACAAACCAAAAATAAAGGAGTCCAAGCTTTTGTTGGGCATGTATTCATAGATTAGCATGTTTTCATTTTCTTGAATGCAACAACCAAGAACCTTTACAAGATTACGATGTTGAAGTTTGGCAATCAATATAACTTCATTTTTTAACTCATTCAATCCTTGTCCAGAATTATTTGAAAGTCTCTTCACAGCTATATCTTTCCCTTCCGGCAATGTACCCTGAAAATCAAATTGTCGGTATATTTTGGAATTGAATAAAATATAACTCAACTAGTTATGTTATTATTTACCTTGTACACAGGTCCAAAGCCACCTTCTCCTAGCTTGTTATTGTTTGAAAAATTATTTGTCGCATTAATTATGACCGCCAGATCAAATAATATCCCTAACTCCATATCTTCCTTCCCACCTTCATTGTCATAATCCTTCCTTTGAATTCCTAATACCAATCCTGAAATAATAAGAGATGCATGGGCATGAAAAATATTTGACCATTCTTTTTAAAAAGTAAATTAACACTCTGTTCTGCATGATAGACCTACTTATTTAAATTTCTTAGCTATAAATTGAGTATTATGAAGCTATTATTATGAAAGTGTAATTCTTGCCTGGGTTTTTGAGTTTCTTCTTCCATATGTACGAGACCAGTCCAACTATTATCATTCCCACAACTAGTAATGCAGAGCCAACTATAATTCCTACTAGTTTCTTCTTGTTGGAGTGCCTTTGCTTCTCAAGAAGAGCTGAAAGATCAAAACAGAGTCAGATGACTGAGAATAACTTGTCCTATTATACATGCATTCAGCCAAGGATAACTGAAGAAAAGAAAGAGGCTTTATTCTGTCCATAGAGACTGGGGAAATGGGCAACAGATGAGCTCAACACCACTACAGCCACCAATTCCTAGTTTCTCTAGCATTACAAATTGTCTAGCTTGTGGTTGTATGCAAACTTTGAAATACATTATCTAGTGTCTATCAATGTTGGATATCCCGATTCACATCAGAAAACATGCAGGACAAACTCTGAACAAACATATAATAAGCCTGAACAAACATGCAGGACAATGTCTCTGTTTGTCGGGACAAAAAAAAATATCACTTGTTGATGATTAGTATAGGCAAGCAGAGAACTATAGGAATCTGCTAATTTTCTATTGCAGGCCAGTTAATTCTATTCTGTGAATTCCCATAGAGAATGTTATCTCGTTCTTTGTATTTCACTCCAAATGAAAAAGCTTCTCAGGCTCTCAGCAGTAAGCAAATATTCATGCTCAAATGTTTTATCCAATCACACTGGTTTAAAGAAGATAAAATATTTGCACGTATCTACTTCCTTAATTCTTTTGCGATAGCATGCTAAAACTGAAGCATTTGCAGTTGCCAAAATTGAATAAATCCATGTTTGGAGAAAAAGAAAATACAATTATGCTAATCTATACATTTTAAAGAATGTCAACAACTATTTAATACATGTCGTAGAAGTTCTATTTTGCTGTAACCAACCCTTCGATGTACACCATTCATTAAAATAAAGGGAAGAATGCAAAATCCAATTTTCCTGATTTACAGTAAGTTCTAAACATTTTGATACCAAATAGAGCTTATTCAAGTAAGGTAATTATGGCGAATACATTTTTTCCTAAAACAGCAGAAAAAATAAAGCAAAATCCAGAGAGAAAAATAGAAGTGAAATCGTACCCAGTTCGGATTTGGCCATCCTTACATGGAGGTCTTGCCCACCCTCGGAGTATTCTCTTATATCAATTAGGCTACCAAACCAAAGCACGCATCCGCTTCCTCCTTCGCTGATATTTAAACTTGCATATGCTGTGCAGGAGAAGTTTTTCAAACACATTCCTTTGCATTCCTGGAGGGTCACGCTCTTGTTATACCAGGAAGAAGATGTGTCAGGCAATTTCACCCCGTGCGCGTTAGGAATCCATCTGTGTCATTGCATTCCAAAGGAGTCCTTCGAACACACCCATCAGACCAATCTGCTGAATCCCAATCTTTTTGAAACTGGGGTAAGAATCCTTCCAAGCATGCACATACAGGAGACTTATTGATGTTGCAGGTAGCATTTCCACCGCATAAGCCATAATTTTCGCACTGATCTGCCTCGGATGTAAAGAAAGATTCCCAAATCTGTTTCCGATCATCCCATGTGAATCGTTGCGCAACCCCTGTTGGGTTGATCACAAATCTTGTAAAACAGAAGTGTTAAAGAGTTTGAACTCGAAATAGACCTCCTTCTCATTCAACACGAATTCATAATCAAATACTGGATTCGGTCTCAACCCTTGATTACCCGTAAAACCAAGGCCATTCCATGACCCTGCTCTAGTCTTTGTTGAATTTCCCTGCATATTAACCCTTTGCGGAAGCCCACGGCGATCTATGTGTACTGAATACTCACCTTGAGCAGGATCTTCCGTGCTCTTCCAAGATGAAATAAACCTATCTAGACCAGTTACCAAGTTCCATCCAAGCTTCATTTCCGGTAGTTGTGTGTCACAAGGATAATCAAAACTCTGCCACAAAAACTTCTCTGGATCATCATCATTTCTATTATCTTTGACAACAAGATTTCCCGTGTCCAAGAGCTGTGCAACTGGATTTTGTGGGGTTGTTGATGTATTAGATGACCAAACAGTACCATTGGTGCTATTAAGAAGCACAAGAACTCCAGCATCAGCAAGCTTTAAAACTCCCGAGTGATCGCTAAGCGGAGCTTCTCTATTGGCTACCCATACAACTATGTCCGAAGATACTGTGTACCAAATTCCCACATAGCGACTATCGGGATTACCTGGGCTGAAGAATCCCAATTGAAATTGTCCGCCAGCTGAAACTAAAGCACTGCCACCGTCTGTGATTGACTGACTTGGAGTAATAGTGTCCAGAGAATTGGAGGTTCTTAAGAGGGAGAATAAGAAAGAGTAGAAGACAAAAAGATGGGTTAAGGCTTCCATTGATTTTCTTATTCGGAGAAAGTTGTATATCCATAGAGGTTGAGATTTAAGCAGCCACAGAGCGCATCATTTCTTTGGAGTCTACCCTTCTTCTCAGGTCTTCCCTGTTTTTTTTTTTTTTTCTTTTTTCTTTTTTCTTTGTCTTTTTCAATGTATTTCCTTTTCTACAACTTGAACCCAGCAAGAGTGTATGGTTCTCCCCTCCCCTTATCTGCAAACGGGGCCCTATCAAGTTGCTCATGGGGACCAAGATCCAAAAAACTGAATTTGACTTGGTCCCACTGGTGTGAACTGTGAAGGCTGAAGAGTTTGAATCACGATTCACGCATCCACGCGATTTAATTAGCAGTCGCAGTCGCTCCAATGGCTGCTCTCAGCACTGCCCCCAACCGTTGGGCTCTCTGAGACTTTCTCAAGGTTGAAAAAACAAGGCAAAGTAAGCAAGCCATTTCATTTTGATTTCATTTCACAAAAAGAAGCATTTTACATAGCAAGAAGTGATCATGAAAACTTACTATTTGATACACTTACTGACATGTTGCGACACAGAATTGCTTGAGCTTGTGTTCGACAAATGATGGTGTCTTAGTTGACAAGTTCTTATTTTCTTGGGAGCTATTAAATAGATTTTCCTCTATAAATATATGAGATTGACAATTACAATAATGAAGGTAATTAATGGGGAACTTCAACTGGGAAAGCGAGAGTGACCTTCCAAATAGGGAATCAACTGGGTAGTCCATAACATGTAGTTATCACGACCAAACTTTACGGTGGAGAATTGGTTCGAATGGCTGAGCTGCTAGGGAAAGGCAGGAACAGAGGAGATGGATGAAGTTTGTGACATGATGAAAAAGATAGGATTTTAATCTGTGAGGCTCTGATACCATATACGAACAAAGAATTTTATGTTTAACAATCCCAACTTCAACGTTTGGGGATGCTTATCATTTTTAAGAAAATTACAAGATAATAGTCTGTAAAGAGAAATACAATTTGAATTTGAATGAAATAACTGTGTCTACATTTGAAACTAAAAGATACACCGAATATTATCACAACTGATACAACTCTTGTTGAGACTATCATGGTGGTTTCAAACTCTTGTTGAGAGTATCACAGTGGGTTCAAAACTGGTTGAGGATCCTTAGTGTGGGAACAGGGAACCCACCGGCATATTAGGTGTTTTATGACAAACTTTTACCAGATTATGTGCAGGGTACTTGGCAATCTCTCTCTCCCTTCACACACTAACAAGGCACATGTTCTTTTTATACACTATGCCATGAATCAGATTTCTTGTCTCACCTCTCCAATATGTCTCATGTTAAATACTTAGACTTGTACTTGATACTCATATTTTACTATGATCGGCTGCCACAAGGCCCACAACATATGTAAAATGCTGATAACTTACTTGAATTGCTTCCCCTCATAGTGTTTGGGACTTGGAAGGTGCAAAACATGAAGCAAGCTTCCGAGATACTCGATCATTAGCTTCTGATAGGTGGACATTAGATCAAGGTAAGTCTTTCATGTTGGTAGAAAGTGCTCCTTTTAGGCAATTAGGAGAAGCACTATGATTCATGTGTGCATAAATGCATAATTTCTTTCCCTTTTTCCAGTGCATCACACACCATATTCAGGTTATAATCAGAGCTTAAGAGCCCCCTTAAGATTAGGCCCAGAGCAAGATCACTTAGACAAGCAGTCAAATGTGTCATAACTGTGGGTTTGCAACATTACTAACCAAATCTTATCTTCTGCAGGTATCAACCCTGCTTTTACTTGTAGCAAAGTTAAAAGACTCTTTAGACAGCATAAGCAATGAAACTGTGGTCTTCAACTAAAGTTTAATAACTTGTTTTAAAACTTTTTGGCTAACCACTGGAGTCATGTATTGGCAGGAAGAATTCTGGGTCTTTCATTAGATGATATGCCCAAAGGGCCAAAGCAATGAATTTTGGACATATGTTTCTTAATTGGAAACATATGGGTGATTGGTGGCACTAATGCCAGCACTTGAGGCTACATTCCTTTAAACTATAATGGAGTGGCAACAATAGGATCTCCAGAAGCAGTTCTTGAGGGAAGCACACGGGTGTCGTCTGTAACACCCCACCCCATTGATACATAATATTGTCTGCTTTTGGCTCTCTCGAACCGGATTTCTCAGGAGGTCACCCATCCTGATACTACTCTCACATAAGCTTGCTTAACTGCAAAATTCTGATGGGATTATGACTATCACGGCTTTAAAACGTGTTGTTGTCATAAAGGGTGTAAGTATACATATATAAGCGCATATCCATCTCCATACCCAAGCGATGTGGGTCGCCACATTGTCAGAAGTGTGTTGCCTATATCAACTATGCAGGGTGGGCTAGCCCCGAACCAGAGGCATTTTTGGATGGACAGGGGGTGAAGATGGCCGCTTATGTTGCCAGCACTTCGGACTACTGGTATATGGTTTTGTTTCTGCGCATTGTTTCATGTCAATGCTGATCTTGCTGGTATGGAAATGGAGCATGAGTTAATATCATTTAATGCTAGAAAGGTTTTTAGGGCTCTTTATGCTTTGTTTTACCACAAAGTCTTCGATTAAATTATGATGTTATACACTGTCATTCATACAAACTCCAATGTATATGGATTCATAAAACTATATATGCATTTTTGTTTGCATGTTTTTCTCCCATATGTAGCTTTAGTTTCATTGTCTGGGTTAACCTTAATCTATGGCTAGGAAAGGACTGCAATCATCAGCTTTTGTGTTTCGGTTGTAGAGAAGAATGAATTTCCTTCTAAGGCCGAGCAACCTTCATTGTGAAAAAACTCAAATTCTGGTTTCATTCATGATCTTCATTTTGGTTAAAATTCTTTGCAGTAATGTAATTAATCTTTGTTTTTATTAATTTAAAAACTTGCAGAGAGAAGCCGCTGTATATTCTTAAGATTTTCAATGATCCCTGTTTGCCCCTAACCATCAGCATGCCAGCGTTTGCAGAGAAGGTAATTTCAAGTATTTGGCCAAAGACATTTTTCTACCTTGATTCATTTTTTTGTTTGTATCATAAGAGAATGGGGAAGGATAGAAGGAAATTTTGGAAAAGGAGCAAAAGCAAACAATGCTTTTGTTTCGGATATTGATTATGAAAATATTCAAAGAAAAACATACATTTTCAAATGCATGATATAATCCTAACTCCTGTGTGTAAACATTATCCACTAGATGAACAAACAACATGAATACAGTAGAAGAAGTGTTGCTCTACGCCAAAGATATTTACCTTTTTTTCTCTTTTTGACCCTTTTGTCCTAAAGAATAGCACCTTCTAGGCCCCTTTTGCCCAGCTGGGTGTGTTGAAATCAAGATTACATTGATTCAAAAAAATTTAAAAGAACAAAAAAAAAATCCACTTTTGCTCTCAAGTAACGTTATTTACCGTCCTTCAAACACTGTAGTGGTGATTTCGTTTGTTGAATAAGTTTCATGCTTGCTAGATGAAGAATTTGCTTCATGTGAATCGCCAAAGAAACCCGGTTGTTTCGGCTTTGGCAATAAATTTTCACTGCTCAACATTTGAACCACAGACGACATGTTTGGTCTATCTTCTGGTCTTTGTTGCACACATAACAGACCCACATGAATGTGTCGTAATACATTAGATATAGAGAACAAGTCACCTACCAATTCATCCATCAGTTCTACTAGCCTGTCTTCAATCCATAGTTTCCATGCCTGAAAATAAAATTTTTGTTGGTCAGACTGCCTTCAAATTGGCCCATGACCATTAACAAAGCATCATAATAACAGAGGCACCATGTGACCCTCTATACTGTTAGTAATTGCAATGTTAATAAGAGGTTTCCTTCAAAAAAGTAAATTAATTAGTAGGAGTTGCCACTCCTTATGCTTACATGTCCAAGAAGATTAAGGTGGTGGTCTGGATGACAAAATCCTCTATTCTTTTTACCACTCAGTATCTCTAATACTAAGACTCCAAAGCTAAATACATCAGATTTTACTGAGTACTGTCCATGCACCGCATACTCAGGAGACATATAGCCACTGTAAAATATCATTGCAAAGAAAAGAAATTTAAAAACAAATAAACTTAACTTATAAAAAAAAGTTAAAGCATACTTACTATGTTCCAATAATCTTAGTGGTCTCGGAATCAATTTGATCTCCTCCAAATGATCTAGCCACACCAAAGTCCGAAATTTTTGGATTCATATTGTTATCCAAAAGAATATTGCTAGCTTTGAGATCCCTATGAATAATTCTTAGTCTAGAGTCTTCATGAAGATAGAGAAGCCCTTTAGCAACGCCACGAATAATGTTTAGGCGCTTATGCCAATCTAGTAATTTACTCTTTGCTTGATCTGTCCAATTTCACATGTATGTTAGTGCATACCTTGCTAAATTCAGAACAAACAATTTTATTGATGAAAGAGGATAAGAGTAAACACGAATCCGCTAAATCAAGTAAAGGTCAAGGTACAAACCAAAAATAAAGGAGTCCAAGCTTTTGTTGGGCATGTATTCATAGATTAACATGTTTTCATTTTCTTGAATGCAACAACCAAGAAGCTTTACAAGATTGCGATGTTGAAGTTTGGCAATCAAAATAACTTCATTTTTTAACTCTTTCAATCCTTGTCTAGAATTTATTGAAAGCCTCTTCACAGCTATATCTTTTCCTTCAGGCAATGTACCCTGAAAAATAAAATTGTCGGTATATCTTTGAAAATAATAAAATATAATTGAACTAGTTATATTATTATTTACCTTGTACACAGGTCCAAAGCCACCATCTCCCAACTTGTTGTTGCTTGAAAAATTATCAGTTGCATTAGCTATGACTGCCAAATCAAATAATATCGCTAACTCCATATCTTCCTTCCCGGATTCATTGTCACAATCCTTTCTATAACTTCCTTTGGTCATTCCTGAAATAACAAGAGATGCATGAGCATGAAAAATCTTTGACAAATCTTTTAAAAAAGCAAATTACCCTCCAATCTATTCTCCATGAAAGACCTACTTACTTAAATTTCTTAGCTAAATTGACTATCATGAATCAATCATTATCAGTGTCCGATTGTTACAAATTTACCTTGATTTTTGAGTTTCTTCTTCCATATGAATGTTGAGCCAGCTATTATCATTCCCACAATTAGTAATGTTGAGCCAACTATAATTCCTACTAGTTTCCTCGTGTTGGATTGCCTCTTTTTCTCAACATGACCTGAAAGATCAAAAAGAGTCAGGTGACTTTGAGAATAACTCGTCAAATTATATATGCATTTCGGCCTAGGATAACTGAAGAAAAGAAAGAGACTTTATTTTGTCCATAGTCTGGACTGGGGAAATGGGTGAGAGTAAGAGATGAGGTGGATAAAGCAGTTGAGCTCAACACCACCACAGACACCAATTCCTAGTTTCCCTAGCATTACAAATTGTCTAGCTTGGGGTTGTACGATCAGCTTATTAAGCAAGCTTTGAAATATATTATCTAATGTCTATCAGTGTTGGTTATCCCCCTTAACCTCAGAAAACATGCAGGACAAAGTCCGAAGAAACATATAATAAGCTTGAATAAACATGCAAGACAATGTCTCTGTTTATCAGTATTAGTTTTGATTTAGTATCATGCTGATGATTACTGTGCAGCCAAGCAGAAAATGTCATCTAAATGGTGGGAATCCGCTAATTTTCTATTGCAGGCCCGTTGTTTGTATCATGTGATTTCCCATAGAAAATGTCATCTAAATGGTGGAACTTCCAAATGAAAAAGCTTCTCAGCAGTAGGCAAATATGCATGCTCAAATGTTTTATAGCTCATATGCTTGCAACTGTTTAAAGAAGATGAAATGCTAGTACATATATAAAATCTTCCATCTGCACCATTCGTTAAAATATAAGAACCAAAAAAAAATTTAGAAAAAAAAAAAAGGAAAATCCAAAGAGAAAATAGAAGTGAAATCGTACCCAGTTCTGAAATGGCCATCCTTAAATAGAGGTCTTGCCCACTCTCACCGAGTTCTCTTGTATCAATAAGAATATCAAACCAAAGCAGGCAGCCGCTTCCTCCATTCCTGACATCTAAACTAGCATATGCTGTACAGGAGCAGTTTTTCAAACACATTCCTTCACATTCCTGGAGGGTCATGCTCTTGTTATACCAGGAAGAAGATGTGTCCGGCAATTTCGCCCCCGTATGCTTCAGGAATCCATCTCTGTCATTGCATTCCAATGGAGTCCTTCGAACACACCCATCAGACCAATCTGCTGAATCCCAATCTTTCGGAGACTTGGGTAAGAATCCTTCCAAGCATGCACATACAGGAGAGTTACTGATGTTGCAGGTAGCATATCCACCGCATAACGCATAATTTTCACACTGATCTGCCTGGGATGTAAAGAGATGCTCCCAACTCTGTGTTCGATCCACCCACTGGGATCCTTGCCCAAGGCCTGTTGGGTATATCACAAATATTGTGAAAACAGAAGTGTTAAGGAGTTTGGACATGTAATAGACCTCCTTCTCATTCAATACGAATTCATACTCATATACTGGATTCGGTCTTAACCTACCAGCCGTAAAACGAAGGCCATTCCATGACCCTGGTCTAGCCCTTATTTTAGCTCCCTCCATATTAACCCACTGTGGATACCCACGAAGATCTATCCGTACAGAATACTCACCTTGAGCAGGATCGTCCGTGCTCTTCCAAGATGATAAAAACCTCTCTAGACCAGTTACTAAGTTCCATCCAAGCTTCATTTCCGGTAGGAGTGTGTCACAAGGATAATCAAAACTCTGCCACAAAAACTTCTCTGGATCATCATTATTCCCATTTTTGACAACAAGATTTCCAGTGTCCAAGAGCTGTGCAACTGGATTTTGTGGGGTTGTTGATGTATTAGATGACCAAACAGTACCATTGGTGCTATTAAGAAGCACAAGAACTCCATCATCAGTGACCTTTAAAACTCCCGAGTGATCGCCAAGCGGAGCGTCTCTGTTGGCTACCCATACAGCTTTCTCCGAAGATACTGTGTACCAAATTCCCACGTATCGACTATTGGAATTACCTGGGCTGAAGAATCCCAATTGAAATGATCCGCTAGCTGAAACTAAGGTGTCACCGTCTCTAGAGATTGAGTTGGAGTAACAGTACTGTCTTGTGTAATGGAGATTCTAATCAGAGAGAAGAAGACAGAGTAGACGAAAAGATGGGTAATTGCTCCCATTGATTTTCAAATGGTTCTTTTCTCATTCACTGAAAGTTGTATATCCATAGAAGTTGAGATTTAAGCAGCAACAGAGCCCATTTTATTTCTTCGGAGTCTACCCACCCTTCCTCTCTGTGTTTTTTTTGTTTTCTACAAATTTGATATCAGGAAGAGTTTATGGGCTGTAATGTGACTTGAAAGCCATCAAAAGTCGTTCATGGTGCCCAAGATTGGAAAACCAAGGCAAGGTAAGAACATTCGTTTCAATGGCTGCTGCGTCAACCGTTGGGATCTCTGACACTTCCACAAGGTTGAAAAACCAAGGCGAAGCAAGCCAATCCATTTCCACATCTTTCACCTTCTGCTTTGTCTCTTATGTTTTAGTTTCATTCTCTGTTTTGAATGGATTGTTGGTATTTTGTATATTATATTATTATTTATGGGTTGGTGTTGACTTTGGAAGCTTCCCTCCAGTGGCTCTCCGAGACTTTCACAAGGTTGAAAAATCAAGTCAAAGTAAGCAAGCCATTTCATTTTCATTTCTAGAAGCATTTTACATCGCAAGAAGTGATCTCACGAAAACTTGCTATTTGATATACTTTCTTTCTTTCTTTTTTTTTTCTTTTTTTTCTTTTTTTCAGAGCCAGCTATTTGATACACTTACTGACGTATTGTGACACATTATCTTGAACTCAAGTTCGACAAATGATGTCTTACTTGACAAGTTCTTATTTTCTTGGAGCTATTAAATAGATTTTCCTCTATAAATATATGATATTAACATTTACAATAATGTGGGTAATTATTGTGGGAACTTCAATTGGGAAAGTTGCTTCTTTCTCACCTATGTTTTGCTGATGATCTTTTAATATTCTCGGCTCCTACATTGTAATCTGCTCTAGCTATCAAAGCTGTTTTGGCTGAATTTGATGGGTTGTCGGGTTTGAAGGCTAATCCAAGCAAAAGCTCTGTTTTTTGTTCTGGTGTATCACTGGCTGAGAAGGAGCTTGTGCTCCATTGCATTCCAATGGAGTCCTCCGAACACACCCATCAGACCAATCTACAGAATTCCAATCTTTTTCGAGATTTGGATACAAATCCCTTCAAGCATGCACATACAGTGGAGTTGCTGGGATTGCAGGTGGCATATGAACCACAGAAGGCATAAATTTCACATTGATCTAACTGGGCTGTGGAGAAACGCTCCCAACTCTGTGTCTGATCGTCCCGCAATGCCTGATGGGTTCAACACAAATCTTGTAAGAATTGAAGTGTTTAGGAGTTTGTTCTTGTAATAGACCTCCCGCTCGTTCAACACAAATTCATACTCAAATAATGGATTCGGTCTTAACGAGGGAGTTAAGACCCTGCTCTAGCCTTTATTTGATGATATGCCCAAAGCAATGAATTTTGTGGAAGGTATGCCCAAAGCAATGAATTTTGGACATACGTTTCTTAATTGGAACTTATAGCTAGAGGATGCAAACAAAATACCTTCCAGATTGTGCTGCACTGAGCCACCCCATACCCTTCTTTTTGGCAGACAGATTATTTTGTTGATCGTCACTGCTTGGAAGAAGCCAAGACACTATGGGTGATTGGCGGCACTAATGCCAGCACTTTAGTCTACTTTCCGGTAAACTATAATGAAGTGGCAACAATAGGATCTCCAGAAGCAGTTCTTGAAGTGTGTTGCCTATGTTAAGTGTGCAGGGTGGGCTAGCCCCAAACCAAAGGCATTCTTGAACGGACAAGGGCTTGGAAAGGACTGCTATCATCGGCATCTGTGTTTTGGTTGTAGAGAAGATGAATTTCCTGCTATCATGTCTTTGTTTTTATCAATTTAAAAACTTGCAGAGAAAAGCCACCGGATATTCTTAAGATTTTCAATTATCCCTGTTTGCCCCCCCAATCCATCAGCATTCCAGCGTTTGCAGATAAGGTAATTTCAAGTATTTGGACAAAGACATGAATATTTTTCTACCTTGATTCATTTTTTTGTTTGTATCATAAGAGAATGGGGAAGGATAGAAGGAAATTTTGGAAAAAGAGCAAAAGCAAACAATGCTTTTGTTTGGGATCGTTTATCACGACATATTTTTCTCAGCTCTTTCCAAATCCAATTTCACCACCCTGCTCTTTCTAACAAAACTCCTAACATCAACAATTTTCGCCATTACTGCGACATATAGGACTGACGTGAAAGGGATATATATATATATACACTTGTGGTCGTGGACGAGGAGGAAACATCCTAGTTCTTGATTGATCCAACTTGGGAGCGGCTGTTAATTGTTTATCAAGTTTCCAACATTTTCTTACCGATGTAAAGTGATTTAGATTAAAAAAAAAAAAAAAAAAAACAACAACAACAACAAAGCTTAGAAAACAATGAAATTCAAAATTTTATTAACTTTCAAAATTCATTATTCAACTCCACTTCAATAATGAATTTTGCATGTTTATGTCTGAGTATGTTTTCTTAAGTAACCTACTAGCGTGCAGTCAACTATACAAACACTTTGAAATATGCATAATCACCATTACCGTCCTTGAAACATTGTAGTGGAGATTCCGTTTGTTGAAAAAGTTTCATGCTTGCTAAATGAAGAACTTGCTTCATGTGAATCGGTAAAGAAACCCGGTTGTTTCGGCTTAGGCAATAAATTCTCACTGCTCAACATTTGAACCACTGACGACATGTTTGGTCTATCTTCTGGTCTTTGTTGCACACATAACAGACCCACATGAATGTGTCGTAATACATTGGATATAGAGCACAAGTCACCTTCCAATTCATCCATCAATTCCACTAGCCTATCTTCAATCCATAGTTTCCATGCCTGAAAAAAATTGAAAATAAAATTTTTGTTGGTCAAACTACCTTCAAATTGGCCCATGACTCTTAAAAGAGCATTAGAATAACATAGGCATCATGTGACCCGCTATACGGTTTGTAATTGCAATGTTAATAAGAGCTTTCTTTCAAAAAAGTAAATGAATTAGTAGGAGTTGCCACTCTTTATGCTTACATGTCCGAGAAGATTAAGGTGGTGGTCTGGGTGAAAAAATCCTCTGTTCTTCTTTCCACTTACTATCTCTAGTACTAAGACTCCAAAGCTAAATACATCAGATTTTATTGAGTACTGTCCATGCACCGCATACTCAGGAGACATATAACCACTGTAAAATACCATTGCAAAGAAAATACATTAGAAACATATAAACTTAACCTATAAAAGAAGTTAAAGCATACTTACTATGTTCCAATAATCTTATTGGTTTTGGAATCTATTTGATCTCCTCCAAATGATCTAGCTAGGCCAAAGTCCGAAATTTTTGGATTCATATTGTTATCTAGAAGGATATTACTAGCTTTGAGATCCCTGTGAATAATTCTCAGTCTGGAGTCTTCGTGAAGATAAAGAAGCCCTTTAGCAATACCATGAATAATGTTAAGGCGCTTATGCCAATCTAGTAATTTACTCTTTGCTTGATCTGTCCAATTTCACATGTATGTTAGTACATACCTTGCTATATTCTCAACAAACAATTTCATTGATGAAAGAGGATAAGACTAAACACAAATCCGCTAAATCAGGTAAAGGTCAAGGTACAAACCAAAAATAAAGTAGTCCAAGCTTTTGTTGGGCATGTATTCATAGATTAACATGCTTTCATTTTCTTGAATGCAACAACCAAGAAGCTTTACAAGATTGCGATGTTGAAGTTTGGCAACCAAACTAACTTCATTTTTTAACTCACTCAATCCTTGTCTAGAATTCATTGAAAGCCTCTTCACAGCTATATCTTTCCCTTTAAGCAGTGTACCCTGAAAATCAAATTGTCGGTACATTTTTGAAAATAATAAAGATAACTTGACTAGTTATATTACTATTTACCTTGTACACAGCTCCAAAGCCACCTTCTCCCAACTACTTGTTGCTTGAAAAATTATCGGTTGCATTAGCTATGACTGCCAAATCAAATAACATCGCTAACTCCATATCTTCCTTCTCACCTTCATTGTCACAATCCTTCCTCTCACTTCTTTTTGTCATTCCTGAAATAACAAGAGATGCATGAGCATGAAAAATCTGTTAAAAAAAGCAAATTACTCACCCCCGAATCTGTTCTCCAAGAAAGACCTACTTATTTAAATTTCTTAGCTATAAATTGACTATCATGAATCAAATGTTATCCGAATCCATTTTTCACAAATCTACCTTTGTTTCTGAGTTTCTTCTTCCATATATATGAGACCAGTCCAACTATTATCATTCCCACAACTAGTAATGTTGAGCCAACTATAATTCCTACTAGTTTCTTCGTGTTGGATTGCCTCTTTTTCTCAAGATGACCTGAAAGATCAAAACAGGTGACTTTGAGAATAACTCATCAAATTATATATGCATTTCGGCCAAGGATAACGGAAGAAAAGAAAGAGACTTTAGACTATATTTTGTCCATAGTCTAGACTGGGGAAATGGGTAAGAGATGAGGTGGATAAAGCAGTTGAGCTCAACACCACCAATTCCTAGCTTCCCTGGCATCACAAATCGTCTAGCTTTCGGTTGTATGATCAGCTTATTAAGCAAGCTTTGAAAGATATTATATGCAGTGTTGTATGATCAGCTTATGTAATGTGTATCAGTGTTGGTTATCCCCCTTCACCTCAGAAAACATGCAGGACAAAGTCTGAACAAACATATAATAAACCTGAACAAACAAATAAGAAATCTGAGCAGACATATAATAAGCTTGAACAAACATATAAGAAGTCTGAACAAACATGCAGGACAATGTCTCTGTTTTTCAGTATTAGTTTTGATTTAGTATCACTTGTTGATGATTAGTGCAGCCAAGCAGAGAACTATGGGAATCCGCTAATTTTCTATTGTAGGCCAGTTGTTTGTATCATGTGATTTCCCATAGAGAATGTCATCTAAATGGTGGAACTTCCAAATGAAAAAGCTTCTCAGCAGTAAGCAAATATGCATGCTCAAATGTTTTATAGCTCATATGCTTGCAACTGTTTAAAGAAGATGAAATGCTAGCACATATATATTTCATTCCCTTGCTGTCGCATGCTAAAAGTGAAACTGTTCCAGCGGTCAAAATTAAAACCTTCCATCTGCACCATTCGTTAAAATAAAATAAAAGAAAAAAAAAAAAAGAAAAAAAAAAGGAAAATCCAAAGAGAAAATAGAAGTGAAATCGTACCCAGTTCTGAAATGGCCATCCTTAAATAGAGGTCTTGCCCACTCTCACCGAGTTCCCTTATATCAACAAGGCTATCAAACCAAAGCAGGCAGCCGCTTCCTCCATTCCTGACATCTAAACTAGCATATGCTGTACAGGAGCAGTTTTTCAAACACATTCCTTGACATTCCTGGAGGGTCATGCTTTTGTTATACCAGGAAGTAGATGTGTCGGGCAATTTCACCCCCGTATGCTTCCAGAATCCATCTCGGTCATTGCATTCCAAAGGAGTCCTTCGAACACACCCATCTGACCAATCTGCTGAATCCCGATCTTTTGGAGACTTGGGTAAGAATCCTTCCAAGCATGCACATACAGGAGAGTTATTGATGTTGCAGGTAGTATTTCCACCGCATAACGCATAGTTTGTGCACCGATCTGCCGGGGATGTAAAGAAAGTCTCCAACCTCTGTGTTCGATCCATCCACTGGGATCCTTGCACAACGCTTGATGGCTTTACCACAATTATTGCGAAAACAGTGTTAAGGAGTTTGTACTCGAAATAGACCTCCTTCTCATTCAACACGAATTCATACTCAAGTTCTGGATTCGGTCTTACCCAACGACCAGCAGCCGTAAAACGAAGGCCATTCCATGACCCTGCTCTAACCCTTATTTTAGGTCCCTCCATATCAACCCACTGTGGATACCCACGAAGATCTATCCGTACAGAATTCTCACCTTGAGCAGGATCTTCCGTGCTCTTCCAAGATGATAAAAACCTCTCTTGACCAGTTACTAAGTTCCATCCAAGCTTCATTTCCGGTAGGAGTGTGTCACAAGGATAATCAAAACTCTGCCACAAAAACTTCTCTGGATCATCATCATTTCTATTATCTTTGACAACAAGATTTCCCGTGTCCAAGAGCTGTGCAACTGGATTTTGTGGGGTTGTTGATGTATTAGATGACCAAACAGTACCATTGGTGCTATTAAGAAGCACAAGAACTCCAGCATCAGCAAGCTTTAAAACTCCCGAGTGATCGCTAAGCGAAGCTTCTCTATTGGCTACCCATACAACTGTGTCCGAAGATACTGTGTACCAAATTCCCACGTATCGTCTATTGGAATTACCTGGGCTGAAGAATCCCAATTGAAATGATCCGCCAGCTGAAACTAAGGTGTCACCGTCTGTTAGAGATTGAGTTGGAGTAATAGTATCTTGTGTAACGGAGATTCTAAAGAGGGAGAATAAGAAAGAGTAGACAAAAAGATGGGTAAAGGCTTCCATTGATTTTCTAATGTTTATCTTTTCTCATTCAGGGAAAGTAGTATATTCATAGAAGTTGAGATTTAAGCAGCAACAGAGCCCATTATTTCTTCGGAGTCTACCCACCCTTCCTCTCCGTGTTTTTTTTTTTTTCTACAAATTTGATATCAGGAAGAGTTTATGGGCTGTAATGTGACTTGAAAGCCATCAAAATTCGTTCATGGTGCCCAAGATTGGAAAACCAAGTCAAGGTAAGAACATTCGTTTCAATGGCTGCTGCGTCAACCGTTGGGATCTCTGACACTTCCACAAGGTTGAAAAACTAAGGCGAAGCAAGCCATTTCATTTCCACATCTTTCACTTTCTGCTTTGTCTATTATGTTTTAATTTCGTTCTCTGCTTTGAATGTGTTGGTATTTTGAATTACTGGACCCATTCGAGAAGCTTCCCTCCGGTGGCCCGAGACTTTAACAAGGTTGAAAAATCAAGTCAAAATAAGCAAGTCATTTTGTTGTTTTTTTTTTTTAACGGGAATCTTTGCAATTTGATTGATAATAAGATTAGGACCATAAAATTCTTACATTACATAGCATAAAATTTTGAAAAGTTATAGCCCAAAGCTATAAGGTTATGACGTCATAAATACAATATAGATCTTACAATTAAGTATTATATATGACCTCAATTTTTTCGCTAACCCATGTACAACTGCACAAATCTACTCTTGGGCAAACTAGATCTAAGACATAAGTAGCCATATTTCACGATCTTTATTCTAATCCTGCTTGACCCAATAGTCAGGAGAATAAATCCTTCACTCCATAGATCCCTCATGAGGGCAGATCTAAAGAGAAAAAAACTCTTATTCAAAAAACAAAAACAAAACACAAAAGGGGCGAATGAGATGATGTGCACTAGCCGGCATTGGCTAGTGGTAAAGCGAAAATCGGTTGAAAAGAGTAGATCTAAGTTTAAAGACCTGAGCGATGTTAGAATATATTTGAATGACTCTAAAGTTAGGGGTTTGATGAAGATTAGATTAGCCTAATTTAGAGATTTGATTATGACTTGATCACTGTAAATTAGGAGATTTGATTAAGATTGCATATATGCGTGGATTGGGATCCCCAGCAATAGCTGGGGAATTGCCCATCAAAAATGGCTGAAATCCTAGCCATTGAATTTCATCTAATGGTTTATACACCACCACATGTCCATCTAATAAAAAAATACTAAAATAATATGTAAGTTTTAAAAAGAAAATATAAAACAAAATAATAAAAAAATTAAAAAAATTTTAAAAAAAAAGTATGGGGTGGCCGAAGCCACCCCCAAGTGCCGGTTGGGGGTGGTCGGAGCCACCCCCATGGCCCTAGGGGGTGGTTCGGCCGCCCACTAAGGCCAAACCAAAAAAAGAAATTTTTGGGTTTGGCTCTAGGGGGTGGCCAAACCACCCCCTTGTGAAGCCACCCCCAAGGATCTGTTGGGTGGCGGAAGCCACCCCCTAAGGCCATAAACCATCCCTTAGGGCCAAATCCCAAAAAAAAAAAAAAAAAATTGGGTTTGGTTTGGCCACCCCCAACCGGCCATTGTCTCAGGCCACCCCATACTTTTTTTATAATTTTTTATTTTTTTATTATTTTGTTTTATATTTTCTTTTTAAAACTTAAATAATATTTTAGTATTTTTTAATTAAAGGGACATGTGGCAAACTATAGAACACTGGATGAAATTCAATGGCTAGGATTTCAGCCATTTTTTATGGGCAATTCCCTAGCTATTGCTGAGGATCCCAATCCTATATGTGTAAGCTCTATAAATAGAGCATTTTGTATTATAAACAAATCAATTTAATGAGAGTCTAATATAGCTATTTGGGCTTTATCTGTGAACGTACGTTATAGACTGAACTACGTAAAATCTTTGTGTTATTTATTTTATTATTTTCGCATTTGTTTATGAATTTCTTCATGGCATCAAACTACTTACCAAGTGACAAGGATTAAAAAAAATATTAACTTGCACGTGAGGGAGGGTGTTGAAGAATAATTCCACGTTGCTTGTAGACAAGATCTTAGCAATGTTTATAAAGAATGGGCAACACTCTCTTATTGAACCGGTTTTATAAAATGAATTAGGCTCACGAATTTCTTCAAGCCACACAACACAGAGGGGAACGGAGAGAAAATGCCAAAGTTGCTGGTATGGTTAGAGAGTACAAAAAAAATAATAATAATAATAATAAAGAATAAAAAAAGGAAAAAACCAGAAGGGGAGGGGAAGAAGAGAAGGAAGTAAATCAGATCTGGTTTTCTGAGGAGAGAGGAGAAAAGAGGAGACTCTTCGCAAAAAGAAAGCATTTTACATCGCAAGAAGTGATCTCAAGAAAACTTGCTATTTGATACCCAAATCGATGGATTTGGGTTCCTTCTCCCAAGGGTGTTTTTTCAACTCATGAGGTGGTAGCTTTGGATAGTTCAAGTAGACCCTCACCTTTTTCTCCTGAAGATTGGAATTGCCTTTGGGGCTTGAAATTACAGCATTGATTAAAACATCTTCTTTGGAAGATTACTTGGGATATGCTCCCTGTTAGAGCTAAAATAGGCAGAATTATTCCCTCTCAGGATCCTGATGCTTGGATTTGTCCTTTTTGCAATGGTCCTGAGGAGACTTTGCAACATATTTTCCTTGGTTGTTCTTTTGCTAGGATTCTTTGGAGGAACATACAATGGCCTATTGATACTTCTTCTTTCAGCACCTTGCCTATTTCTCACTGGATTATGGCTGTTGTCAAGCCTCATCAATTTCTATCCATTCCCAAGGAAGATGTTTGGAGATTTCAAATCTGTGCAGCAGTGGTTTTGGACCACATTTGGTTTTCTAGGAATCAAATCATTTATAAAGCTCAACATCCGGAGATCAAAACTTCAATCAGGCAGATTTTCACCTCGTTCAGAACTCACTTCTCAACTTGGCATTCATCTGTATCCAACTTTGTTTGGTCTCCTCCGCCTGCTGGGATTTTCAAGGCCAACTTTGATGTGGCTATTAGAAATGATTTTTTTGTGGCAGCAGCTGTGCTTTCTGATTCTTATGGCTGTATTCTTGCTGCTGCTTCAAAACGTTTATCTTCTGTTGATATTACCTTAGGGGAATCTCATGCTGCCTTGTTAGCCTCTCAACTTGCTGCTTCCACTTACTTCTTGAAGGGGACGTTCTCACGGTGATAACTGCCATTGATAACCCCTTGTTGTTTAGAGATTGGAACTTTTCTAGTGTAGTGAAGGATATCTCTCTTATTTTTTCTTCTTTTCAAAGTTGTAAGACTTTGAAAGTGTCACGTTGTGTTAATTTTAGGGCACATTGGTTTGCTAAGTGAGCCGCTTCTAACCTTGAGTTCGGAAGCATTCCCATAGGATCTCTCATTCTCTCTTCCATTAGGATCAAGAGTGGGAATGATCTTCCCTTGTAACATTTTCCCGCATTTGATTTTAAAAAATAATAAAAAATAAAAAATAAAAAATAAAAAAATAAAAATAAAAATAAAAAGAGAGACACGCTTACTGACATATTGTGACACATTATCTTGAGCTCAAGTTCGACAAATGATGCCTTACATGACAAGTTCTTATTTTCTTAGAGCAATTAAATAGATTTTCCTCTATAAATATATGATATTAACATGTACAATAATGTAGGTAATTATTGTGGGAACTTCAATTGGGAAAGTGGGGTTTCGTGGAGAGAAGTATCAAAAGCTCTTGTGTTTGACCCATATTGAGACCTTTAAGTTATTCATCTTTTCCCATTAACTGGTATTTACGTTACAGAAAATATATCCTTACTGTGAGAATCATTGTTAGAATATATTATGGAGTTTGATTTAGAGATTTGATTATTAATTGTAATCTCCTACGATGAGATTTGATGTAATCATATATATATATATATATATATATATATATATATAAAAGCCGAGTTTTGACGTAAGGAATGCTTAGAATTGCGACACATGTCCTCCTAACTCCATCCCCCACGTCTCTCTCTCTCTCTCTATCTCAACTTAAATGTCATAAACTAATTATATGGTTTAAGACATTTAATTAATTGTGCTAACTCTCACTCTCCCATAATTTGTGTTTCAACCGTTTCCATCTCCCACGTCTCTCTCTCTCTCCCTCTATCTCAACTTAAATGTCATAAACTAATTATATGGTTTAAGGCATTTAATTAATTGTACTAACTCTCACTCTCCCATAATTTGTGTTTCAACCATTTTTTTTTTTTCTCTCTCTCCCTCTATCTCCACTTAAATGTCTTAAACTAATTCTATGGTTTAAGACAATTAATTGTGCTAACTTTTACTCTCCCATAATTTGTGTTCAATCGTTTTTTTTTTTTTTTTTAATTAATTGTGCTAACTCTCATTCTCCCATAATCTCTCTCCCTCCCATAATTTATGTTTCGACCGTTTTTTTTAATATAATTTTATGTTTGAACCTTTTCTTTTCTCACTCTAAAGTAATTATATGGTTTAAGTGTCTTAATTATTTCTCTCTCCCATAATTTTGTCTCTCTCTCTCTCTCTCTCTCCCTCTATCTCCACTTAAATGTCTTAAATCTTTCTCCCATAATTTTATATCTGAATTCTTTTTTTTTTTTTTTAATTAATTGTGCTAACTCTCATCATATTAAATGTATATATATATAAAGCGAGTTTGACATGGCAGAATGCTTAAATTGGAAACCGATGTCCTCTTAACTCCATCTCCCATCTCTCTCTCTCCCTCTCCCTCTGCTCACCGACTTAAATTATGCAATTATATGGTTTAAGACATTTAATTAATTATCTTAACTCTCATTCTCTATAATTTGTGTTTGATGGATTTGTCCCGCGATCTCTATATATCTCTCCTCTATCTCAACTTAAATGTCATAAACTAATTATATGGTTTAAGACATTTAATTAGTGTCTAACTCTCACTCTCCCATAATTTGTGTTTCAACCGTTTTTTTTTTTTTTCTCTCTCTCCCTCAATCTCCACTTAAATGTCTTAAACTAATTCTATGGCTTAAGACAATTAATTGTACTAACTTTTACTCTCCCATAATTTGTGTTCAATCGTTTTTTTTTTTTTTTTAATTAATTGTGCTAACTCTCATTCTCCCATAATCTCTCTCCCTCCCATAATTTATTTATATATATAAAAGCCGAGTTTTAACGCAGGGAATGCTTAGAATTGCGACACGTGTCCTCCTAACTCCATCTCCCATGTCTCTCTCTCTCTCCCTCTATCTCAACTTAAATGTCATAAACTAATTATATGGTTTAAGACATTTAATTAATTGTACTAACTTTCACTCTCCCATAATTTGTGTTTCAACCGTTTCCATCTCCCACGTCTCTCTCTCTCTCCCTCTATCTCAACTTAAATGTCATAAACTAATTATATGATTTAAAACATTTAATTAATTGTGCTAACTCTCACTCTCCCATAATTTGTGTTTCAACCGTTTTTTTTTTTTCTCTCTCTCCCTCTATCTCTACTTAAATGTCTTAAACTAATTCTATGGTTTAAGACAATTAATTGTGCTAACTTTTACTCTCCCATAATTTGTGTTCAATCGTTTTTTTTTTTTTTTTAATTAATTGTGCTAACTCTTATTCTCTCATAATCTCTCTCCCTCCCATAATTTATATTTCGACCGTTTTTTTTAATATAATTTTATGTTTGAACCTTTTCTTTTCTCACTCTAAAGTAATTATATGGTTTAAGTGTCTTAATTATTTCTCTTCCCATAATTTTGTCTCTCTCTCTCTCTCCCTCTATCTCCACTTAAATGTCTTAAATCTTTCTCCCATAATTTTATATCTGAATTCATTTTTTTTTTTTAATTAATTGTGCTAACTCTCATCATATATATATATATATATATATATATATATATATATATATATATATATAAAAGCAGAGTTTGGCCGTAGGGAATGCTTAGATTGCACACGGGTCCTCCTCTAACTCCATCTCCCGTCTCTCTCTCTCTCTCTCTCTCTCTCCCTCTATCTCAATTTAAATGTCATAAACTAATTATATGGTTTAAGATATTTAATTAATTGTGCTAACTCTCACTCTCCCATAATTTGTGTTTCAACCGTTTCCATCTCCCACGTCTCTCTCTCTCTCCCTTTATCTCAACTTAAATGTCATAAACTAATTATATGGTTTAAGACATTTAATTAATTGTGCTAACTCTCACTTTCCCATAATTTGTGTTTCAACCGTTTTTTTTTTTCTCTATCCCTCTATCTCCACTTAATTATCTTAAATCTTTCTCTCATAATTTTATATCTGAATTCATTTTTTTTTTTTAATTAATTGTGCTAACTCTCATTCTCCCATAAAAGCCGAGTTTTGACGTAGGGAGTACTTAAAATTGCGACACGTGTCCTCCTGGTCTTAACTCTCTCTCCCATAAATCCGTAGTTCAACTCCTGAAAGACAAAATTTTACCATAATGGGTTGTGTAGTGGAGGAGATGTGGTGTCATTGATTAATCTATGTATTGAGCAAAACTATGGTTTAAAAGGATCTTATGAACATTTGTCATTTTTGGTGCTAATTAGTTAATTAAGAGAAGAAAATAAAAATTGTTGTTGATAATCTTTTAAAGACTTTTTGAGTAAATTACAAAAAAAAAAAAAAAAAAAACCCGGTGCGTAGGACGGGCTCTAAGCTAGTAAAATCTGATTGATTAGTCATAACCAAACAGCTTTTGTTCCTCAAAGAAGCATTTTGAAGAATGTTCTTTTTGCTTAAGGGCTGGTTTATGATTATCATAAGGAGAAAGGGAGTCCTCGTTGCACTATCAATGTAGATTTGATGAAAGCATATGACTCAGTTAATTGGGAGTTCATTCTCTGCTGTTTGAAGAGTCTCGGGGCCCCGGCAAAATTTGTGAATTGGATAATCGAGTACATAACCAACCCGAGGTTCTCTGTGGCCATTAATGGCACTTTAGTTGGTTATTTTCAAGGTGGTCGGGTGATTCTACAGGAAGACCCTATTTCACCTTATCTGTTTGTTATCTCTATGGAAGTCCTCTCGAAATTGTTTGCTGAAGCTTTGAGAGAAGGATTCATTGATTTTCATCCTAAGTGCTCAAAGCTGCTTCTTTCTCACCTATGTTTTGCTGATGATCTTTTCATATTCTCGGCTGCTACATTGAAATCTGCTCTAGCTATCAAACCTGTTTTGGCTGAATTTGATGGGTTTTCGGGTTTGAAGGCTAATCCAAATAAAAGCTCTCTTTTTTGTTCTGGTGTATCACTGGCCGAGAAGGAGCTTGTGCTCAATTGTTTGAATATGAAGGAGGCCACTCTTTCTATGAGGTGCCAGGGAATTCCTCTCTTATCCAAAAAGTTATCAGCAGCAGATTGTGGAGGTTTGGTTGAGAAGGTGTTGGCTCAAATCAATTCATGGCTGTCAAAGAAGCTTTCTTTTGCAGTTAGATTGCAATTGATCTCATCTATTCTGTACAGTGTTCAAGTGTATTGGTCCTCTGTTTTGATCCTCCCTAAACAGATTATAGGCTATTGGAACAAAAATTTAATAGAAGGTTGTCCTGAAAAAATGCAGCTTACAGATCCTTTTTGCTTGGCTAAATATATTGAATTATTACATAAATCACAGAGGAAACATCTCCCCTTCTGCTCCAACTAATGATATTTACCGTGCTTCTAACAATGTAATGCTGGTTTCATTTGCTGAATAAGTTGCATGCTTGCTAGATGAAGAATCTGTTTTAGGTGAATCTGTATAGAATCCTGGATGCCTTGGCTTAGGCAATAAACTCTCACCGCTTAACATTAAAACCACAGATGACATGGTTGGTCTATCTTCTGGTATTTGTTGCACGCATAACAGACCCACATGAATGCATCGTAACACTTCAGATAGAGTGCACGAGTCTCCTAACGCTTCATCGACCAGTCCCATTGGCCTATCCTCAATCCACAATCTCCACGCCTGAAACAAATCAGAACCATATCAGACTACCTTAAAATATTCTCATGTCTAACAAAGAGCATTAGAAAAAAAGAGCATCGTATGAACCTCCGTACTCTAAGAAACTGCAATGTTAATCACATGTTTTATTTAAGAAGGTAAATTAGGAAAGTTTCATCCTTCATGCTTACATGTCCAAGAAGATTAAGATGGTGGCCGGGATGACAGAATCCACTATTCTTCTTCCCACTGACTATCTCTAATACTAAAACTCCAAAACTAAAGACATCAGATCTTATTGAGTATTGCCCACGTACCACATACTCGGGAGACATATAACCACTGCAAAATATCATTCAAAGAAAACGTTCATAAAAATTAACTCACCATAACCTACAAAAAGAAGTTTAAGCATACTTACTATGTTCCAACAATCTTATGGGTCTTGGATTCAACTTGATCTCCCCCAAATGATCTAGCCAAACCAAAGTCCGAAATTTTTGGGTTCATATTATTATCTAGTAGGATATTGCTAGCTTTGAGATCTCTGTGGACAATTCTCAATCTAGAGTCTTCATGAAGATAAAGAAGCCCTCTAGCAACTCCACCAATAATGTTGACGCGCTTACGCCAATCTAACAATTTCCTCTTTGTTTGATCTGTCCAATTCCACATCATGTTAGTACAAACCTAGCTGAATTCTTAACAAACAATTCCATTAACGGAAGATGATAACACTAGACATGAATGTCCATGGAGTTAAGAGGGTCAAAGTCTCAAACCAAATATGAAGGAGTCCAAGCTTTTGTTAGGCATGTATTCATAGATTAACATTTTCTCATTTTCTTGAATGCAACAACCAAGAAGCTTCACAAGATTGCGGTGTTGAAGTTTAGCAATTAACATAACTTCATTTTTGAACTCGTTCGGCCCTTGTCCAGAATTCTTAGAAAGCCTCTTTATAGCTATCGCTTGCCCCTCTGGCAGAGTACCCTGAAAATCAATCAAAAGGGTAGCAAATTTTGCCAAAAAAGACAGTTTAGCAAGTTAGGATGTTCCTGTTTACCTTATATACTGGTCCATAACCACCTTCTCCCAGCTTATTGCTGCTTGAAAAGTTACCAGTGGCATTAGCTATTGCTGTCAAATCAAATATTGGTAATTCCATGTCTTCGTTCTGGCCTTCATTGTCACAATCCTTCCTATGATTTCCTTTTTTCATTCCTGAAATAGTAGGAGCTAGATTGGTCATGAATAACTTGAAGGGTATTATTGAATGCAAGTGACTTAGCATCTATCTAAATTTCTTAGCTGTAAAATCTACAGTCATGCATTAGAAATTATCAGAGCAGAGCCCATACCTTTGAAAGTAAGCTTCTTCTTCAGTACTATATATGAGACCCCTCCGAGTATTAGAATTCCAAAGACTAATATAGCTGAGCTGACTACCAATGCTACCCGTTTTATCTTGCTGGAGTGTCTGCTCTTCCGAATATGATCTGCAAGATTACAAGTAGAGCGAGTGAACACATATATATGTGACTTTTGGTGACAAATGTTGGTTCTGATACCGCAAAACATATAATAGTTAGCATGTTTGAGAAGCATCCATTGAAGAGCAAGCGAGAAAGTTGTAAAAACAAAAACAAAAACAAAAGACCGGACCCGATGACGATGAAGAAAGGCTTTTGTTTCTCAGTTGTGTCTTTTGGTTTCTTTCTTTTTACTGTTTTTGTTGGTGACTTGGCTCAGTGTCATTGAGTGCTGACACAGATGCTGAAGAGTTAAATAAGACATTGTAGATTGCATACGGCTAATTTTGGAAATTGGAAATCCATACTAAATTCAAATGGGATAAAAATACAGCAGCTGAATATGATTTTTTTTACTAAGAAAAAGGTAAAAAGTACCTAGTTCTGAATTGGCCATCCTTACGTAAAGGTCTTGTCCACTCTGGGCATATACTCTCATATCATTCAGGTTGCCGAACCAAAGCAAGCATCCACTTCCCTTTCCCCTAATATCCAAATTTGAATAAGCTGTACAAGAGCAGTTTTTCAAACAAAATCCCTCACATTCCTCAAGGCTCATGGTCTTATTAAACCAGGAAGAAGATGTGTCAGGCAATTTCATCTCCGTGTACTTCAAAAACCCATCTCCACCATTGCATTCCAATGGAGTCCTCCGAACACACCCATCAGACCAATCTACAGAATTCTGATCTTTTCGAGATTTGGATACAAATCCCTTCAAGCATGCACATACAGTAGAGTTGCTGGGATTGCAGGTGGCATATGAACCACAGAAGGCATAAATTTCACATTGATCAAACTGTGCAGTGGAGAAACGCTCCCAACTCTGTGTCCGATCTATCCACGTGAAGCGTACCGAAATGCCTGATGGGTTCAATACTAATCTTGTAAGAACTGAAGTGTTTAGGAGTTTGGTCTTGTAATAGACCTCCCGCTCGTTCAACACAAATTCATACTCAAATACTGGATTCGGTCTTAACGAGGGAATTCCTGAAAATTGAAGGCCGTTCCATGACCCTGCTCTAGCCTTTATTTGAGATCCCTCCATAGCAACCCACTGTGGATACCCACGAAGATCTATCCGTATTGAATACTCACCTTGAGCAGGATCATCCGTGCTCTTCCAAGATGACAAAAACCTATCAAGACCAGTTACTAAATTCCATCCAAGCTTCATTTCCGGCAGGAGTGTGTCGCAAGGATAATCAAAACTCTGCCACAAAAACTTCTCTGGGTCATCATCATTTCTATCTTTCACAACAAGATTCCCGGTGTCCAAGAGCTGTGCAACTGGATTTTCTGCGGCTCTTGATGTATTAGATGACCAAACAATACCATTGGTTCTATTAAGAAGCACAAGAACTCCATCATCGGTGACATTTAAAACTCCCCAGTGATCGCTAAGCGGAGCTTCTCTGTTGGCTACCCATACAACTGTCTCTGAAGATATTGTGTACCATATTCCCAGATATCGAGTTTTGGAATTACCTGGGCTGAAGAATCCCAATTGAAATGATCCGCCAGCTGAAACCAAAGTAGTGCCACCGTCTCTGATTGACTGACTTGGAGTAATAAAGTCTTGTGTAATGGAGATTCTAAGCAGAGAGAAGAAGACAGAGTATACGAAAAGATGGGTAATGGCTTCCATAGATTTTCTTCTAAATGGTTGATCTTTTCACTAGAAGTATGTAGTCAAGATTTATGCAGCGATAGAACGAATTATTGTTATTATTATTATTATTTTTTTTTTTTTTTTTTTGTCTTTTACATCTATTTTGGTTTTCTACGAATGTGAATTGAAGAGGAGTGTCAAAGTGATTCTCCGACGCCCTTGCTGACCGGCCAATGTGATGCGACTTTGAAACCAATCAAGTCACCCAAAATTGAAAATAGTTGAATTTTGACACATGTTTTGGGCAGAGTGTTCCCTCTCCTACGCTATTTAGGGCTTATTTGGTTCGCAGAATAGACCATTAAAATATAATGGTTATTCTTATAAAACAGTCATTCTTTTATTTAGTATGAGTTTATTTCTAAGAATCACTAATTTCTTACACACAGGAATAGCTATTCCTGACGGTAAGGAGGAGATGTTTCAAAAAAACTTTTTTTTTTTTTTCTCTCAAACTTAAAAATAAAAAATAAAAAATAAAAAATTCATGTAGGTGGCCAACCACCCCAATGGGTGGCGCGGCCACCCCTGATTCTTACCGGGGTTGGCCGCGCCACCCCTAGAGGACCACGGCGAGGTACTCTACGGGTGGTCGGCCACCACCTGTTCAACCTTGTTTTGTTTTTTTTTTTTTTTAATTTAAGTTTGAGAAAAAATAAAAATTAAAGGGCTTTTTAGTAATTTTAGTTCAATTCTAATTATAAAATATGTGTTGCTACCAAACCAAAGAATTGGAATAATTATTTCATTTCAACCTCTTCTATTCTCAGTAATACCTATTCATTTTCTTAATACAATACACATTCTGCAAATCAAACAAGCCTTAAGAGTTTTCTGTTTTTAGGAGTCCTTTTTACTTAGCCTGAGAAATGAGCATCCACAAGATTTTATGTATAATTTTAATTAAAATAACTAATTAAAAATTACTTTTTTATTTTAATTAATAGCTTTTTTATCCATTGTTTTTTCCTTTTTTAAGGACTATATATTTTTTCGACGATCATATTTTAAACCATCATTTTCTGACGGTTATATCCTACAAATTCTTTAAAAAGCTAACATGACAAGTCTAATATACCTTTAGGATCAATCATTATTTAAAAATAATAATAATAACTACTAAACCTTACTACATTAGTCTGATGAAATAATCTGGAAAGCTTGAAAAATATGGAATTTCACCAAGAGAAAAGCTTACTTTGACTTTGAACTCAACATCCAGAAGCTCAAGACCCAAACTTTACAATCCAATTGATTGATTATCAATTGATTGCACTTTAGATGTCATTTTCTCTCTGGCCCTTCAACGATACAAGAGAAATGTTAGATGACCAATCAGCAATTGCATTACCTTCAGGCTTCAAATGTGGAATGTTCCTGGGTGGATCTTTAATTGGGCTAGCCCACTGAGGCCTATTAACACTGTGTTGGAGACCGTCCAGATTGTGCACTTTTTTGGGCTAAATAAACTACTTTTAAAGACTTCCATCTTTCAAGGGTAAGTCTTGACACAACGGGCCATTCAGTTTTTAGACGGAAGTACTAACTGTGTTTATAAGATGTTCACATGTACCATTTGCAACACTTTTGAAAACTGGGGTAAGATTTAATACGAATAATTCTATAAGTCTCTCTTATGTCACTTTTGTGTCCCTTCAAGAATAATGCGACTCTTAAAATCACCATTTGATAAAAATTCAATAATAATCAATCATAAGTCTAATGATTATTTTAAAAGCCACATATATCATTATTGGAGGGACACAATAGTGATACAAATAGGACTTGTAGCATTACTCATTTGATCACGAGGCAAAGTACATATATTAAAAAAAAGTATTTAACTTTTTTTTGTTTTTTTAAGTATTTTAAGTTTTGTAGTTTGTTTTGAAAAATGTGTTAGTGGTGGGTGGCACATCTGAAAGTCTGTTTGGTAACCAATTTTGAAAACAGTTTTCAGTGTTAGAGAAATGATAATAGTTTTTGCAGATTTTCACCAAACCGAGCCTAAATTTTGATTATTAGCCTCTACTATTTTTTATTTATTTATTTATTTTACCTTTTGCTTATCAAAAAGCAATGTGTTAAACTTTTGGTGTTCACTAAATTAGAAGTAATAAACTAAAAACTATATATGTTTATTAATGTGTTTTGGAAGGTGTTTTTTGTTTGAAAAATTGTTTTAATGTAACATAAAGATGAATTTTTTATTTTTTATTTTTTGATTTGTAGTTGTTTGTTAATGTTTTTATATTGAAGACAAAAGACAAAAGACTTGGGATAGCCACCAGGAAATTTTGGCGACTCGTGGTGGTCGCCATGAACGTTTGGCGGCCTCGCAATAGCCACTATGAAGTTTCGACAGACTTGGGATGGCCACCAAGAACTTCTTATGTCCCTGTGGTGCTACCATGAACATTTACTAACCCTGCAATGGTCGTAATGAACTTTTGATAGCCCTGTGATAGCCACTACCAAGACTTTTCAGTGGCTCCACGGAGGTTGTCCTGTACATTCGAGGGCCCTACGGTAGTCATCACTATGAACTTCCATGGTTGCCACCAAGAACTTTTAGTAACCCCATGGTGGCTATCTTGTACACCCAACGGCCCCACAATAAACTTTCAACGGCTCAATGATAGACGTCAAAAGCTTTTGGCAGCCCCACGGTGGCCACCATGAAGGTCTGGCCGGCCCATGTGGCCACCATGAACATCGATAGGCCCCCACGGTATAGCAATGAACTTCTAGCAACCACGCGATTGTTGCCATGAACTTCCGGCAGCCCCACAGTGGCCACCAGAACCGTCTGACACAACCACCACCGTAGAGTGTAAACTACAATAATATTTCTTTTATTTTAAAAAACATTCTTCAATTTTTTATTTTTCCAAAACACTTACCCAAATTTTACCAAAGAATTTTTGTTTGTGGATTTTACATGCAACATTTTTAAAAAAATATGGGTCCCACTTAATCAATTCTCAAGTTTTACAACTTTTTTCAAAACTAAAAACACTTCTCAAATCTTTATAAACATATTTCAAAAAGGTGACAATATGTTCCTCCTTTTTTTTAAGATTAGTAATTGCAAAACGGCCACAAATTTTCTACAAACTAATTTATATGAAATTTTTTAAAAAAAAATTATTACAAACCAACCTCTCACCTTTTGGCTCATCTTGTGCGGCTCTCCGATTTACCTTTTGCTAAAAAAGTAAAAACTCTCACCTCTTGGAAGCCAGTTCTTAAAACATTGTTGTCCTTGCAAAAGTACCTTTTTTCTAGAAGTAACAAAATGTGTTGGCCAGCTTTTTCCGCAACGTATGATGAAGGTGGTGTGATTTACGTAAAGAATCTAATAATTTACCAGCAAACGAAGGACAACTTTCCTTTGCTTTCTTTTGTTTCTGTAATAAATAGTGGGGTTCCCGCCTAAAATCTGATAGGATTGAGAAAGCAACCGTTAAGCCAAAAGTATATGAATTCCATGCCTCGTTGAACATATGGCCCTATAGGACAAAATGTACGCAACCCCTGTTCCCTTCTTTTCCTCCCTTTTTTGCGTGAGGAGGGAGGTTCCTACAGCTTTCAGGTAATCATGTCAAATCTAATACGGAATTTGATGCATGTATCTATCGGACAAAATAATAATTATCATATGATCCGTTACGCCAAAAAGTTAGAGCTAAAAGAAAATGAAAATGAAAATTTTAATCTCAAATCTATATTTGAATATTGGTGAAGAAAGGGATTATTATGGGTTGTTGAAAGGTGTGAGTTTTGTTGGGCTTCTTCTTGTTTTACTTTTAAATCTTTCGCTATTTGATGCCATGTATGTTGAACATATTTGTTGTACTTCAATTCCATGCCTTGTTGAACATATTTGATGCAAGATTTCTGTTTGGATAAAATCTTTAGCTTCGACCCAATTTCTTGGACTGGCGAAAAGGACTTCTACTTGAACTAAGGTCGTAAATGTGGATAAATATTAATCGTAACTATCCGTTATCTGCATATGCAGATGCAATTAGTAAAAACAACTATTCGCATATATATATATATATATTAAATTCACCAAAATGACATTGTTTTGCGTTCAATACTAAAATGAAATCATTTTGGATTTGACAAGAGCTGGTTGTTTATGTTATGTTTAGGTTTTTCCTATACCTAAAAGATAACACTAACAAAACAATTAATAAACATCCAAAAAAAGGCCTAATATGCCCATTACCTCTCATATGTGGATAACGGAGAGCGGATAATAACCGTGTGGATGCGAATAATAATTGTCATGATGCGGTTGTGGATACTTAAAAGTGATAAGCATATTATCTAGATGAGGATATTGCTAATAACCACATCCGCATTTACAACTCTAACTCAAATACCTACTCTAGTAGGTGGGCCTCACAAAGTCCCTCTCACAATTGCTTATCAGACAAAAGTTGAACATTCATGGTATAGGTTTAATGTTCACCACATTTGCTTAAAGTTAACCTCGAACGTTCAAATTAAAGAGTTGTCAAACGCTCGGATTAGGGTTGTCTCGAATGTTCTAGGGAGATATTTAAATAACATTTCTTTAATGTTATTTAAATCGTGAGGTTGGGTTTTATAAAGCAAAATTTTGACAAATAATTTTATTTATTTATTATTATTATTTTGGGATATTACAAAAGGACCCTATATACAACATTTTTTTAAATTATAGCCCACGCTTAATTAATTCTCAAGTTTTACCTTTTTAAACACTCTTCAAAATCCAAAACTCAAAACGCTTCTCAAATCTGAATTTAATATACTCCAAAACTTTTAACAAACATAGCAATGACCAATAATATCTTGTTTTTTCCTCTCTTTTTTTTTTTAATCATTAATTGCAAAAGGGTTTCTTGTAAAAAAATTTCTTCAAACCAACCTCTAAACTTGTTGAAAATTCCTTCAAATCAACTTCTAAAATTTTAAAAATTTGTTCGTATAAAAATAAAATTTCTGTCCTCGCAAAATTATCTTTTATAACGGTAACCAAATGTGTTGGCCGGCAAGCTTTTTCCACAGCGTATGATGATTGATGAAGATGGTAATTAATTTACTTAAAGAATCTATTAATTAACCAGCAAACGAATTAATGAAGGACAGCTTTCTTTTGTATCTGTAAATTGAAAGTGGGCTTCCCACCGAAAATCTGATAGGGACCATTGCGTTGGCAAAGCAACCGTTTTCCAAATTAAATATATCTCCATTAATGGACAACTAATTAGCCCAAGTGTGAATTCCATCACTTCTATGCCTCGTTGAGTACATATGGCCTTATATGACAAAATGTACCTTAAGAGTTAACCTTTTGCTTTTTCCTTTTTATCCTTCTTGTCTGTGAGAGGTTCCTAAATCTTTTGGGCCATAAAATTAAAGCTGTCATGTCAAATCTATAACGAATTTTGATGCAAGTATCGGACAAAATAATAATTACACCAAGATCTATAAATTAATTGGTATAAGTTAAAGTTTTTTCCCAATATTTAAAATTGCACTTTGCATTATGTGTTTTAAGAACTGTTTGGATTAGGAGAGTGACATTATTGCATATCAATAATTTCAAATCTATTATTATATATTCGTGAACGGAAGAATTAAGGATTGTTGAAAGATGTAAAAATTTTTTGGGCTTCTTATTGCTTTTTGTTGTACTTTTAATGGGTTTGATGAGTGGAATTGAGTTAAACCTAGCTAGGCAAGGCAACACCCTCCGCAGGCTGCAATAGTGGTGAAGATGTTAAAGAACAATGAGTTTAAGAAGGTTGCCTTGTTTGGGAATGCGATTTTTTGGTTTAAAACTTAATTCATTTTTTGGTTGGTTTTATTTTTTTTTATTGGGAATATCGAGGAAAAAAAGAAGCTGAAATTATGTTTGGATGGTAATTGATAAAATTAAGCAAAAATTATATATATATATATTTAAAAAAATTATAGGCAATATTGAACCACCCCTAAGGATGGCCAGACCACCACCAAAGGGTGAATCGGTCACCCCCCAGGTGTCTAAAGGTGGCTAAGTCACCACCGGGAGTGGCTCAACCACCCACGAAGCTAATAGGGGTGGCTCAGCCACACCTTGCAGCGAACCACCCCCAAATTAGACGGGGGTGAGGGTGGCTTGGCCCCCTCCATTAGCTTCATACTTTGGGGGATGCCGATCCACCCTTAGGGTGTGGATCGGTCACCCTCAGATTCTTAAGCGTGGTCCGGCTACCACCCGGGGTGTTCCGACCACCCTAAATATATTTATTTTTTTATTTTTAAAAAATCTTTATTAATAATTTTTATTAATTGGGTTGAAAATTTTTGAGTTGAGTTTAAAAAATTGCCAAAAATGAATTTATAAAAAATTTGAGTTTGAGTTGGAAAATCTTGGTTCCCAAACAAGGTCCACGTAATGTTTTGTTTTTGTACTTCTTTTCATATCAATGATGTGGCACCTACTAGTGTATTATACTAACGTGGATGCCGACATGCCAAACTACACATATGTAGCAGATGGCTCAACAAATAGACCTATTTGAAACTTGACCAAAACCTAAAAATTTTATTGTTGAAATTAGAAATCCAAAGATTAAATCAAATAAGACGAAAACTTATAGACTAAATATGATTTTCCTTAATAATAATAATAATAATTATTATCATTATTATTATTATTATTATTATCTCAATATATATTGATACAACTGTTTATGAATAATGCGTTGATGACATAGAGGAAAAAGACATCCAAATCCAACCTCACATGCATAAACATGAAAAGGTTCGAATTAATTCCAACCCTACCTGATCACAATCTTCTCGGAGCAAATCATTTCAAATCAATAGAAGTGGAGGAGTGCAAGCTTTGATCCCGTTGTTGAGGGCGCGCTGGAATTGAAGGAGCGGCTGAAAATAATGATTGAGCTGACTTAAGCGGTTCACGGGTTCATAAATGTATTTGTTTTCTCTGGAAGTATCGGTGAAAATGCATGTTATATTCTACGTCAAAGTTCAAAGTCACTTCACTTAAATTCCCCCATTATTTTTTTTTTTTTCTTTTGGAGTGACATAAAATATTAATTAATTTGAAAATAATTTTCAGTTTACCAAGAAAAATAATATTCGTAAGGCGTAAAATGGCTTACGTTTAATTCTTATTTGATTAAACCATTTTCTGCTATGTACTCTTCAACACCTTCAATCAAATGAGCTATTGTGAGAAGGCCCTTTATACGGTCTAGTTATCCAAGCAAGTCTCGACAAGTTAATTTAGGATCAGGGTGGTGGGTGGGGTTAGGGCTGGTAATTTTGACACGACCCGCGAACCCGACACGAAGTTAACAGGTATTGGGTTTAAGCTTATAGGGTTCAGGTCTTAATCGGGTCTACCCGATTAAGACACGATTAAATTCGTGTCTGGTGGGTTGACCCGTCGGGTCAAACCGCCAGACACGTTTAATAAATGGGTCTGGCGGGTTAGTCGGGTCTGGCGGGTCAATCGGGTCTGACAGGTCAATCGGGTCTGGCGGGTCTCGGGTGACCCGCCAGACCCATTTATTTATTTATTTATTTATTTTTTTTTTTTTTTTGTTTTAAAAAACCTATGTCTAAGTTCTAACTAAGTTAACCCTAACACTTACCGACTCACTCACGGCTTCATTTCACTTTTCACTTCACAATTTCACAGTCTTCACTTCACTGGCCTATTTCTTGTTTTTTCTTTACTTTTTCTATGTGGGTCTATATATTAAAACATTATCTTTTAAATCATTATTTATATATTAAAACATTCTTTTTTAAAACTTTGTATTCTTCTTGGATGGTTAAGATAAATTTGACTAGTCCTTTGGTCTAAGAGATCCCTTTATTAAATTATTTTTTCCAATTTTGACTAAGGGTTTTTTTTAAAAAAAAAAAAAAAACGGGTCGGGTAGGGTCGGGTTACCTGTTTAGCGCGCGAGTCGTGTCTACCCAATATGACCCGTTTAGCTAAACGAGTCGTGTTCGTGTTTCGGGTAATCAGGTCGCGGGTCTTAGCGGGTCCTAATCGGGTCTACCCGATTACCCGTTTTGCCAGCCCTAGGTGGGGTTGGAAGATAGTATGCCTAATCTATGCTATGTATGTAAGCGCTCAATTCAACAATATCACGCACTCATGCGTTGCGCTCAACATGCAAGATTTCTGTTGGATCACATCTTTCACTTTGACGAAAGCTTTTAGACCTAGCGAAAAAGACTTCTGATCGAACACTTGCCCTAGCTAGTAGGTGTGCCCCAAAAGATTTCTCTCACAAATTGTTTATTCAAATTACAAGCAATATGGGCAGACAATTGTACTAAATCTCAATAATCTCACCCCGGATGCCTTTTATTTTCACACGCTTTCTACTTTTGTAGCTCCTATTTTAATCATTTTCCAAACATAATCATTTTCAGAATCATTTTCCTGAAAAAATGATTTCATCTGAAAAATATTAATTTTCCAAAAAATAACACTTAACACCAAAAAAAACAGGGTCTTAATCATGTTTGGAACGCATGCAGCCAATTGCCTCCCAACCATACACTCAGCTCCAATGATACATATCATGTGTGGATCTACGGAAGCAAGCAATAGAGTGGTTAAAACATGGTGAAAAGTGAAAACATGTGTTACTTATTTTCACGTACTATCTTCAAATTTTGGTGATGATTTTAATGTCCCAGAAGCTAAATAGTTGGTTCAATTGTATTGATGGGTTTGTAGAATTGGAGGATTTTATAAGGCAAATGCGACTGTTTGTGTGATCATTAAAATTCGAAAGGCAAAAGCCAAAAGAATGTCCACTATGTGTACTTCGAACGGGGAAGGATAAAGGAAGCTGCACTGAAACTTCCTTTTGTCGGAGAGATGCAACCAAACACAGCAAAAACTTTTACCTCATTCTACAACACCATTAGCTCCTACTCCATTTAAATTTCATGTATAACAACAACATATTCTGAAACTGTCCTTTATATATTAAAAAAATCGATGAACTCCGTTTGTTAATGAATTTTGGTTTGTTTTTTGTTTGAAAAAATATTTTGATGTGACATAAATGTAAAAACAATTTTTGAGTGTTTTACGTTTTAGGATGTTTACTAATAAAGAACAATACTACTCTTCACACTCATTTATCATACCCATGTCACGTCGGCTGACGACATGATGTCTATGTTTTAAGTGGTTTACAGTGTCAATCCCATTTAAAAAATACAAAAGTATAAGCCACTTCAAATACGTCATATTAGCCGATGTGGCATTGGTGTGATAATTGAATGTGAAGAGAGCCTGGGGGAAAATCCTTTCTTTTCTAAATTATTGAAAATAAGGGTACTATAATAGAGTTGAACAAACAAAAGCAAGGAAATACTCAAAGTGGTTGAGGTGAGAAGCTGTTTCTTGTGCTTTTAAGTTGGATCCATTTCCTGAGTTTTCAGGAGCTGATTCAAAAGAAGCATGAAAGTTATGTTTAGTCAGAATTTGATCCAATATTTATTGATGACTCTTAACTCCAATTGGTGAAGCAGCGATTGAGACAGGAGGTGATGGGGTATTAGCTCCATCGATCCCGGCCACAAGCATGAAACACCCAATTCAAATTCATATTCCTCTTATAGCTTTGAGAAGAACTATATATCCCAAATGGAATAAGGATACTCAAAGTACATCAAAGTCAAATTAAGGACACCGCACATGCCAAGCATTGCCCGACATACCAAATTATAATAGCTTGCTGTTTTTCAAACTTCTCGAAGCTTATTAATGAAGAGCATCTTTAGTGGCTATTTTAGGTATTCAAAAAAAAAAAAATTTATTTTTTTATTTTAGTTATATATTAATTTTTTAATACAAACTCTAACAGATTATTTATTTAACTCTATTCTTTTTTTAAATATTATTTTTATTGTTTGTTAAGGGAGAAGGAGAGGGGGAGAGAGAGAGGGACCCGGGGGAGGGGGGAGGAGAAATGATTAAAATAATTGTAAAATGTGCTACAATAAACTTTCATATATAAAGGTTCACATACTATAACAAAGTTTCTAAAATGGGTACTCAGTTGGAGACAAAAAAAAAAAAAAAAGGCTTATAATAGTTAAATATAGCTATTATCAGTCTTTTAGAGCATCGGTTGAAGATACTCTAAAAAGTAAAAGTAACATTACATCTACACTCATCTCTCATGTTAGTTTTTAATTAGATCAGTTCTTATAAAAAAATTTTACAAAAAAAAAAAGGTAAAGCTAATTGACATTGTCAAATCAGTAAAATGGATCAAAGAGTATTATTTAGCATTACTCAATAAGCAAAGTTTTTCCCAACAATATTGGTTTTTGGGCTTCACATTATTCAATTTGAGTAACACTATATACCACACTTATATCTAATCACCATTATTCAACTACGCTAATGTGGCATTGCCCATCTCCCATTGACTTTTTTTTTTTTTTTTTTTGTTAAATATTTTTTTGCCCCTTGTGGTTTAATTATTTTATTTTTTTTCTCACCTTACTTTCATTTTGTATCGTAGATGGTACCTAAAAAATGGCTAAAAACAACGATGATACCTTCTTCAAACTTCCGTCCAAAAAAAATTGACAAAAATATACATCAATGCCCTTTAAAATCCGACATGTGTCCTAAAACCTCATTAAAAATTAAAAATTGAAATATTATTAAAAATTAAAAATAAAAATTGAAAAATAAAAAATAAAAAAGGTTGGCTTGAGCCACCCTTTTAGATAAAATGAGGTAGCCGGCCACTTACAAAATAGTAAATTTTTACTATCACATTATTCCAATACTTGTATGATAGTTGTCCTACAGTCTACAAAATAATATATATATATATATTATCTTTTCACAATAGTAAATCTAAAGGTGGCAATACTTACTACACATAAGTTTATGATCTGTGATTTAAGTGGACATACTCGTAACGTCGGTGCCAAACTTATAAATGCAATATGGATTTTAATGGGCTAGAAAATGACACAACACGTACATGCGATCCAAGTTGATGAATTATTCAAGAATGTGTCACAATCTGGTTGCGTTAATTTGTTCTAGATTAATTTACATTGATTTCTTGTTTCTTGTAAGAAATAAAATTTGGACCACACATACACATACCATGCAATTAATGCTGCTCATTTGTATTTTGTCATGTTTATCTCAATAAACAATAATATAACTGTTTGGATAATGAGTAAAGATTATGTTTCCCTGCATTTTTTTTTTGTGTTGTTTGAGTTATACATTGTCACTTTTGTATCCCGCATTTGTTCCTCTTTGATAAATCTCATTAAGTTCTCAGCAATACTTTTCCTGTAACCACGATGGGCTTCTAACGTAATCGAGCCATTTTATCTTTGTTTATCGCTTTGTGCCGCCCTTAAAAAGGTTTGGCTATTTTTTATTTCACTGCCTACTATTTGTTATCACTTTTTTTGTGTTTTGTTGTTGGCCAATTCACGATAACCTTTGTCCCATTATTAAATAGAATAAAAAAAAAAAATTTTAAAAAAAATGTATCTTATAACTATTTTATAGTACTACTGGGACAGTACTCGACACTGCCTAGCTAAGTGTCGCCTAATATGCACATGATGAGGAGGAATGCGATGGTAAATCTGTAATTATCTCCTAATCCAAGCGTAGTTAAAGAAAGCAAAGGGCCTATCACTACGAATATGAAAGCCTACATATATTCCATGCAACTTCCAGGAAGGAGAAGCTCTTTCACAGATCCTGAAACATTTGTTGGCTCTTCAATCCCCCCTCCCTTTCCACGAACTCGTCACTCACCTTCCTCGATCCCTTTGCTTATATAATACACCTCCCGCTTCCTCATCTCCCATCACTCCTATTCACAACCTTATTACAAGCAATCAAGCTATCCATCAAAATCCCAGCTCCCTCCTTTTCACGTACAAGTTTTTTTTTTTTACGTACTAAAAGCTCAGTGTCCGTCAACAATGGCGCAATATCTGGTACTAGATAATGCTTTGGACTTCGAGGACTACTTCCCCTCCATGATCGCACGGCTGGGAACAGAAGGGTTCATAGCAGAGATCTGCAGCGGGTTTCGTCTGCTGATGGATTGCGAGAAGGGTCTCATCACGTTTGAAAGCTTAAAGAGGAACAGTTTTTTGCTTGGCCTGCATGATATGGGGGATGAGGAGCTCGTTTGCATGCTGCTGGAGGGTGATCTTGATGGCGATGGGGCGCTGAGTCAGATGGAGTTTTGCATTCTCATGTTTCGGATGAGCCCGGGCTTGATGGATGGATCTAAGAGGTGGATGGAAGATTTTGATGTAGCTGATCAAATGTAGCCTCCTTTAAACGATGATCATCACCTTCTGATCATTCATCCAGGAAAAATTGAAGAGAAGAAAAAAAAAAAAAAAATTGTGGGCTTTAATAATTTCATATATATATATATATGCCTTCTTTCGTATCTATTATATGAAACTTTAATCTTTTCTGGATGAATTCAATGTCTATTTGGAATAAAGAGATTACTTTTTAGTACATGCTGATGAGTTGTATATGGATGCAAACTGCTACATGCATGCCTTCTTGCTTCTGCTTCAATTATATATCACCCAAAAATCAATAAACCATTTTGTGGTGGTTAAACATAAATCAGCTGGGCAAGAAAATGTTTAAGCACAATTCTGCCAAGAAATGTGTTCTTAAATGGCATATATTTTATTTTTTAATGCAAGAGGAACAACTTCAGAATGCAGGTTAGTTATGGGACTCTTCGAATTTCTTACCTAATTAAGCCAAATATCTTACCAACTTTTCCCTGTAAGATGTCATAGTGGGGGGTTGTTTGAATAAAATCTGGATTGGGTGGTGTGGTGTGTGTGTGTTTAAAGAGTATCTGGGCTTTTGTTTTTTGCAGCGGCGGCGGCGGTTGGAGAAACTGGACTTTGAAAAAAGAAATTACCGTTAAGAAAAAGTAAAACAAAAAAACAGATTTAAATAATGTATATAACTCGAAAGGCGGGATGCCCAAGCCTATGATGCCAATCATCGACTGATGCTGGCTCTCACCAACATGGGCTTGAAGAATTCTAGGAACGAAATTGGGAAGGAAAAAAAAAATGAGAAGAGCCCATTAGAGTCGGGTCTGCAATGAAGGACTAATCCCAAAGCTTGAAGCAAGGCGTGGTGGATTCGCAAAAGCAAACAATGCAAGATTTATAATTCTTTTTCAAAATCAAGATAGGATAGAAAAGAAAATGATCACTCCCAAAGTGCTTCCCAGTTGTTTCCATTGATAAACTAATGATCAAAATACACCCAAAAATAAGACTTTAGACAGCCATAACATATATTTATACTATCTAGGCTCCTAAAGTTGGCTTACAAAAATTCGTTGTAGCTTGTTCAAACATGTAAGTGGCTTGTTTGGACCTGACTAGGGTTTTATCGTATTCTCACTTGAATTTTCAATTCACTCGGAGGCTCATTTGAACCAACTTCGGATGAATTATTAAACGAGTACTTCTGTCAAGACCTGGTTCGAATCAAAATTCAGATAAGACTACAATGAGTGATTCTGCCTTACTTAAATTTATTTTTCCCATCTCTCGTTGGAAGTACTTGACTTCAAATGAAACGAGTTTTCAGGCAAGTAGTTCTGCCTTCACCAAACCACCTCTATCGTTTGAACCTGTGACTTCGAACAAGTCTTCAAACATTCTTCTTTTCAAGAAACAATAAAATAACTAAAAAGTAGTCATGAGAATGAATATAATAAGGTAACATTTTTCCTACACTGAGTACCTAAAGCCTACTCAGAAAAATAAAAATAAAACACAAAAAAAAAGTACCTGAAGCCTAATTAGGTTGACAAACACTTCAGCAAAAAATGCCTAATTTACATTAGCTAAAGATAAGTTATTGAACATGATTTTTGCTTTATATATATATATATTTCATGCATGTCCACACAAAATAAGGGAACACGAAAGAAGGAAATTTGAACAAGTGATTTTCAATTCACTTCATAAAGGCAGTTTTGAAATTCCAGGATATGACTGATCAAGCAGTGAAGACGACGGAACGTATGTCGAATAAAATGGGCCATCCATTAAAGACACCCACACAAGTACCGGCCCGCCCCGAATTCAGCTTGATATTACGATCAGTAATATATTATATTATTCCTTAATCCTAATATCTGCATCCACTAGCACGGAAAGGCGAAAAAGGAGGGTAAAGTGGGCCCAAAGTTATCATCGCAATCTGTTAAGAGACATGACATATGAAGGGAAGGGCCCAGTGCGTGGGAGCTGCGCCGATCAAGTTTGCTATTAACTCCGTCATCGCTCAATCAATTGGACTCCCGCTCCTCAAAATTTTCACAACATAAAAGACAAACGTAGACGTGGCTATCAACGCAACGACAACCATGCAACCATTGTGGAGTATGTTGTCGGCTGAGACAATAGAGGCTTCCTTTCTCTTCATGTTTAGCCAATCAGTGGGCCCCTCGTCATCCTCAATACTAAAAAAATTAATTTTTTTTTTTTTCTCTTATAAAGTCTTGGTTGACTAGGAGGTTAATATTTATTATCAGTTCATTTTAATTGTATATTAATTTTAAGAAATTTTTTTGAAAGAACCCTTACTAGAATGCGATTTAAAAATGTCTTTTTGAATTTTAAAACCTCTCAATTTTACTCTCGAACTTTTAATTTGATGCAATCTACACTCCTTTATTAGTTTTTAAATGTTAAAAGTAATGAAATTGCATTTATACCCTTAAAACTTTTATAAAATTCTAAATTTACCATAAATTTTAAATTAAAAATTAAAAAACGAAAATTGAATGATAATTTGGTCTTTTTAGTGGTTCCGTTATGGTTTAACGGCAAAAGTTGATGGATTAAGTTAATTGCATCAAATTGAAAGTTTAACCAGAGAAATTGAGAGTTTTTTAAATTTGTGAAAGTCTTTTCAAAACGCATGATAATTTAAGGGTCATAAGTAGGGGTCGCAAAATGGGTTGGCAGGTCAACACGATTACGACCCGTAATGACCCGCCACCCAATTAACCTAAACACGACCCATTTAGATAAATGGGTTGAACTCTCAAACACGAACACGACACAAAAAATAACTGGGTAACCCGATACAACCCGTTACCCATTTAAAATAACGGGTCGTAGCATGTTGACACAACTCGTTTACTTAAAAGATAACACGACCTAACACATTTGAATGAAAAATATGAAACATAATGTAATAATAATACCAATGCCATTGGGATTCGATAAAATTCACAAATTACAATATAATAAAAACATAATAGGTTTAATTGTTAACAAATTGTCATTCAATAAAAACATTCACAATGATTAGCAATTTTCTACTCCATAGTCTATCATAGCAAATAACAAATTTCAAAGTATAAAGTTTACATGGTAAATGATTTGGAAATTGCCTCTAATATGTTTAATTGTCTATTCAAATAACAATTCCGTCTCTTGGACTTAAACCTATAAAACAACAAATCACTTACTTAAAATCATATTAAGAAAAAGATAATAATAAAAAAAAGCTAGCAAAAACAAAATAATAAAGAAAAAAGAAACAAAACTCTATCATCGTTAGGTTAGGCTCTCTTTAGGTTTTTTTTTTTTTTTAAGGTCTATCGTGGCTTAACCTGCGAAACACAAAAAATAACCGAGTCATAAACGGATGACCCGAGTATGACCTGAACTCATTTAAATCAAACATAAACCTAATAACATCATGTCGTATTCGTACTAGGTTCGCGAGTCGTGTCAAACTTGTTGGTGCTAATCATAAGTGAAGCTATCTCTTAATTTTAAAAAACTAACTCGCCCCTAATATTTTTCTTAATTAAATAACATTAATCACTCGACAAAATTTAATGGACATATTAGTTGTCACAAAATTTAATGGACAAAATTTTTCTTAAACTAACTCGCCTCATGGCTGAGAGTCTCCTTCTCTGCTTTGGGGGAATTGGACATTCACCCATCCCCATCCCCATTCGGCCATTCCCCTCTCTCAGTCACGATGCAAAGAACCTAATATCTTCACTGTCCTCCACACAATCCTCTCTAGCACATATTCCCCCACACCACATGAGTGGCTCACACTCGTTCAACCCCTCATACGACGCCACGTCGTCTAAAAAGATTTTCTAAGACCGATCTAGTCGCAACCCACGTCGGACAGCCCACGTGAAACTAACTGCCACATCACCATCTCAGGAATAGCCACCATCCACATTTTTTTTTAATAATATTGTTATGGTTTCCAAGCATTGACAATGTCGCAACCCCATCCATGCCCATACATTCCTGGGACCTACATCACTTTTTTTTTTTTTTTTGGGTGGGTGTAAAAGAAATAAATGTTATCAGCTAATTGGATAAGAGTGATGATAAATAAAAAAATGCTATAAAGGAAGAGGATCAGGCGAATTATTTGGACGCCGAAAGCCGAGGCGTGGATCAACGCAAAGGTGGGTCCCATGTTTTACAAAACCCCAGATGCTTTTGAGTTTTGATCAATATCTAGCCCAGGTGGGCATCACGTGGGTCACGAACCGTTGTGGACAGGAACCCTCCACGTAGGAAAGATGGGAATCTAAAGCTGATACACAGAAGCTGACACGTCATAGTAACAATCCACCAAAATATCTTGAGGGACCCAAGTAAATGCCCTTAGACACGCAAAGGTCCTGGTTCCATGAAGACGCGACACGTGTCAGAATATCAGCCGGGGAGCACGGTCGTGGGCAAAGCGAGATTTGCAGGGTATATATCTGCTACAAAAGCAATCACAGTTCCTAAACTCCAGGAACCAATAGTTCTTCGCCACAAGAGTAAAGCGTTGCGGGAAACCCAGCAATCCATGACGTGGCCGAATTCCAGTGGATAAAATAAACAGAAGTTGTGGTCTTTTACGCACAGTGAATACAATTAGTCTAGGTACGGCCCCTGGTTGAGAAGTCGTCTTGAAGAATCAACAACTACGAAGGGGAGAGATGGTAAAGATATGTTTTTTCACTTCGACTTGCGAAACGACGAAACTACCCCGTACCTCGAAGCCCAATTAGCGGAGAAAATCTCGTAATTAAAATCGAAAAGCGAGGGCGGTTTCCATAAAACCCCTCAACTTGGTCTTTTGCTTTCTCTGCGCCTCTTATTTCCAGCACTGCGAGTCTGCGAGAGAGAAAGTCGGAGTGAAAAAAGAAAGAGAGAGAAGATGAAGGGGTGCGAGCTGTGTGGGAATGCGGCGAGGATGTACTGCGAGGCGGACCAGGCTAGCTTGTGCTGGGACTGCGACGAGAAGGTGCACTGCGCGAACTTTCTGGTTGCGAGGCACTCCAGGAGCCTGCTCTGCCATGTGTGCCAGTCTCCGACTCAGTGGAATGCCTCGGGGCCCAAGCTCACTCTCACCGTTTCAGTCTGCGACGGCTGTGTCGAGAGCCACCGCAGATCGGTATGCGACGGTAAGGATGAGGTTGTAGTGCTGAGCGATGATGGTGGTCATGATGATGAAGATGATGATGATGATGGAGAATATAGTTTTGCTGGGTATGAGGATGAGGATGAGGATGAGGATGAGGACGAGGATGAGGATGAAGAGGGAGAGAATCAGGTGGTTCCCTGGTCTGGTACTTCTTCGGAGCCTCCGCCGCCGCCGGCAAGTTCTTCTGGTAGCGAGGAGGACGGGGAGGCGGAGCTGTCGACTGCTTTTTCGGCATTGAAGCGGGCGCGAGAGAGTACAGATCTCGATTCAGATGTGAGAGTTTTGTTTTTGTATTTTGTTTCTGGAACCTCTTAGTTAGAAAAATTGATGATTTTCCTCGGTTTTCAGTTCTTTTTTTTTTTTTTAATCCAACGATTTCTCAGCAACCAAACAGAGAAGTAGCTAATATTTGACTCTAGTAGAAGATTTAATGGTGAGATTCTTGACGTGTGCAGGATGAGATCGGGTGCTCCTCTGTTAGAATGGCCTCTGGAGCATCAGCCAGTGAGGAAGCGAGCTCTTCGGGCTCAACCAGAGCTACTAAGCAGCGAAGAATCGCCGATGCGATCCAACCAGAGGGAGCCCGAGAAGAGTCAAGATCGACGGCGATCATAAGCACGCTCAGACGTATCCAAAACGACAAGATCGTGAACGGTGACAACGCGGCCGCTACAGTTCTTGGGATTTGCAAGCTGAGCAGAGACCACAGCCGCTGATCTGTGAATCTTTTTCTTTCTTTTTTCCCTTCACTAACTCCTTATTATTCCTAACCACAGAATTTGGGGTAGTTTTACTTTTTTCCCCTCATCCATGATTGTGCACATCCATGTTTGAACTAAGCTTGTTTGTGAGTTGGTGGATTTTTTCTTTTTTTAAACCTAATATTCCTTTTCTGTGTTTATTGGCATCATTTGCAAGAGTGATCGTCTTATAAACATTTTCTTTTTGCATATACACAACGTAAAGAAAAAATTGTTGAACTGGAAAATTTGTTTAAACCCCAAGTTAGAAAATGGCATATCATCTATTGCTGAGGAGGCTAAACCAACTTTGTATTTGTTCTGAGCAAAGATTTTGGCACGTTGAGTTTGAGTTGCATTAATATTAGGTTAATTCTCTAATTTAGGTTCGTGTCACGTTTCAAAAATTACTAAGCCATTGGATCTTTAAGATTGCATCATTTATCATCTTTTGCTAAGAAACCGAGGGATATCCGTGCTCTGGAGAGGAGCATATCCCAATCCCAATAGCTAATGGTGCCGTGGTTCCCCCCCATTATTTTGTCTATTTTAGGAACTTCAATATCATTGTTATTTTTATTTTTTTTATTTTTTTACATGTCGAGGAAGGAGAAGAGGAGATTCAAACTAATGGTCTCTGCTTTATTAGGCGTCGTCTACAGCAGATTGAGTTACCCATTTGATACAATGTCGTCGTTTAATAGGCATGACTTGAATTAGTTGGAACACGGCTCAAATCAACTTAAATGATAGTTTTATTTTTATTTTTTAAAAAATGTTTGATGAGACAAAAATATATTTTTACTATAACTAACGTATTAGTTGTGAAAATTAAATGCTATGTTTTAAATAAAGTAATACAAAAATTTATATTTTCTAACTTATTATTATTCCGAAATGTTGATGTGATTATTTTAATCAACAATTGGATCAATTATTATTAAAAAATTAATAAAAAAAATTAGTAGTTAATTGCGACTGTCATGTCATCGTGAGATTATAAAATAAAAATATAATTTTTAATATTTCTATTTTAAATATTGTCTTGAATCGGGAGTCGATCTATATTTATCTTTGGAGAGAATGATGTTCGAGTCAAATGACAAGATTAAAAGAATTTGTATCCGGCTCAATAAATTTAATTTCTCTTTCAACTAATTAATTCTTGTTATTTTGACTAGCCCAAGTGTTAAAATTTGATTGCTTGACTAGTTGTGTATTACAACACTGCAATTGATCAAAACAAAAAGAGTAGCTCTTCTAGGGGCAAAAAGAGTAGCTCTTCTATGGGTGAAAAACCGCAAAACCCTTTTGAAGGGGTTAGTACAAACTTCTAACAGCCTAGACAGTTAGTAGTTAATGGTTATATATATATATATGAAACAATGTTAAATGTTGTATGATATTATCGTATTACTATAAAAATATCGTTTTGACTTTTTTTTTTTAAAAAAAAAAAAAAACTAAATTTTTTAAATTTTTTCTTTTAAAAAGTGATTAACGGTTATTAAAATTATTAATCATTAATTGTCGGTTAACTACTATTAATAAATTTTATTAACCACTTAAATAATTACAATTAACAATTTTAGTCGATAACTACTGCAACCCGCATTTTCACCGACTAAAACTCTTATTTTGAAACCGGCAGTTTGTTTGACTTGAAGAAGGAGGGCATAAAGAAGTGGATGAGGCAAGAAGATGTGGATGCGGTTGTTTGTACTTGGTTCGTTTTTATAGATTATAATGATGAGGAGATGACTTTTTCACTTTAGGGATGGTAGCTACTCAAATTATTTGCTCAAATTCAACTTTTATCTTCTTTTTTTTTATTAAAAAAAAAAAAAAAACTCAATAGCAAATGAAAAAATGTGTGAAGGAATAATATCTATTTTTTATCCTTCTTTTATTTAGTGTTTAAAAAAATATAAAATGATATTTTTCTTCATAAAAAGAAAAAAAAAATCATTTTCATTTTTTAAAAAAATACAAAATGAAAGAAAGACCAAAAATAGATATTATTGCTTCAAATTTTTTTTCATTTACTATTTATTTATTTTTTTAAAATATAAAAAAAAGGTTAAAAATTGAACTTAATTAGGACAAATAAGTTAGGAATCTATCATTTTCCTTTTTACTTTTCACTTTTCAGCTTAGGACACTCCCTCTACCACATGTCCGTCCAAGAACGGGTGGCGAGTATGATCGCTGGCCACGTTTTTAAGAGGTAGTCCCCACCCACCACTTACCCACCCGGGCCACCCCCAATCACCCACGGTAGTAGGCTAGACTCCTAGTAGGCTAGTAGGGCAGTTTTGGTTGGATGTGTGAGGTGTTAGGTGTTAGGTGAATAATGCGTACAGGATTTTTGGTGGATAATTATATTCTGCGGTTCCAAGCATGTGTCCCATTTTTATTTTTTTTTTTTTAACCAATTCTGCATGCATTTAACATGAGCTACTAAAGTTGGAATATTGACCCAATTGGATGTACTGTTGTTGATACAAACAAAACCCCACCACCAATATTCTCTCTCTCTCTATATTATATATTTTTTTTAGGAACTTATAGAATTAAAATTCATCAACCTAATAAATAACATTTTTTTTCAATGAAAAAAAAAAAATCTTTATTGCACCAAATATTATGAGAAACCGTGCAACATAGGCATCTAAGCTTTAGGAAATAGGAGGGTTAATGCATTAAATAACTCGAATTGAATAAATCTATTTATTTTTTATTTTTTTAAAAAGGTACCTTTGACTATTTTATGGCCGTAATAATAAACTTAAATAAATTGATGCCTAAGGACATGAGGTTGAGGTTCACCTATCAAATCCCAATTGCCTTGCGGGAAAACTTGGATATATTTTTTTTATATAAATATAACAACGACCACCCATCAAGCTAACCAGAGCATCTATAAGTCATCATCACATATACTCTCATAACATATAAGTAGTTCCCATATTTGAATTAAAAAAAAAAAAAAAAAAAAAAATAGTCGTTCCCATCCCATCTATGATTCCAAACTTTGGCCAGTACATATCCAACCACCATATCAAGTCTTTATTTTTATTGTTAAAAAGTATTTTATGGGTCGTGTAAAATTTAAAAAGAAAAATGGAAATTGTTAGGGGTTCTTTGGGAAACATGTTAAAGAGTAAATGTTATCTTAAAATGATTGATTAGATATTTAGATAAGACATTCTTGTTTTCCCCTTTGTCCATTCACTGTGGGAATAAAAGGATTGCTTGTCATGGAATCTTTGAGGGAGAGACTCTGAATCGCTTATTAAACATCGATTGCTGAATAGAATTTATAAAGATCAAAATCATAGAAGCACCATCGGAGAATAAAGCAAAGCATTCTTCCTGTACTTTCATTTGCTCTTTCCAGATAAAGCACCCAAATTCTTCCAGGTTCAATTTAATATAAATTGCAATAATATTAATATGTATAATGAAGTGTAGCATGTGATGATGTCATGTCATTTCCATGTCCATGTCAGTTCCACTACCCTTTTTGCCGAGCAATTCATAGTATTTTGTCCTTTGTTTTCTTTCTCAAAACAAAAACATATTAACAAACAACAAAAAAACACACGAAAACAGTTTTTGCAATCACATCGTTAACACTTCTTCAAATAAAAAAGAAAAAACCCCACAAAACACAAACAAACAAAGCCGCAAGATCACTCATCCTCAGCTGCCAAGAAAGAACGCCGACTCAACAGTGAATTTGATCAATCCTACAAAATTTTATAGCTGATTTCAGAATCACTCATCCACGAAAGCAAAATGGAACACCACCTGGAACTTTAATCTGACCCTTTGAAAATGGGCGGAAAATTTTTAAAAAAAAACAAATCTGTCTAAATCATTTTTCAGTCCCACTGCGGATTGCCCATCATCATAGTCACCCAAATTCATTAACACAGCAAAAAAGAAGGAAGCAAGATAGTTACGTAAAAATCTTTTAAGATCAGAATGGGGTCTACATCACAATGCAGCATAAAGCCTAACAGATACAGAAAAATCTCCACCACACACGTATCATTCCTAATCCACCCATAGTTCATACATAAGAGAATCATTTGACACGAGACAAAGAGAAAGCACTCACTCTACAATCCGCCTTTTTAGCAAAGGTTTCAGCAACCAAGAACAAAACATTCATTCTTCAGTGTGTCAGCTGATCCTGATTGAATCAGATGCCTTCTATGCTTCCTACAACACAAAAGCAAGCTGAGATGCAACCAAGGATCCAGATGATAAAAGTGAGGTTAGCACTTGCAGGAAACAAAACAAAAGGTTGCATTGCAATGTACTATTTTGTAATGGGTATAAGTTTAAGGTCCATCGTATTGGTTATTGCAAGTGCAATATGCATGCAGAAAGTATGAAACTCAATTTATATAATCCAGCACTGACCAGAAAAGAAGCAAATTACTAAACCGGAAAAACTTGCAAAAAGCAATCATAAATGAAGAACATAGATAGGAATGTTTAACACCTATATTCATACCTGCAGTTGAGAGGATCAAGCCATGACACCATCTACCTACTAAGCATCTGCTTCAAAATTAGCAACAAATAGGGATGTTAGTTTTATGAGTGATAATTATATATTTCAAAACAGGAAAGATAGCCAGTCAACTATTCCAACGTTTCAACCATCCTAGTGCATCCGGTTCTAAGATGTACTTTTATTAAATTGAAGAATCACTTGCAAGAACTGTTATGCAGGCAAAACCTCCGATAACAATTTGTTACAAATGGATTAAAATTTTGGAAGACATACACGTAGAGAAGGGAAGAAGAAAATAAACCAAACACATATGTACCGACATTTACTTGTTTCAGCTTGAAAACCTACATTCACGGGCAGAGATAATCAAGATAGAGTACATAAAGGTGGGGAAAGATACTCAAGCCTCAGACAAGACATCTAAAGTCTCACTCACTCATACATCTTTCAACCCTAAAAGCCACCCAGCTACTAATACAAGTAAAAAAACACTTTGGGTAAAACCAGCACTTGGGCTTGTGCTGAAGTCACTTAATGTTTAGAAGTAATTCTTATTTATAGGCCCTGATTCATATTCTTTGTTCAACAAGATATACCAAATTATTATTCATTATTAAACAAGGAATACCAATAACTTATGTCTCCAGTTCTTATTCCATGTTGGACAAGGAATACCAATTACTAATGTGACAAGGAAAACATTTACCTCTCACACCATAAAACTTAAATATGTCACTTATTCAAAATAGGAATTTGAGGCCACTTTCAACAAGAAATAATACACCAAGATAACTTCATAATTTGTTGTTCCCCACCTTTTGAATTCTTAAAGCAAAAAAAGCAACAGTACTGCAGTTCAAAAGTGGTATGAAGTCTGTTTGATAGTATATTTTCATATTCATCTAAATAAAATTTGTGAGCTATAAATAGACATGTAGTACTATTGACATTGTCAAGTATATCTCAATGCAGTTATGCATGAATATGGTATATCAGAACAGAAGACACACTTAGTAGAACTCAGCAATGTGATACTAGATAAATCTTCACTCTGAACCATTATTGTGATAATAACCCACTTTCCATGCATTAGTAATCAATAGAAGCTATGCAATCCTTTACAACTACTTTTGGATCAAGGCAAGATCACAGTTAAAGGAAGCCTGATTTAAATCTTTATTAGGATAAACAATTAAGCATCATCCCTTATGCAGTTGTCTTTATGATAGTTCATCACAGTATTTGTAATTGGTCAAACGGGGATATACTTATTAGGCTTATATATTAAGTTCAATGCTCTAATAAAAGCAAGCAGTTTTTTTTTTTTTTTTGGAGGGGGGGGTTTACAATCTTGTACAGTAGCTAAAAAAAAAAGTGTTTCTTAAGACTCTCCAAACTATGCCTAATTAAAACGAGGGTGTTCTAATGAATAAGTTAATGGGTCACACGATGCTGAAATTTATTAGGAGGGGTTTGAGGGGAGTTTTCGAGGTGTACTAGCTTTGAGGTGGGTGACAGTTTGAAATGTTAGTTTTTGACATGACATGTGGTGTAGGGCGCAGCCCCTTAAGGTAGCATTTCTGGAGTTGTTTAGCATTACCTACTTTAGGGAGGCCTCCGTGGAAGATCATCTTCAGTTATCTACTGGCTTTTCTTAATAGGATGATACTTTGTCAAAGCAGTGCATGATTGGGGAGATGGAATTCTTTACTTCATTCTTCAATCAATTGAATTCCATTAAGCTGAGACAGGGCGGTGAGAACAAGCTTTGTTGGGCCCTTCCAAGAGAGGGTTGTTTGATGTAAGATCATTTTATAATGTCTTAATTCCCCATGTTAGCACTTCTTTCTCTTGGAGGAGTAAGGCCCTCTTGAGAGTGACTTTCTTTGCTTGGTTGGCCGCATTAAGTAAGATCCTCCCTTTGGATAATTTAAGAAATAGGCAAATAATTGTGGTAGATTAGTGTGGGATGTGCAAGAAGAATGGAGAAACCATAGACCACCTTTTACTCCATTACAAGATAGCTAGTGCCCTATGGAACTCTATCTTCGGTTTTTTTGGATTAGTGTGGGTCATGCACTGCCGAGAGATAGATCTTCTCACTTGTTGGAGAGGAAAGTTCGGTAGTTCTCGAAGTGAAGCTGTTTGGAAGATGATTTTGCCTTGCTTGATGTGGTGTATCTAGAGGGAAATAAATGATCGAAGATTTGAAGATAGTGAGGACGGTGGTGGAGATAAAGGCTTCCTTCTTTAACACCCTATACCAATGGATAGCTGCCTATGAGTGTTTTCATATTTGTAGTTTTCATGACTTTTTTATTCCTTTTCCTTTTTTGGTCAGGTGTTTTTCTAGTATAATTCTTGTGTACTTGGGTGCGCCATTTGCATTTTTAATGAATTTCTTTTACTTATTTAAAAGAAGAAGAAAAAAAATTCCCATGTTTCACAAATCTTAGGATTAAAACTTGGTGCACTATGAACTATGGAAGAAAGACGAGCAGTAAAATCCACAAGGAAAAGCTGCTGTTCCAACATGGGATTCTGATGAGAGAGACATCTTTAGTAAACTCCAGGGATTCCATAATTTGCCCAGAACAAATACCCAAAAAGCTTCAGCAACATAAGGTTCAATTTAGAACTAGAAATTCCATGGCTCTAAAAGATCCTTTTATTTTACTGCTTATAGTAGTTGACACAAACTACACCACTCACCAATACCTGCAGCTACTAATTCAACCCTGATGTCTATATCAAACAATAAAATATTGTTATTAGGAAGGTCAAAGGCTCCCCGAAATGACACAAGCCAAACATCTTGAGCAATCCATAGCATATATGACAGGGAACCTAAAATGTCAATGAATTTGGATCTAATAAATTCATGGAAAGCATAAAAATTCACCTGTCTGAACCCTAGTTCTACAAATCGAATAGAGATTTACAGCTGCCTCAAGCGTCAGATATTTTATCCTTTTTTTTAAAAGAAAAAAATTGAAGAAGATAAATATTAAAGGGGAATCTAAATTTGAGGTATTCGCACCAAATTTGAGGCATTAGCACCAAATTTAGGATGATCGAATTCCTTTTGGGTGATACAATCCCTAAAAAGTTAACCTTCCACCCCTAAATTTTAGTTTCAAATTCAAAAACAAGTTTTGAGGCATTAAAAATTAAATATTAACTCATAAAAATTTAACTGAAAAAATAACAAATTTTTTTTTAATACATGTCTGACGCTAGGCTGCCTTTTGGCAGCCGCATAGCAGCAATCCTACAAATCAGATATTGAGGAAGTGCACTACAGACTTCATCTCATGCATATTAATCTATACTTCTCAGATGTGTTAGTTTGCAGATGTAGTTTTTGAAGCACGTTTTATTCAGCAATTACAGTCAGTTTGTGGCTCTATACAAGATCCCCACAGGTCATTTAAGGTAAAACTTTGTCCCTCATGAATCCACACATACAAATCTGTGATCTTTATCACTATATTAAAGAGTCAGAATTCCACTTATAAATCTCATATATTATCACCAGTAATGTTACAGTCAAGTAAATGCATCCCAATCTCCCATCTGATTAAAAAATTAGACCTACCCAAACCAGACATACATTGGACCTACCCAAATAGTTACTCCAACACTGCATCTTTTTCCAGAACATTTATATGTGGTCACTCTCATATACCCTAAAATGACAAGATGAGATGTTGAGCAATCCTGCTAATTCGTGCATGCTCCAAAAATGAAACATCTTTATACTACTAAACCACAAACAATCACAAGTTAAGAAGGCGTCTAAGCAATTTCATCCACTTTCAAACAGCATGCAATTTGGCTTTTGTAGCATACCCAACCTTCCCAATGAGAATTGGTCCATAATTAATAAACTAACACATTAAAAAAATCAATCCCACCCTAAATGCTGTGCCATTCCTTGCTATAATTTCCTCTTAACAGCTATGAACAAAAATAAAAAAATCCTCCAACCATGCAAATAACTTTGGAAATGGTGAGCGTCTACAAGCTCATTCCCAAGTCACACGGCAATTCACTCATCTCAGTCCCTATACAATCAAATCATACCTCAAGCAACAAAACAACCATCACTCATATAGCTGAAATTAGACACACCAAGTACAAAAACCAGTCCCATAACCAATCACAAATTTTACTAATTAATTTTCTTCATACAAACATGATTTACAAAATCAAAAGAACAAAAGCAAAAACCCTAACCTTTCCGATCGTTCCTCTCCTCCTCTCCCTCTTCCGGCTGCTTCACGACCGCCACAGCTCGGGCACCAGCATCGGCGCCGTCGCCGGCGTCCTTGTCTTCGGGGTACCGCACCACGACGACAGGACAGACGCAGTGGTGGACACAGTAGTCGCTGACGCTGCCGAGTCTACCGTCGCTGCCGCGGCGCGCCGCACCGAACCCCCTGCTCCCCATGATCACCGCATTCAGGCCGAGTCTCTCGACCTCCAGGCACAGCCTCTCCCTCATGTCGTGGTCCTTCACGATGTGGATCTTGTACGGGATCTGCGCCTCCCTCAGCGGCCTCGCGATATCGGCGGCCTTCGAAGCAGTGAACGCGTCGAAGTCGTCCACCAGCTTCTGCTCAGGCACCTTGGTGCCCGTGGAGGAGACAACGCCGTGGCTGTCGTCCACATCGGCGGGGGAGATCGAGTGGTCAATGGAGCCCCAGTCGGCCCCGAAGAGGACCGAAGTGGGACTGACATGAAGGAGGATCACGGCGTCGCCGGGTCGTATGTAGTGATTCACGGCCCAGCGCACGGCGTAGGCCGACTCGTCCGAGAGATCGACTGCCACTCCAATCTTGCGGCGGGCCCCGGCGGTGGGCGTCGGAGTGGCCGCCGACGTGGCAGAATGGTGGCGAGGGGAGGCCGGGTGATGAATTTTGATGGTTGGGAGCTGAGGATGGTCTGGGTCAAGTGAGGAGTCGTATTGAGTTTGGTGGTTTTGGGGATGCATTTGGCCAGACACAGAGAGAGAGAGAGAGAGAGAGAGAGAGAGAGAGATTGATCGGAGTCAGAAAGAAAGAGGTTTCTAGACTGACTGGTTAAAAGAGTGGAGTAGTGGAAGTCGGGCTAAAGGAGTTAAAAAGGAGTTATGCTTGTTATATACCAGCATATAGAATCTTCCATGGGCTGTGTCCGCGTCCAGCTGATTTCACTACTTGGGTTGGGTGCACCTCACACCCTCACAGCCCACGCAAGAACAAGGTTACCTTCCGCTGGTTGTTACAAAAAATTGATATTAATCCTTGCAAGAAAAGTCAAGAAAATTGATATTAATCCACTAACCGCATTAACTGCTAACCACTTTTTAAGGCAATTTTTTAGAATTACTAACCGCTTAGGCAGATGCGGTTACAGTTAGCAATTTTAACTAATAACCACTAATCGTAACCGCTTTTTCACCCTATTAAAATCCAAGTTACGAATGAATTTTAGACTTCTATATCGGGCCGGCAAATATATATATATATATAATTGTGTCTTATAAAGCGTTGTTTTGAGAATTTTAATCTCATGACACCGTTGTTGTTGTTTTGTCTAAGGAAATGAGTAGAATAGTTAAATCTTGTCTATGCTACAAGATTTTTTTTTTTTTTTTTGAATTCATTTTTCTCGTAGAATAGTTATTCCCGAAATCTCCAAAGATCTTTGTTTTGGTTTTTGTCATCTTATTAACTATTTTAATCGGTGGCCGGCAGAGTGAACTAAAACCATACGTCAAGTATTTAAACTACGCGATCTTCCCATCAACGTGGACGTGCCGGAGTGGTTATCGGGCATGACTAGAAATCATGTGGGCTCTGCCCGCGCAGGTTCGAATCCTGCCGTCCACGATCTTTTGGTACTTTTTGTCTTTTCCATGCACAACACATGTACATGGACAAAGCCTTTTAAATTTTCTTAATTTACTATTTTTAACAGAGTAGAAGAAGTTCCTTTTTTCTTTTTTTTTTTAATCAAAGCGGGCGAGAAGGCAAAGGAAAATAGTAGAAGAACAGATTAATTACTTTAAAAAAAAAAAAATTATTATTTACGATTATATATTTCATTAAAATCAACACAATTTATCAACTAATTAATAAACTTAATTAAAATCAATGTGAATTTTTGGTCGATGAATACGAGTCAAGAGGTTACCCTTCTGTTTTCAATAGGTAGTTCAATCGGCTGTGAACCACGCCTCATGAAGCGAATGTCACTAATTCAAATCTCTCCTCCCCCTTCCCTAGTGTGGACATGTCAAAAAAAAGAGGTTACTCTTCTCCCACGTTATATATATATATATCACTTGATCGACTATTAATAGTAACACTTTTTATACGAAGGAATACATAGCCGTGATCCTCATGGAGAAAAATGTTTACCAAAATTAAGTAATAATCAGTTGTAGTGTGTACGATATTTGATACTCTAACCAGGAATGATTTAATTGCATAGCCATAATCTTCAGGAGCTTCAACCTAATTGCTTTTTAGTGCATGGTCTTCTGCATAATTACACGATCAGCTTTTCCAACATATGCATGCATGTAGTCACATATATGTAAAGATCTCGTACGTGCATATATATTATTATGTAGGATGACATGTATATACACTATATTCTTTGCCAATAAAAGGGGGAAAAATCCAATACTCCTTAAACTACCATCCAAATTTAATGTTTTTTTTTTTTAACTTTTAATTGTGACAATATTTTCTAAGATACCAAAACATTGACAATGTCCCCCAATGACAAAACTACCTTAGTAAAATAAAAACAAAAAATACGAAAACTTCTTTAAAAAACCTTTTAAAAAAAATCTTTTAAAAAAACCTTTTTATAAGAAAAAAAAAATTAGATTTTTTTTATAAAAGTTAAAAAAAAAAAAAATCGTTTTATAATTTAAAAATAAAAATAAAAAATTTTCGTTTAAAAAAATAAAAAATTTCGTTTTTTAAAACAAATTTTTTTTAAATAAAAATTTCAGTTTAAAAAAAAAAAAATCGTTTATAAAAAATCTTTTTTTTTAATTAAATTTTTGTTTAAAAAAAATTCAATTTAATTTTTTTTGAATTTATAGGAGTATTTTTGTCTTATTGAGAAATATATAAAGACATTTTTATCTTTTTGTTAGTCTTTAAGAGACATTGACAATGTTTTAGTAGTTTGAATGAGACATTATCAATTTTGTAGTAGTTTGAAGAGAATATGTCAACTTTACCCAAATAAAAACTTTAGAAAAAGTACGTTTATCTCGTCCTCTCAATCTACTATTTAATTTGTCATATCCTCCTTCCCGTTAAGATTCTCTCTTAACTTAGATGACAAGCACATCACATGACCCGTTTGTGATGTAAAATGTTTGTTTTACCCCCATAAAATTTTGAAAAATAAAAACCCCTAGTTGAGAGGTGGGTCTGTCGGCTTTCTTGCTTTTTTATTTTATTTTGTAGCTTATGCAATGTATTTTTGTTATTTGTTATTTCAAGCCACGTGAAATGTTTATTATACCCACCTTTAAATCTTAAAGGGGAAGAAAAGGTTAAGAAGATAAGTAAAAGTTTTCCATTAAAAAAAAAAAGATTTAATTTAATTTTTTTTTTTTCCACCGTGTTCTAAAGTTCAAACATTAAAACATGGCAACAAAGAAAAATACAAATTAAAAAAAAAAAAAAAAAAAAAAAAAACAAGAGGATTTTACCATAATAGAGATAGCAAGATAGAGGAAGAAAAAAGGAAAAGGTGGTCATAAGTAGGACGACAGTGGGGGGGATCACTGACGAACCAATCAAAAAAGGAGTTGGAAAAAGCTTTCCACAACCTTACTTGTACTGAGACAAACAGTCACCTGCCTGTCTTACTAGCATATTTATACTCATTACACATTTGTACTGTCGCGGTGTCGTACTCAGCAGCAGCCACCACCCCACTGATGATCATCACTGTCGTTAAAGCAGCGAGGGTAGCTTGCTAGCAGTTGCTTTCTTTTTAATTTTTTTTTTGTTTTCGCGGTTTTCAAAGCACCCACAGAAGGGATTGGCTGACTCCTATAAACGGAAAGCCAGAGATGGCCACCTTGTGTTTCAGCACATAAAGATGTAAACTAACTCTGGAACAGAAAAACGGTCCTACTTTATAGAAAACAACAAGCAAGAGTGAGAAAGAGCTGCTAGGGTTTTGAGCTCCCTCAAGTTTGAAGTAAAAGCTCCTTGAATAAATATCCAGCCTGTATATATATGTAATAAGTTTTTACCGGGATTTGTTTTATTTTTTATTTGTTCTCTCATATATTCTTTTTAAGTTTGAACTTATCAACAAAGTAAACCTATGGCCTTCAAAGAAATGAAAGCTCTTTCTTTGTAGTTGTACTCAAACCCTTACAGAAGAAGAAGAAGCTAGAAAACAAAAAAAAAAAAAAAAAAGAGCCATTTTTAAGCTTTGATGAACCCTATTTTAGAAGGTCATGATTCATTTCTCCACATTATCAAAGTGGTGGGCAATGTCACACCCTCTGTTCATTGTCTACACTTGAAACATCTTATGGCAAAAGTGCCACCTAAAGAGAGATTATGTTGGTGTTTGAGAACTATCTTATGCTAAAAATCCACCCGATTCATCTGGGTACATCCCAGATAGTACAATCAATAGATAATTTGTCTCAGTGCTAGATCTCTAAGACACCGTGCAAAGCACTTTCGATCTACACGGGTCGATCGAAAGTATATATATTCTTGGACTAAATAACTTGCCACAAATATATATATATATATATATATATATATATATATATATATATATATATATATTTTACAGCAAAAACCTGTTTCTGTCCTGAGTCTGTCCTGAGCAACATGGCCGCTTGTATCTGTATAGTACTTTTGGTGCTTTAGCTTGTTTGATTCCATTCATCATTTAAAAAAAAAAAAAAAAACCAACGGGTAGCCATTAGGCTTTGTCCTATATATATATATACACACACCCGGGTGTACATTATATTACAATTAATATTAGGGCTAAAGAAATAAGTGTTTGACACATAAATAAGCATTGGTTCAATTAATTAAATAAGGTCTCATATATACCTAAAAAGAAAAAAGAAATAAAGAAAATCAGTGAGGGATAGAACTGTATTGTAGTTTGACAGCGTAAGGAAAACCAAAAGGCTGTGTTTGGGATGTTTTTACACGCAATACACACTGATGTAAACAAAGTAATAGCAAAAAATAGACCCATCTTTGGTTCTAATATGAAAGCTTGAGAGACAAATCAACAGAACTAGAAGTGGAAATATAAGCAGTAGAAGGAAGATAATTAGAAGCTTCACTACCCACAGCATCCGAAGCTTCTGTAGGAAATTCATGCCCCTCGGAAGAAGTGCCCCTTTTCTCAGGGAAAAACTCATATTCCATCAAAACGCTTCCGCCACTACCCCTTGAACAATTTGATGCCCTCCTGTGAACTGCCACCACCTCTACACCCTACACAACCCCATAAAAAAACAACCAATCTACAGATGTTAGATTATAATTAACAAATATAAGAGAAAGTTATGGAAATTTGCTATACATTAATTGTGTATACAAACATATTTTGCTTTTTAAGTCTCATGAGTGATCTCCCATTTCTGTTTTCTTCGAAATTTTTGAGGTTTAATCTACCTCGCCATGGCTCGCTGCTCTGGGACCAAAATTGCCGGTTTCACCGGTGAAGATTGGGATGTTTTGCAGATTCGGTCCGGGAAAATTAGAGCCATTGATTGGAGATATCTCAGTATACTTGTCTCTGCCCCCATTAAGCCCTATATTTCCCCCATGGCCTCGCTTTTTCTGCAACAAAAAACGACATCACAGTTAACAAAGAAAAATAAAAATAGCAGCATAAGAATTGAGATAAACACGTAAAAGACTATCTATATATAACGTTTCGTTTTTGCAGAGAAAAACGTTAGAAGGAAAATATATACCAGTGGAGCAGTGCTGTTCTTATGGCTTGGTTAAACTTTATTTCATTTGAAAAAGTCTAGAAAGCACATGATTCGAAATATTTATTTTCCCAACCGTTTCCTACATTTTCTCGGGAAACAAACAGAAAGACTAAAAAAGTAATCGAAAAAACTAAACCCAAAACCTTGGAGCAGACATCACAGCGGTGAGGCCCTGAGTACATCTTTGGCATTGAAGAGAGCTCTTTCGAGGCCTCAAACACAGTCCCAACCAAAACTCTCGGATCCGGGTCTCCAGTCCCACCATACGGATCCATCCCAACCCGATCCACCATCACCAACGTCCCTCCCATCCCAGAAGACCCACCATAGCACAACCCACCAAACCCACCTCCATTTCCAACCCTCTGAGCCACCAGACCCCCACAGCCATTAACAACCGGTGAAGGTGCACCATAGAGTACCGGTGCACCGTACTGTACCGGAACAGACACAACCTGGTCGGTGAAGGGCACCGCTGGCGTCCGGGACAAACGCTGAGGAACGGGGAGCTGGTTGGTGGGCTGAACGTTGGGTATTCCGGTCATTTTATTCCAGCGTTCTTGGAGCCTGAGGCGCTCAAGTGTAGCCACACCTAGTCCTCTCTGGGGTGGTTTTTTCTGGTTTTGTCCTCTGCCGGGCTTTCTCCCTCGGGTTTTTGCCGATTCGGGTTTGGTTTCCTCCATGGCGGCCATTAGGAGCAGTGGATGAGTATCCATTGAGTGGTTGTTTTGTGCTAAAAGATGCAAGAGAGAAAGTGAAACAAGAGGCGAAAATTAAGGCAGTTGGGGTACTTGTAAATTGTAATAAGATTGAGAATGGTAATGCTTTTTGGGTGGAGAGCTAGAGTTTGGCTTCTTTTGGGCTTACAAAAAATAGTAGTAGCTAAATCCCTAGCTAGAGAGAGAGAGAGAGAGGGAGGGGGAAACTACTAGTACTGTGAAAAAGCTAAAAAGACATGGCTCTATGCATGTCTATGCTACTTTGTGTTTGTAATTTGTTCTGTAGTGATGAGTCTCTCATCTCTCGTACATGTTTTTACTATCTCCACGCCCGTGTCTTTTCACTAGTTCCACGCCCATATGATCTCTCTTTTGAACGTTGATTTTTCTCCTTCCGGATTGTTGTGTGCGAAAACCGAACACAAGAAGTGGGATAAGCGTGAGAATAAACCAACAACATTTTACGGAGCGTGTGCTTCAGTCTTTAGTAAGTTAGATGGAGTGTAGTGGACGCTCTTAGTACACACGTAATGGAGTGGCTCCGACATGTGTCATGGTCTGAGACCCAACGGCCGGTTTATTCTGGCACCTGGTGGGAACCATGGAGCCATATATTGTCTAGGGCCAAGAAAAGGAAGCCAGGTTGCATTGTAATTTGTAGGATACAATCAGTTTTGGCAAAAAAATCAAAAGAATCATTATTTTATGCGGTAAATGTTTGTAATTTTGCACATCAATTTATGGGCAATCACTTTAACGATCATGATCCTCTGATCATGGGGATCAGGTGGCCGGAAGGTTGAACATTTATAAACCCTATTGGACAATCATATAGCTAGAGTAAGATTTTTGGTCATGATCGACTTTGTGATCTGCCCATGGCATGCATAGGCCTACAATGATAATTAACCTTCTGGGTTTGGGACACCATAAATAGGATGTTTTAATTTCTTGGATTAGTTTCAATATGATGTTTAGTTAATATTGCATTTAATTAATTACTTTTTGCAATCAATATATTAATCATGATAAAAATGTCTTATCAACAAGTATAATTAGTTCTTTGTTCATACATGCATGTCATGACCATGACCGTTATTGATGATCATACAAAGAGGATAAAAAAAGGTATTGAAGTTCACATTCAACTGTCATGCCCAGTATATGTCAATTATCAAGACACCCACATACATGTTCCAAATTTACCAAAAGAAAGAAGGAATTGAAAGAGAAATAAAAGAATTATGATGAAGTAATTAAAATGTAATTTGTGGTTGTCACTCTAGCAAGAGGTTCAGACCGCTATATAACTAAATCAACGGACTTTAATTAGTGGGAATATAAACCCTAAAATAATTACTAAATAAATGTTAAATGATAATTAACATGATTTTAGATTTAGTGAGGAAACCTGGGATCTATCTCTTTTCCTTTTACCTGCCTAGCTACTATTCATCTATGAAAAAAGAAAATATTTCCATATACTATCTCAACAAGTAATTTAAACCTAAGTTCTTCAAACCTGCACTCATTGACCTAGTTGGTGATAATGGAACTCTGGCAATGGAAGGGAAACAAAGAACACCAAAAAGTAGCAGCTGCCATAAAATCCATCCCAAGTTTTTGTTACCCATTTCCTTTACTATCAAATTTATTATGAAATTCTTTTTGGGATTTGTTACAAAGCCATCATGCATGATCCAAACATATCCCTAGCTCCTATAGGATAAAGAATATTTTTGTACCAAGCTATATATGATGCTAGGCATCATTTGGTTTCTGACCTACTCCAACTCAAACTAGGTCTAACCATGCATAATCTTTATTAATTAATCCACATTTAAGACTACAAGATGATATGATCTTCACTCTCAACTGTCAATAATTAATTTTAAATGCCCGAATCTATTCTTTACAATTCAATGGGTCCACTGATTCATCACCTAGAGGGCTAAGAGGGGCTTCATAAATGAGTGAAACCTAGCCATACCTGTGCAGTCCATCACCATAGCAAGCTCACTAATTACATGTGTAATTAATGCCGCATCATCTGATCACATATATAGGAATGGTAATTTGGATTGGTGTTTCTAATTGTGTTGGGTCAATCAGCCTGATAAACTCGTTAAGGATCAATTTTAACATAACCTTTTTAATTAAACCAGTTAAACCTTTTAATTGTGACATGGTCAATTTAAATAAGTTGATGACACATTATAACCATTTTGATGTACAGGTTGTGTTGAGTTGACTCGACACGACACCGATCCACATAAAACTCGCTTACTTTAAAAAAATTAAAGAAAAAAAAAAAAACTAATATAGTATACAAGTCAAACAATTCACATATGAGTTAAGTGGGTTGGTCCAAAATTAACTCATTTATTACATATGTTAATTATGTCGATTCGAATTGACATGAACCCAATGATACAAAATTTTAACAAATTAATTTCGTGTTGAGTTCCTATTTAATTTGCAGGTCGTGTAAAAAATTGCAAGTTCTAGGCTCATAATTGGTGTATTTGCACTTCAACAATGCCATTGAGCCATATTTCTTGGTCGATAAATACTATATACATTTGCATTCACGCTTCTATGTGTACATTATTTGATGTTATAATAAAAATTACTATTAAGTTTTGAATAAATTACTATTAAATTTTAAATATAATGATAATTTTTAATATCACTTCACAAAAACTTAATGGTAATGTTTATTATTAGGAATCATTATTAAATTTTAAATTCAATAATAATTTTTATGATCAGTTACAAAAATAAAAAATATATACTTAAAATATATATATATATATATATATATATATATATATCAAATGAAAGGAGTGTTTGGATGAAGCCAAACCGTGTGAGCAACCAAGGCGTGTAGGGTGTACGAACTCGCGCCGGCCACTATGCCGCGACCATCATGATTTATGATCAAGGCCTGCCACCTCACCCATTTGGGCTCCACTTTACCTTGAATCTTGATGGGCATTGATCTTCCCTAGATTTGGACCATCAAAGAGGAATCAAAGGTCCTGATGGCAGCACTACTCGTTATCAAATCCTGCAAAGTTGTTCTTAGAGAATCTGAAAAGATTAATTTTACGGGTCCCACTTCCGGTGGACCCCGCCTCTAGTACGTGCCAGATGGGGGACCAACATTGGGGTGTGAGGTACGAGGAGAGGGAGAGACACGAGAGAGAAAGTATGCGTGTGTGGGAAAATAGGCGGCTGATCTGAAAGAAAAGAGAGAAGAAAGGTTGGCACGTGCGAAGGTAAGGTGGTTGACACGTGTGAGGATGGGTTTTGGGTTTGGCGGTGCAGCTGGTTTGTGGGGTTGCTGGGTTTGGACAGACACGGCGGATTCTTGGGTTCTGGGAAGCAGATTGCCCCCCTGCATGGAATGCCTAGAGGGTGCAGGGGATGCGGCTAGCAGGTGTGTTTTCGTGGGGACCAGTTCACACGTGTGAGAATCCATATTTTCTGCTTTGGGCTTACCAATCACCAACTGCTAATTAATCTGTCTCAACCATCTTTTACTCTAATCTTTGCAAATTAAATGCGTAGCAGGCTACTAAATAATAATATTTGTTTTTAATATCATATTATTAATTTGTGTAAAAAGCATGCAACCATCTACTAAATAATAATAAAAAAAATTATTAGATAGGAGAAGTGGTTGTAAGTGGCGGCATGGATTAAGAGTGCGTTTAGAATTACGATTTTTTAAGAATAATTTACGTTTTTAAAAAATATTGTAAAATTTGAGGTATTTGGTATTGCGATTTAAAAAATACTTAATTTAAAATTGAAAAGAAAAAAAAATTGCTATTTCTACAAACAGGTTATGAATGCTTTTTTTTTTTTTTAAAAAAAATGAATTTAAACTAAAATCACGATTTTGCATAATAAATATTTGATATAAAAAAAAATAATTTTTAACATATTTTAACAAACGCATTTGTAATTTTAAAAAACAGCGATTTCAAAAATATAACTTCAAACGGACACTAAATCTAATAAATGTACATATTTCGCTGCGAATATACCTTTCATTAACTACCGATTATATACGATGAGCCAAACAAAAAAGAAAAAAAAAATTACAATGATTTTTCTCCAAAGGTGCACCATTGCCTGTTCAACGCGCTAGCTCATTTTTTATAATTTCCCGCATTACAAAAAAATAAATAAAGCAATTCGAAATAGTATGTCCGTGACTTACTTTTTTCCTTAAAAAAAATAAGACATTTAATTTTCACCCATTTAACAGTGTAAAATCTGATGGACAATTTCTCACGCTGCAAAACTGGCGCTCATTTTTTAGGTTGAGTTTTGAGAAGTTTAATTAGTTAATTCTCGACTTGTCAATCATATACTTAAAAAAATATTTAGGATATTACAATGTTTTAATTCACAATTGATAAAATAATTAAGAAAAATTAATAAGCAAGATTTTTGGCTTAATTATTTCACAAATCATAGGCTGCCATATCAATTTGTAAATGACTTTGTAATATTAGCTATAGTACCTCTAGCACTATTCTACACTCCTAATAATTTTACCAATTACAAACTGTTACATCAATTTATAAACGGTTATAGTGATAAAAATTATAGTACCCAAAACTATTATCAATTGGACCGTTTTTTGAACTTTTTTTTTTTTTTAACAGCACCTCGGTCGCGATAAGATTTCCTAAATCATTATTATGTTAATGTGTGGTTAGGATTGTTTTGTAATAATTAATGTGGAGGCATGGGAGTGGAGAGTGAGCAGTGAGCAGGTGAGCATTAGAATTGTGTATCCTAGAGGCTGCTATAAAGAATGTAGCTGTTAGAGTAACTGTTAGTTCTGGCTTTATGCAACTGGTGAATGAGCTACCTATTTTTGCACAAAGTTGCAGAAGATCATCTGCCCCCCCTTCCCTTACATGTATTTATGTTTTTTTTTTTTTTTTTTAAGTCATAAATAAGGACCACAGGAAAGATATTATTATAATAGATCTCAATCTGAACTGAGATTTTCTTTCAATTTCATTCTCTCACTCTTCGTGTTTTTACCTTTCTGCCCCTACCCACCAGACCCAGATGGACCATTTTGCCCCCCACCACCACCCACCCTATTCTTGTTGACGTGGCATGTGGGGGCAAAACAGATGCATACATAGTACGTGTTTTTACAGTAAGATTTATAGGAAGGACATGATGAGCAGCATGCAAATGTTGGGGATAAATCTGGGCCGTCCAAAGAGGACAAAATCTGAGTACGAAAATCTGAGGACAAAAGCCAGTGTCTATGGCATTTATGTACACATTGGTTTTTTGATTCAGGAAGAGGTCGCTGTCATTGATTAGTTGTGTTTGTACTGCACACAAACAATACAAAACAGAGACTCAGACATTAAAGCGAGATATGTCTCGATGTCTGTGAGGTGTCTGGGTGAAGGATAGATCACAACCCACCCTGCAATAGTGCAATATGAAATTTGGACTTTTTATTATTATTATTATTATTTTTTATGAGATTCAACTTGCCACTCCTGTGCCATATATTTGACATTTACCTTCTTTCTTTCTTTTCTTTTTTTCCTGCTTTTGTTCTCTTCTGCTAGTGTGTTAAGAGTATATATAACAATTATAATGCTTACAGGAATTACTATTGGGTGGTGGTGACTAGTGTTTGCATATCAGGTCGTGTCGAGATATGGATATAAGATATATAAGTAAACTATAATATATTTGACTTATTTAATTAAACATGTCGGACATCTTAACCTTAATTCTTTAATTTTATGTTAAGTTCATTTCATGTTCGTGAGTTTTGTCAAAAATTGTAAACCTTAGTGTCGCAAGTTGGATTTCGGCCGTGTCGAGATATATGTATAAAATTATGTAAGAAAACTCTTACTTGATCCATTTAATTAAACGGATCAAAGCCTACTAATTTCGTATTGAATTCGTGTCGAATTGATGGATTGTGTTGAAAATTGGCACCCCAGTTTGTAGGCTACTACTATTTGCTGTATTGGTTGCGGTAGCATAATGCACCAAATCACCAAATAATATTCATATTTATTTCTACCAGCTCGTAAGTCAACTTTACAGATGTAGCAGAGCCGGCAATCACCTGTTATGCTACTGGAATATAAACTCCTCAATCTAAAATGCCTAGAAGCTAGTTATCAAGCAACCAATCAATTTAGAGTAATAGTAGAAGAAATACTTTTTTTCTCTCTTGTTTACGTAAGAGTGGGGTAACTTTTAAAATTATCGTTAGATTTATAATAAATTGTTATAAAATTTTGATCTAATGGTAAATTTAAAAGTCAAATCACCTTCACAAAAAACACCAAAATCTTCCTTTTAGTATTATTCATCATGGACCTACGTGGATGCTTTGTCAGCACTCTCTCAGTTATCTAGAGATCAAGTGATAAAAAAAAGTCAAAACAATTGCCAGGTTGAGAATCAGAAAATGTTCCTTTCTTTGCTGTGGAGGGAACTTGTCCAAAAGAGCTCAGTGAAACATGATAATTGTTGTAGATACCCTTTTAGGCCCAAACGTAACTTCTTTTTAACTTTTGGCATAGAGTTAGGTTTCTCAAATTTCTCTCTTTTGGCATTCTCTGCTCGCCAAACGATTTCACTGGCATTTTTTTTCCAATAATAAGACGAGTACAACCAATAACATTATGAACATTGGCAAAATGACTACATAAATTAACTACTCCATATAAAAATGCATATATATCTATAAATAGAGAGTCCATATAAAAATGCATTTGAAAATATCGATTTTATAATTGATGTTTGAAGAAATTACTACACATTACAATACAAAATTTGGGTACAGCCTACCCTCAGCTTTTTACACATCTAGTTCACTATCTGCAAATGCTACCGTTTCAGGGAGGACAAATGATGCGCATAGCATATATTTTCCTGGCGCAACAAGGCGTACTCTTCGCATTTCTACATCAACTGCCATCTCTTTCAATGCAATTCTTATTCGCTGAATTAAAATTATTACAGAAAAGGATGAGGGAAGATATATTTCAAAACTAATACTATTTAGTAGATTACTATACGATTGCCATAAAATTAGGATGATGTGACAGTGAAGATCGGCCACATCATCCTAATTTTGACTATTACATCAATAAGTTGTATGGCAGTCGTATAACAGTCTACTAAGTAGACGTACTCATATTTCAAACAAACAGCCTGGATTTTGTTCAATTAGCCAAGCAAATAACACATGCATGTTGTGTGAAATTTCAGAACAGACCTCATGAAAGTCAAACTCTGGATCTTGAGCTTTAGAGAATCCATAAACATGGATCATTGGGAACGTGAAATCTCCATTCTTCGGTCTATGTCTGAATATTCCCCTGAATGCATCTGTTCATCGAGGCAAAAACATTCACATACAAAGAGGATGAATCAAATATTTTACAACAGAATTGGTCCAAAATACTAACTTGATAAACTTAATAGATTTCAACTCCGCTGATCATTTTTATAGACTGCACAATAGCACTAGTAATACCCCAATCTAATGACCATTTACAATATGATATTTACTCATAAAAGGAAAAAAGAATGAGATGAAGTTCGTTCATAAAATTAGCGTACCTAGATACTCTGCAGCATCATTTGGCAGATTCATAACCACTTGTGTGATGCGCTTAGCTTTCTCACTTGCAAATATGGCCTGGATGAACCTCCTCCCGTCCATGTTAAAGACCTGGGAAGAGAAACAGGGTCCATAAGAAGAAGCATACAACACCATTCATAAGAAAACTAATACTGTAAAACGCCTAGGCAATGTATCTCTGTATTAATGCCACATAAATGGGTATGAATTGAAGCGAAAGATCTTGCGGGATACATTTTGCAAATAGGTTTATTCATCCTTTTGACTTTATCAACTGTTCAAGAAACCTTCAAGAATATATACTTGTTGCCCCTACTAGATAAGTGGCTTATCTTGTATACTTACTATATACATAAGATGCCGTATGCTTTTAATGATATCTCGATTATTTATCAAAAGAAGAAGCCTCCAAGAATATCTCTGACAAATGAATCTTCTCTTATTCATGCTTACTAAGAGAGATGCTTAACAATCCAATGAGTAGAAACCAATGAGCTTTAGCTTAAATGGTACTTTCTCCTTTGTAGCAAGGTGGACGGTGAGGTTGTGGGTTCAAATCCCAAAGGTGCATGTGTAACTTACTATTAAAAAAAAAATCCTGTGTCATACTGAGTGTCTAACTTATCAATATTCTGAGAGGAATTATTCTCATCTGCCCACACTGTCTTGATTATTTACATACCACAAAGAAATCCTCCTCCCCCCTCTCCCGCCCTATACAGTCAAACTAGAAGAGAAAAGCAACTGCCACTAAATACTAATACGGCAACAAGTCAGTCACATACCTCAAGTTTCTTCTCAACTTTGTTGAGCACACAATTCCTTTCTAAATATTCAACCGCATATGGGTTCAGATCATTAGCATAAACACGTTTTACTATCTTTGCAGCCGATACAGCTAGTGGACCAACCCCAGAGAAAACATCGCCTGTCAATTGCATAAAAGACAACCATACACAGGTAAGCACGATGGTTTTATGACAGCATTGGAGACATAAAAAGTATGTGGAAAGTTCGAAACAAGATAAGATCACCTAACATAAAAACTAAAAAGCTAGCTCTATCGGCACTTTGCTTTAGCTTCATGAACCTCTTTTCATGCGTTCATAAATTTACAAGGGCTCATGACAAGTGCAAGAAGCAGAAAGTGTTTTACCAAGACTTGAACACAAACAATGCCAATTAATGACCACTACTCCGAAACAAAACCTGAAAATGAAGGCAATTTTTTTTTTAAAAAAAAGATTCTTCTCTTTTTATTCTATAGCACTAATAGTAATACGCACTCATGTACTCCTGCTTCACCATACGCTGATTTTTTTTCTTCTTGTGTTTCTTTCCTGTAATTTGAGAAAGCATATTACTCTCAAAGCTTTTGGGAATCCTCCTTACTCTAACCTAATGGTCATACATGACAGCAAAAAACAGAAGTGATATCCACACAACCTCAAGCAAAATCTACAAACATAATGCAAACACAGATAGTCATTTTAGAAGGCTCAGGTAGTGGAGTGCAACAACAATATGCAGGACTATTATCTCCCGTGATGCCAAGTATGGCTATTGATCTGTTTGCTTATTGACAAGAAAAACATGATCATTACGAGACTAATAAAATCTGGAAGTCTATTCTACTCATGTGAATAAATTGTAAGAGAAGATATAGTCAGACTTTTGAACAGATCAAACTCGTGTTGATTTCAATTAAATCTTTACTCTTGAAAACTTTGCATGATTTGATGTCTGTGCCAGGTAATGTTTATTTCACTTCTTAACTAGAATTTGGTTGATCTTTTAACTTTCAGATTGCATTTCTTTAGGAGTTGCTTTAGTATATTTCCTGTGAACTAGAGCATTCTCCTTTATTTTATAAAATATTATTTACTTATCCAGAAAACAGAAAAAAAAAAAAAGAAGGGGCCAAGACACAAACATACAAACAACATCATGGTGAGTAAAGCCATTCAGAAGCCTTTGTCTTTCGGTAGCAAGCCTTGAATTCCAATACCTGCATAAAAGAGAAAAACCATCCAGAAGCCACTGTTATTCAGTTGCTGCCTTAATTCTTTTCCTTTCTGTAAATCCTTATAGTAAGCTTGACAAAACAATTTTTTTTATAAGTAATCAAGATGTATATAAAAAACATAAGACGTCCTTAGGAACACAAGAAGTATACAAGAGAAAGCATCTAGCTAGAAGGAGAAAAAAGATCAAGGAAATCATGAAAATTAAGCACAAAAGGGGATACAAAAGCTGCTCTCCTTGATAAAAACGAATCATAGGGATTATTCTAGAAAACAGAATATCAAATTTATTCCCACCCAATAGATAGAATGTCAAACCAGGCTATAGCATATTGAGCGTGTTGTGTATCCAAAGACATAATAATAGACTAGATTTTTATTTCCCTATTTTTCTATCCAAAGGCATAAGACTTTTACAAAGTCAAAGACCTTCATCTGACTCCAATAGAAATTAACTGAAGCAAACAGAAAAAAGCAACCACCTTATGGTGTTAAACTCACATAATCTGTCTAGTTGATGACTATTTTCCTTAGTCAGAATATCACATCCTAATTCCAAATGCCAAAACAATTTTTTCAGTTTTCTCTTTTTTTCTTGTTGGATGAGAAGGGTTGTATAGCTCGAATACACAAAAAGGCAAGTATTTCTTTTTGTTTGTCTTCATGATATTATCATTACTGAAATCAAACTACCCAATAAGTCAAACTTGAACAGAGTTGAAACCAACTCTAGCTATGAACTTCCAATATAACCAATAAGGAGCAACTCCTACATTCATGTATACCATGCCACTCAATTCCCTGGCTACAATATCATGATTCCAACTATTTTATCCAATGCCTATGATCAATGGCCAGACACTACCAGGAGAAGGAACTACTGAGTGTTTCTTGTAAGTTTCACTCAAGGTCAATAGTGCTAAGCGTGAACTGTGTATCTAACTCACATGCCCAAATTAACTTGTGATCAACAAATGCATGAGCTAGAAAGATTTAATACTGGCTGCCATTATTCTCTTGAGGCAACCTTTTAGATAGAAGGTGAAGATGGATTTTATTGTTCAAATTAATAGATATAGTTATTTATGAATTGCTAATTCACCCTAAGAGGTCAATCGAAGGCTGTAACAATTTTATGGTTGGAAACTTGCTGTATCTTGTATTTCCAAAATATTACCTTTAGGGCTTATTGCTTCCAAATAAATGCAGCTAAAAATCGATTTTAAGGCTATAAGAAGTTTTTTTCTGGATTACAATCACACAAAATGTGTGTCAGAATTGATTGAAGATTCATAGGTGTCCAGAAAAGAAACCTAAAGGGAAGAAAAAAAAATGGAGATGCAACTCAATATTCAATCAGAGTTTGGCACATCCGAAATGTATACTGCTGCACTAGAACTTTGCAAGGGTAGGCTTGCAGCTTTACCAGAAGCAAATAATTGGAATCATAGCATGACATTGGCAAGCATTCACCAACTTTAATGGACTTCTCCCATAAAGCTTGCAGTCAAAGGGAAACATACACTGTTGTTAAATCAACATGAAATCGCATTCCATTCTCAACTACTGTTGTCACAAGAGAGTGGTTTCCAGCTAAAACTTCCAGCTGCATTGTTCTGTAGTCATTATGAATGGCTTCAATCTTGTTGACAACTGTCTGTATCTTTGGCTTATTTTTGTCCAGAACAACCTGAAAACGAAAACAGCCTTCTTCTGTGAAGTGACAGTAAATTCACTTCTCGTTTCTTTTCTTTCCTTTTCTTTTATTTATTTATTTATTTTTTAAATGATAGATATAAAATCACTTTTTAATTGTCAAAATAGTAAAACAGAAATTCCCAAAAAAAGCACCTTTGCTATAAGATTCTTGTACGGTAGATGTTCTTCCTTCAGGTTCAGGTGAATAATATGCCCAACTGTTTCAAAAGCTGATGGAACTATTATACCCTTTGGTAGCAAGCCCTCCAATATCTGCAAGAACATACAGGACCTGAATATCCATTGATTCTGCAAACTTTCAGCAATTTCAGTGTGGCAAATCCCCATAATATATGAATACTAATACCTAATCAATAGTCTATGCCCTAAACAAGAGAGTGAGCTTAAAAAGATACAGAGGCCACCTATCTAGATGTGTGATAAGGCTCTACTCTTCAGAGAAATATGTGAAACAATGTATATGGCCATATGGGTCTACTACTAAAATGGGGAGACATGTCAACCTGCATTCTTGTGCATAAAAAGGTCAAGTGACAATCAGAATATTAATTTTACGTATTATTTGTGTACTGTCATTTCCAATAAAGCAGTTAAGAAAAATTATCAGCGAATACTTCAGGTAAATGAAGGCCTCTTCTCTCCATCTATCATCTCATATGTCAAAGAACAAAGTAAAGTGTCCAGTTCTTGGTCTTCAAATGCTTCACATCTAGAAGGTTCAGAGCATAGTTTACTTAAAGATGTCACCTAGCCAGTAATCATAGTTGTTGGATGCCCTTTGTGTCATTTACCTCATTCATCTGCCAGTAATCATAAAACAATGTCAGCGTGCATCTAACGAGCTCAAAAGCTGATTCTGTACTTTCCTCCATATCTTCTTTCAATACAGCCTGATAATTCGATGAGAATATTAATTAAATAGATGAAAAAAGTAGCTTGCGTACAAACCCTTCCATAAAAACAAGAATATATGAGATGTTCATCCGAAACAAGGTAAGATGTTTGTGCAGAACATGGATTTCCATAGAAAAATAAACCAGAGAGATTAAAATAAGTTGATAAATAAATAAGAAAGGAAACAAGCTATATAAGAAGGAAAGGGCCACTGTCTCCATACCTAAGGTCACAAGGACTAAGACAAGTTTGTAACTTGAGACTAACACTTCCGATTGGGTACAGTGGCTGCTTTGAAAATAAGGTAGATTTGAGAAAGTGGTAGCCTCATAGCCGAGCAAACTCAATCATTAAGAAGTGAAAGGAGAAGGAGAAGGAGAAGAAGAAGAACAAGAGGATTTCTAATGCGAATTTTAGCAAAGAAGGTAGACATGTATCTTCCATCATAGCACCATGCTATGGAAACTTGACAAGTTAACCTTGATGGATACCATGCTACTGGTGACTTTAGCAAAGAAAGTCGACACATAAGTTCCACCATAGTGGCATACTATGGAAATAATGTTTGAACAAACCCAAACATTGATTGCAGTACAATATAAGTGCACTAACAGAGCTGCATGATATGCACTGGTTGTGAAGATCAACTACCCCAACCACAGTTAAGCTTGGTGCCCATAGCCAAAATTGTAACCAAGATAATGAAGAAACCTCACTACACTTCCCGAGAGCTCACCAATCAGGACTAGAAATGTGACGTGCCAAAGCCTAGATAAATAGCTCTCCCTCATGTCAAAAGGGTGCCCTGGGGGGCGGGGGGGCTCAAGTTCTACCAAGAAACCTACACTTCCACTCGTTATCAAAATACCATGAGATATCTTTGGCAAATATGACACTAATGGTTGTACCATGGCAATTTGAAACTCCGACCATTTAGATAGTGTCAAAAATCTTGGGATGCCATCATTTACACTTAAAATGCCTGACTACTTAAAATGCCTGACTAGTATCAATAAATGAAGGCTTAGAGTTGCAATAAAAATGAAGACGTTGCTTGAGGCTCAGGAACCTAGAGAGAGAACTCTCCAGGTGCAAGAAGTATTATTATAAGCAGACACATTTAGTTATGCCTTGATATCAAATTTTGCCTTCTCATTACATAAGCAGCCTGCCTAAACTCAAGGTCATGAAATGCACCACGACATATTTAGTTACTCTTGGTAGCCAAAAATGTTGTCTTAGCAATGTGCAACCAATGCCGTAACAGATGCTATACAAGATCATCAACAAATCTTATATTAAGAGCTGTAAAGAGCCTGTTCCAATCAAGACGCAAATATAATATCTAACACCAGGAAACACTATCGATAGTCGATACCAATCCATACAGCACAAAGCAAAGAAAAATCTCAGAAAAATCTTCCAATGAACTCACAGAGTATCAAAGTGTTGGGAACAGCCTTTTAACCTTGATTGCCTCTGGCAAGTCCTCCACGTCCCTCGCCGCATACCGCTCGTCCAAAAGCAACAACCTCGTCGAACCCTTCCACTTCCTCGTCTTCCCCTTAAACTCATCCCCCAACAAACCCTTCAATTCCTCCCCTTCCTCCTCTCCCTCCACAACCTCCACCAAAGCAGTCTCATTCTTCCCAATTCCCTTATTGCCCCCACCCATCTCCTCCTCCTCCTCCTTCCTCTTCTTCTTCCTATTCGGCCTCGAAATCCTCGCCAAATTCCTAAATCTCACATACCCTCGCGAATTAAACGTCCTGGCCAGCTTATCCCTGTACAACACCGGGCTCAAAACGTCGCCGTCGCCCTCCGCTTTTCCGTAAATTCTTCGTTCCAACGAGACTAGATTTCCTTCTTCTTCTTCTTCTTCAGTGCTTAAACCTTGGCCTTGGCGTCCTAATAGATCTATGACCTCCGGGTCGACCTCATCGCCGGGGACTCGGGCAATATTGCGAATGCGAGGCCAGTTCAAGAGGTGGCCTCGGAGTCGACTCTCGAGAGCAAAGCAGTCTTTTGCGGGGACACGAAGCGCCGCGAGGTCGAAGACCCGTGTGAAGCTTTGTTCGTCGATTATGTCATCTCGTTGCTCTTGTTGTTGATGTTCGGGTTGCGGTTTGGTTCCTTTGTGGAGGGAGGGTCCGTAAGAGAGGACCGGGTCATGAATTCGGGTTTGGGTTAGGGCTTGGGTGGTGGTGGAGTAGCAGAGACAGACTGTGAGGGGGGGCAATTTGGGGAAGATGAGTGTTGGAGGGAGTGTGGTGAGGGGAAGAGAGTGAATTCTGAGGAAGAGCCTGGTGACGACCATGTTTGCTGTGAATGACTTTTGGGATTGAAATGAAATGAAACGTTGCGGGTGTGACGGAGGGTTTATCCAGGGTTTAAGGTGTGGCATCGTTAAAAATAGTTTGATTAACAATTTCAGTAAAGTTAATCGGGTTTATTAAGGAAAATTCATGTCCTTTTTGTATTATCTTAAAATTTATGTCCTTTTTATTCAGTAATTATTTATCACAAAACGGTAATATCTCATGAATCTATTAGTCCCTAATCATCGTACACCACAAACATTTTTAGAAACATATTTATAAATAAAAAATAAATAAATAAAATCGATTATGCTTTATTACGCTTGCCATATCACCAACTCAAAAATGATTTACACGTCCTTCCATGATGACCTTCTGCTTATACTTCTCAAAGGCAATCCCTGAAAACTCCTTCCCATCTTGTGGAGATACGTATCTGGTGCTCCGAGGAACCAAGTAAAACCACGTTGAAGTACAAAAAATAGCAACAATCTTGCCCCAAAAAACCAAAACCAAAAGACAAATAACAAGCAAACAGTAATACTGCCCGCCATTAGAACCATAACCTCCATTTCCGTGCTTTTCGGCAGTATCCTGCTGTCTCTGTTCAGGCCCTGCTGAATTTGATCTAAACGAGTCGCCTCTTCTGGGCAAAGAACGCGAAGGGCCCGTTGAAGTGAAGGGTGCAGAATGACAACGGGAATTAACTCTGAGTTTTTCATCATCGGACAAATTATTTTGTTTATTCGACGCCAGGTATTCCTTCATCGAGTTCGATGTCTCTAACCGTAAAGAGCTGCTTTGTCCAAGATTTCTTTCACTGCTCCTCTTCCTCTTCGCCCGCCGCTGAAGACAATGTATGGATTAATATCAGTTTCACAAATAGCAGGAAAGAAGATTACAACAAAACGTATGGAATGGGATTGGCAAGGAAATAAATTAAGTATATATCTATATATGTGTGTGTGTGTGTGTGTGTATCAAGCAGTTGGTATCACACAACGTATTGATCAATCAACTAAATCCAAACGAAGAAAGAAATAATATAATAAATCAACTAGTCTAAGTCAAGCTAACATCAAATTAGCGTACAAAACTTGTATTTCAGTTTGAAAATTGATTACATAATGATCAATTAGTTTCAAAAAACAAACAGAAAGCGAACATTTCTGTGGTCAAGTGTATATTATGGATTATGGGTCTTCTCTTTTATGCAAAGTGGAAAGTCTGAAAACAACAATATAATCAAGAAAGCGCAGAAACAGAGAGAATAAAAATTCATAAACAGAGTAAATCATGATCACCCAAAAACCAAAACAATAAATAAACAGAGAAAATATTACAATCAAATTACTAACCAAGGACGTCCTTGGCAAAACCGCTTTCAAAACCCTCAATAGCTTGCAGATAGCGCTTTTCTCTCTCCGGCCACCGTCGCCTTCTTCTTTATTTATAACCGGTGCCAAATCCGACGGCAATATCTTCGGGAACACCATGCCCTCCTTCCCTCCCACATGAGCGGAGTAAGTGAAAGCCGGTTTGCTCGGTCCGTCCGGACACGGCAACCTTTTAACCGGACCGTCCATGGTGGCCGGTCTAAAGCACAGAAAGAGCCCACTCTTTCTGTTCATTTTGCGATTCTTGTACTCGTTATTCTTTTTGTTCTTGTTTTTTAATCTGGCGTTGTTGGATTCCATGAGGGTATGGATTCGAATGAACTGGGGTGGTGGTGGTGGTGGTGGTGGTTGCGAGGATTCAGAGGGGTGTTTGTTTACCGAGAATGGTGGGTTTAAGGATCCTGAGAAAACGAGGAGGAAAAATGTCTTGCGCTTGTGTTTGCGTTGACGTCTGTGTTGAGTGTGCGATTTATATAATGGGAGGGGCGCTTGGTTTTCATCCAATGGCCGGCTATGCCGCGCTTCGTTTACCCTCTTGCTCCGTTTAAAAACTACCCCGGCAAAGTGTTCTAAAAAATAATTATTTAAAGGGTGGTGACTAACAGTGGGTACTGTTCTTCTATTGGAAAAGTGGATTTATGATTAGTAGCCATCCTCTAAAAACATTTTTCTTTTTTTATTAAAAAAAATTGACAAATAATTTAAAACATTTTTAAAAGACCAACAACTTTTTTTATTCTTATATCAAATCAGAAACATTTAAAATAAATAAATAACAAAAAAAATATGATCTATAGAGCATTAACAATCAAAATTCTTATATTTGTTATTGTACGGATAGATGGAAACATGTTAATTATAGTAATATTATGGGATAATTTCATTTAAGACTTTTGAACTACCACGCGTTTTGAGAAAACTCACAAATTTTAAAAACTCTCAGTTTCACCCCTTGAACTTTCAATTTGATACACTTGACTTTTCGTCAATTTTTTCCATTAAACTCCAACGGAAACCACTAAAAAAACCAAATTACTTTTCAATTTTTGTTTTTGTCTTTAAATTTTCAATTTGAAATTAGGGGTAAATTTAAAATTTTATAAAAATTTCAGAATGATAAAAGTCATTTCATTACTTTTAACATCTAAAAACTGACGGATTGATAAATTGTATCAAATTAAAAGTTCGGAAGGGTGAAATTGAAAAAATTTTAAATTTTCAAGGGTCTTTTCAAATCGCATAATAGGTTAGAAGTTCTTAGTGAAGTTTTTCCTAATATTATAACATCTTTAAAATACTCATGATATTTCTTATATGTAGATTCTATTATTTTATTGTTATTGTGCATAGTCAACCACGATATTTTTATTTTTTATTTTTTAATTTACTTATATATATGGTCAGGCGATATAGTTAACATTTGAAGAGCTTTCTATGGGTATTTTTGTTTTTTATTTTTCGGGGAAAACAGGGGGAATAGGGGAAAACTATGCCATTTATCATCTTCATTTCCTATGGAAACAAAAGCTATGGTTGAAACCGAGATGGGGGTTAATTTTGTCATTTAATTGATGACCAAATTGGCTTGGACATACTTCAATTGACCATTAGACTTTATCTTCGTCAATATCAAAGTCTTTGTAGTTCGTTTTATTATTTTGGACCAGTTTACAAACCATCGCACAGGTGTCAAGCTACGACCTAGAGAGATGCTATGGCTATCGACCGACTCCGTGTCTGTCGAATGAATCAAACCCCAGCTACACGTTGTGGAGCTTTCCCAATTTAATGCTGCTAGACGCGTATAAATATGACCATGGACACGACTAAAATTTAAGGGGAAAAAAAAAAAAAAAAATCTTGAGGGTTAATTTTTTTTATTAAATCACTGATTAATGTATGATTTACTATTAAATTGCTCCATCCATGTATGTCGATAGGGTTTGTAGTAAAATTTGTGACAAGTATACATAAGATCACATCAGACCCGATAAAATATATTGAACTAAGTATATACTAAAGATCACGTCAGACCCAATATGATAAATTCTGACAATTACTCCTCCAGTAATTGTTATTGCAATTATAGTTCAGTTAAAAGGGGGGTTTTCAAACAAAAAAAAAAAAACTAAATAACAATTTTCACTAAGATGATTATAAAAAAAGAGAGCATATTCAATCCGAATATGGTGTAAGTGCTTACTTTTATAACCTTTGGTGAAAATTTGATAAGTTAACTAAAAATACCAAAGAAAATAGAGATGAAAATGTTTAAGTAAACCAAACTAACCTTGGTCCCCATTAACAAAAACCGTTTTCCCATTCATTCTAAACCTAGTGAACTAATGCCTAAACTAGAAAGTCTTCTTGAGGTTGGTTAATCGACTAAACATCTCTTGATATCCATCATTTTGTCATGTTACACCGCAACATTTGTGCTTACAAAAACTTGAATGCAATTCGCTACGAGTTCTTTGCACTTATACAAACTACATTGACTCATCTGGGCAGTGACAGAGGGAGGGGGGATTGTGGTAGGCCATGCCCCCTCCTCCCACCAAAATAAGGAAAAAAAAAATAAAAATTAAAAGTATAAAAAAATAATAATAAAGTTTTAATTTTAGTCATTTGAGCCCTCAAACAAATTTTTGGCCCTATTTTAATATTTTTTGGTCCTATTTAATAAAATTTTTTGGGTCTATTTTTAATTTTTTTGGGCCATATCTATTAAATTTTTTTTTTTCGGGCCCTTATTTTCAAATGTTCACTTTTTGGCTTTTATGGTCGTCTTTAGTTCATAAAAAACAACCAAAATATTTTTTATAATAAAAAAATTTGATTGAACCCCTCCCATAAAATTTTCTGTTGCTTGAACCATCCATGGATCCACCATTGGAGTAAAATCCCAAAACCAAGTTTCTCGCAAAGCTTCCAACCACAAACCGAACTCATTTTGGACCCTTCCAAAACACTAGTCTCGTAAGACCTTCGCAGCAAAAAAAAAAATTTTTTTTTTTTTTTTTCAAAATTAAAAATTGGATGTGTTGGGCCAGGTCCAAAATTGGCTTGTAGAACATGTAATGAACAGTTGGATCCAGCCCAACAATCGGGGCTTGTTTTTAATTCAACTAGTCCTGTGTTTCGCATGCTGTGTTTATGAGCCGCCTAATGGGGTTTATATGATCTCATAAACTGCAACAGCAATACAGCCCAATAATCCACAAGCTCTTACATATCGTGCAATTATATGAAATAATTATACTTTTATTTTAGTTTTTGGAAATGAATAAAGCTTTTTTTTTTTTCTTTAAGTAATTTTCATGTTGATCACTTAAAAAAAAAAATGTTAACCACTTGAAACATGTCAGCAAACATGCAGCTAGCAATAGTGTACACACCGGCGGTTATAATCACCCAAAATAACTGCTAACTGCATGACGCATAACCACTTTTAAAGGCGGATATAAATAATTGCTAATAGCCTATGATGGGTTGGTTAACGGTTTTAGGGGCAGGCAAAGGTTGTTAATAACTACTAACCACTTACCTTTATATATTATGTACAACCTTATTATTTTTTAAAGGGTTAAATACTAAAAACTCCATAGAGTTTGGACACTTTATTTTTTTCCCCATAAGTTTTGATTTGTATCACAGGAGATACCTGTGATTTTGATAAAGACCAAATTGGTCATTCTATCTATTGACCGTTGGTTGACTTAACGGAATTTCACATCAGTGACATGTGGACCAATTAAAATTCGACACCTGGCATAAGTGGCCACGTCATCCCACCTAATTAAATTTTTTATTTTTTATTTTTAATATTACTATTAATATATATATATATATTTAAAAAAAATAATAATTAAGGGGTGGTCTACCCCCAAATTATTATTATTATTGAAAATATATATATTTTTAATTTTTTTTAAATACAAAAATTAATTAGGTGGCCATGTCATCACTGATGACGTGTCTACTTATGCTAAGTTTCAAATTTTAATTGGTCCATATGTCAATGATGTGGACTTCCGTTAAGTCAACTAACGGTCAATGGATGGAATGACCAATTTAGTTTTTATCAAAACCACAAATACCTTCTATGATACAAATCAAAACTTAGGAAGAAAAAAATAAAGTGTTCAAACTCTAAAGGGTTTTTAATATTTAACCCTTTTAAAAAAATATATATATTTAAAATAAGCTCCAAAAAGAGGCTTAAGTAAGGCCAAAAACACCATCAATGGGCCTAAAAACTCATATATAAAAAACGGTTTATTAACCGTCGGTTTTTTATTTTAATAACCGCTAATTACCGATTATAAAATAACTGCTAACTACCTAAGTGAAGCGGTTGTGATTAGAGCCAATTTGTATAAGTATAACATGGTATGAAAATCTTGTATGAAAAGTAGTATTATTCTAAAGAAAATTACATTATTTCGTCTTAGTTTGGATCGTCTATGTGTTATTTAAAAGATTACACTTTAACTGCCTAAGTCTTAACTGTATTTAATTTTGATTCATGAATTGAATGAGGTCGCATTATAATTACGAATATTGGCGCATAGGTAACCACTTTAAATGGAATGTCTAGATTCAAACTAGCGGCGAAGTAAAAAATATATAAGATTATTTTTGGGTTGTTTGAATAATATAAAATTTTTAATAAAGTTAAAAAAAATTTGAGTTGAGTTGAGTGTTAGTTATATCAAATCAATTAAAAATTAGAGGAAAAAAAAAGTTGAGAAAAATTGGAAAGAATTGTCTTTCCAAACAAGCCTTAAGATTGTAGAGTTAGGAGTTCTATCAAAATCAATTGTCAAAAAATTAAGAGAAAAAAAAAAAAAAAAAGGTTTGAAAAGACAATAAGCTGCATCGAATCAATCATTGGCATTTTGCTTATTTCAACTATACATTTGACGTTAATCAAAATAATATTTACTTGTATGTTACAATATAATATTTTTTTCAAACTAAAAATAAAAAATACACTCAAAACACATTAACAAATACACCTTAACAACCTTGAAGAAGATTATAAGTTAATCAAAACCCACTTTCGCTAGAATTATTTAAGGGAACGAGTTAGTTCTAATTTGCACAAGATGATACATATATTATATAGTAAAGCCTTGTATAAAAGTAAATGCTCGACTAGAGAAAAGCCATAAATAACATTCTAAACATTCACTTGCCTCGAGTTCTTAGAACATACCATGGGTATGAGTCATGAACTACAAGACAGAACAGAAAAGTTCACCAAATACTCAATCAACAAGATGGATTTTCCATACCAATTCCTCTAGATGCCAAGGATTTTAAAATCTTGTTGAATATATGCCATAATTTATGGAAGACTACAATTGTTGAAAATGTTCTCTCTCTCTCTCTCTCTCTCTCTCTCTATAAATTATTATTAACTTGTTCCATTACGCTTCGAAGCCTTTATACTAGAGATTGGTATTATTTCCTTATCCATGATACGAGTTACCATATTTAACAATGAGATATAGCCATGCACAATTAGCCAAAAGCCTAATTAATGATCCTTTGTCAGGGCTACCAAATAATCTATTATAGATTTGGACAAAATCACCGTGATTCTCAAACAGTAATCTAAGCCGCTGTACTACAGATTAGGAGATCAAGTTCATCATCAAATACATTTTTATTTAAAAAAGTGCCAATTTAATTTAGTAAAATGGACCATTTCCAGCAATTACAGTGAAGTATTCTCACTCTTCTTCTTCTCTGTTTTATAATTTGTTTGGTTTCTATATTTATTTATTTTTCTCTCCGTAATCTGATACTTATAATTAGCTAGAAAGAAAAGAATAAAGGTGAAAAGGTAGTTATCTGACGGAGAAGGCTTGTTTCAAACACGCACAAGAAACGTGGTTCTATTGTAGCCTTCACAAAAAACTCTGCATTTTGCTTAGGGCAAAGCGTTTATTCTCTCTTTCTCTCTCTCTCTCTTTCTCATTCAATCTCTCTCTGTTCAAAACCCTTTTGATTTTGCAGAGAGATATGGTAGACCCTATGGAACTGCTCCGATCCAATCTCTTGCGGGTTCGGATCCCGGAACCCACGAATCGCATCTACAAGCAAGAATGCTGCCTCTCTTTCGACAGTCCGGTAATCTCTCTTCCTCCTCCCTCATTTTCCCTTTGTTTCCCGAGAAAAAAGAGAGAGGAAAGTTTAGTCGGAAAAGAAAAATGTTATGCCAGTTCTTGTTGGTTAGCCTCGTTTCCCGAAGTTTCACTCCCTTGAAGCTCTACTGTTTGTCAAAAGTTCTATTTGACGATTTTATTCTCTGTTTGGTTTGCGAGAAAAAGAAAGGAAAAAGTGCAGTTAAAGATGCCAGTTCTTGTTAGCTTAGCCTTCTTAGCTTCTGTTTTCCCAAAGTTTTAACTATGCTCAAGCTCTTCTATTTCTTGACGGTTCTGCCTTTGATGGTTTGTGTCTGTTCATGTTCCGCTTGGTTGCTGAGAAAGTATAGGTTATGGAAGAAGATGTTAGGACCATTTTTGGCGTAGTCACAATATAGAAAGTGACGTTCAAATATTCTACTCTGAGTTTGCCTGGGATTTTTCTTTTTTGGCGTTGTTATTTGCCCATCTTGTACTTCTCTTTTCAGACTTTGAACTTAATTTTTGTTTTTCAAAATTTTAATGAATTTTATTGCCAACCAAACGGTGAATTATTATTATTATTATTATTATTATTATAAAATTTATCTGACTTTTTTCCTTTTTTCTTTGTCCCTTCGTTCTTTCTTCCCTCCTCTGTTATCATTGTTTGGATTTGGAGAGAATATAGGATAAGAAGATTAGATTAATTCAAAATTTCAAAGCTTCGTTAATTTGCTTTCTATATGTCAAAAATGAAAAGAGTGTCATTGTGAAAAGAGCTTCAAATTTGTTTTGTTTTATTTGTTGTGGTTCTTTTCCTCTTTTTTTTTGTTCAACCATGTAGAGGTTCAATCGTTGTACATTTTACAATCTGACTTCAGAGGTTTTCTGTTCCATCTTTATTTCCTTTTCCTTTCTTTAGCTTTCTTGCTACTAAACGGGATTTTAATGTTATCCCTGTTATAAAATGTGTGTATATATATTTTGAGATTCATGCTTTGTGCTGTTTTTGGGATGTCAGAGATCAGAAGGTGGGTTGTTTATCGACATGAATACGTTTCTGGCTTTTGGGAAGGACAGTGTGGCGTGGAATTACGAGAAGACTGGGAACCCAGTTTATTTGCATATAAAACAAACAAAAAAAGTGGTTCCTGAAGATAGGCCTTTGAAGAAACCGACTCTCTTGGCTATAGGTACTTGAATTATGGTGGTCTATGTCTTTATTATAACGTATGTTCATGGTACTTAACTATACATCTTTTTGTTGTGGAGTCCAGTTGATGTATGCTCACATTTCTTGTTATTTTTATTACTATTATCTTTGCTAGGCATTTACAGGTGGAATTGAAGTAATGCGCGGATAAGAAAATACAGTATTCTAATACTAAAACTCAAGCAGATAGAACTTATTTAGAGTGGTCAGGCAACCAGGATATTACATTTTATGTGATAAAGGAAATTATATTTTCATCTTCGAAGCAGGTGGAATCTGTAATTGCTTTGATAAATATACCATGCAAACGAGACGGGCTCAAAAGTTCAGGGTTCTGGTCTGTTGCCAACTTGTTGGCTTCAGTTCTTACTAGTCTTGTTATCATTTTTGTAAAGAGTGAACTTTTTATTGGTCACGTTGATCTGAAAATTTTGTTATTAGTAGTTTATGAAAGGATCTTCTGACTGTTGATGTACAAGTGCTGAATCTTTGTTTTAACTTTTGTTAATTATTTGCTGTGCTGTAGTGGAGTTTACTTATATAATCTGATATATGATTTCATTTGCAGGTGTTGATGGGGGATTTGACAACAATGAACCTGAATATGAAGAAACTCACAATATAGTCATATTGCCTGATTATGTTACTCTTCCATTTCCTTCAGTGGAGTTGCCAGAAAAGGTGCTTGTTGCTTGTTTTTTCCTTTTTGTTAAAAAAATTTCTATCTCAAACAAGAGTATGATCTGGTTACCAATAATGTAAAATGCTGCAGGTCAGGTTGGCAGTTGATGCTATCTTGATGGCTGAGGGTGCTGAGCGGAAAGAGCAAGTTGCAGCTTGGATAGCTGATAAGAAACAGAGAAGTGCATACGCCATGAATTTGCAACAGATTGACAATGGTGTTATTGTCCCTCCATCTGGGTGGAAATGTACCAAGTGTGATAAAAGGGACAATCTTTGGCTAAATCTTACTGATGGAACGATCCTTTGTGGGAGGAAAAACTGGGATGGTACTGGTGGCAACAACCATGCTATTGAACACTACAAGGAGACTGGCTACCCTCTTGCTGTAAAGCTTGGAACGGTTACAGCTGATCTGGAAGCAGCAGGTAATGCCCCCCTGGCCATGAAATGGGAAAAGTTTTCTAAAGACAATTTTCTCTTTGTAACATGTGCATTCACATACTTATGATTCTATTGATAAAACCATGTAGAACCATCTGATAATAGCATGATGAAGTGAACTAATTTGAAATGCTATTTCTTTGTAATATGTGGTGTTGATACTTATGATCTTATCAATGTTGTGCATTTTGGATTGACATGCTCAATGTCACAAGTGAAATGGTTCACTCTCTCTTTATTTTTCCTCAAGCTTAGGACAATGGAATTCATTGATTGGTCTATGTAATTTACTAATCTTGAGCATCGTCCATATGGTCATCAATAGTGGCATAGGTAGTAAAGTATGCTAAATTGTGATTGTCAATTTGATTGATCAGTATATGATTAATTTTCTTGAATATTATTAATGATAATGCTGAATGCATTGCTTTTTCCCTCTTCTTCATTTGGTTGGCAAGATTCAAATCAAATACCTGTCCTCATGCATCCCCTACATCCACCTCTGCCTCAATACCACCTCATCCCAATCCCAAGAGTCATAACAGTAGATTTTTTCTGATGATTGATAATTAAGCTAGCTGAAAACAAAAAAAAGAAATTAGTTGAAGCTATAAGCTATTGAGTGGAAGCAACCATATTTTGTCTTTAGAAAGGTTTATTCATCTTCCAAAATGCCAATTGGTTGTCAGAAGTAAGCATGTTACTGAGGATCTGTAAATACCATAAACTCTTATCCTCTGGACCTCCACCCTGAGCTAGAAAGGCTTCCTTAAGGGCCACATCTCCATACCACAGATCATGCAGAAACTAACCTTGGAGCCATTTCCCACCTCAAATTTGGTATGGCTAGAGAACTTTCTCCAACCTCTCCTAATATTCTTCTATAAACCCACTACATACGTCCCAAGAGGCTCATTAGAACACCACCCACCCCATGAATTGCCAAATTTAGAGTCCACTGCTATTCTCTACTAAGCCTCTCTCTCATGCACATAGTGCCATACCCATTTCCCTAAGAGAGGTTGATTGAACATTAACAAGTTTTGGATCCCCAATCCTTCTTTAGAGATCGAAAAGCAACTCTTGGACCAGCTTACCAGGTGATATTTGAACTCTTTACCTAACCCGCCCCATAAGAAATTACATTGAAGCTTCTTAATATGGTTTGCAACACCAACGAGAAGGGGAAAGAGGGACATGAAGTACATAGGTAAATTAGAAAGTGTACTCTTTATAAGAGTAACCCTACTACCCTTAAACAAATACATCATTTTCCAACTAGTCAATCAACACTCTTATCTTTTTAATAACGTCGTTCCAAACAAACATGGCCTTATAGGAGGCCTCCAATGGAAGACCAAGATACTTCAAAGGCAACGGGGAAACCCCACAACCCATATTACCTACCAACCCATCCACATCAGCAACATCACCCACCTGAACTGATTTCGACTTGGCCAAATTAACGTTCAAGCCCAAGACAACTTCAAAACATAAAAATAAGCAAATGACGTAGATAATATGGATCAGCCCCACTGAAAATCAAATTATCATCTGTAAACAAAAGGTGAGAGATATTAGTCCCTGTCCTCACAAAGAAGCCATAGTATTGTCCCCCACTCACTACAACAGAAGTCATCTTACCCAAAGCATTCATCACAATGACAAACAGTAGAGGGGATAGAGGGTCCCCTTGTCTCAAGTCATGAGAGCTACTAAAAACCCGGTAGGAGTGCTGTTCATCAAAGCCGAGAATTGCACTGTGGAAATATAATGAGCTATCCAAGAGCGCCACATCCTCCCAAAACCACACCTCCTCTGCATATATAACAAAAAATCACAATTAACATGATCAAGCCTAAGTCTAGCTTGCAGAGTACACTCGGCTTTGCAGATCTCATTCTACTATGAAGGCATTCATGGGCAATAAGAACATGATCTAGGATTGGTCTACTCTAGATGAAAGCATTTTGTGACTTAGAAATAATCTTCTCCAACACTATCTTTAGCCTGTTTATTAAAATCTTAGCAATAATTTTACTTGCAAGGCTAATCAGGCAAAAGTCTTTGGGATCAACAACCACTGGAATCTCGGAATGAGGATGATGAATGTTGCATTAAGGCTCCTTTCAAACTTATGTCTAGTATGAAAGTCACGAAAAACCTTCACAATGTCTTATTTTAACACATCCCAGCGAGCTTGGAAGAATGCCATAGAGAAGCCATTAGGGCTCGACGCTTTGTCACAATTCATTGCTTTCACTACCTCGAACACCCCATTTTCCTCAAATTATCTCTCCAACCAAAAGGCCTCAGCCTCACCAATAGAATCAAGGAAAGGCCATCCAACAAAGGCCGCCAGGTGAATTTCTCGGATACAACTTTTTATAAAACTGGACAATGTGCTTGTTGATCTCCCTTCCATTAGTAGAAAGTGCCATCAACCCTTGAAGCAAAAGTGAGTGTGTTGTTTAATATTCAAAAATCTTCCTTGCATTTTCCTCTTGCTCTGGAAGAACACTTGAACAACTATATTTTTTGTATATAAAAATTCAAATTTTTTTTTTTAAAAAAAAACTTATCAAAAAAAAAGAAAGTGCCATCAATCAGCAAGGATTCAATGGAGTTCTTCCTCCTATTGGAGTTGGCCACTTTGTGAAAAACAAATCGTGCACTTGTCACTCTCCCTTAACTACAATGCCCTAGATTTCTGCCTCCAACTCACTTTCTCCATGAGAGTGGATCTCTCTGCCTACTTCTTTCTCTCCTCGTGGCCTAATGTCCTCTCTTCTTCAATGATATCAAATGCACATAACTGTTGCCGTTCCTTAAATCAACTTTCAAAGCCTTGAATTTGCTGGCCACAATAAAGCTCGAAGAGCCTTGGAAGTGTTAAGAGTCCCACCACAGTTTTATCCTATCCACAAAACCCTCAAACTTCAGCCACATGTTCTCAAATTTGAAGTACCTACTTCCCCTAAGAAAGTCACCGCACTCAAGGAGAATCGGGAAATGATTCGAGCATAGCCTAGGAAGCCTTCTTTGGGACAAACTTGGAAACTAAACTTCCCAAGCTGGAGAAACAAGAAATCTATCAATCTTGGACTAATAGGGAGATCCCCGATTGTTCGACCAAGTATAAGTTCCACCAACAAGCCCCGATAAAAAATGAAATCTGAGAACTCCATCATAGCTGGGCATAAGCGTCCTACTCCCGATCTCTCACTGGAGAGCCGGGTGACATTAAAATCACCTCAATGCACCAAGGCAAGTTCCACCAACTAAGCAAGCAAGCCAACTTATCCCAAAGGTTTATTGGTGCATAAGCTATGGGAAGACATGGTTTGTTCTTCTATGTCATTTTATATGTTCTATTAATCTTTAAACTGTGCATTAAATTTGAATTGCTCCTTTTTGAGCTTCTTCGCAATAATTGGTTTGAGATAAATATGCTGGGTTTGGGGTTTTGAGGTTGAAGTAGGTATTTGAATATTAATCGTCTGATTCATCTGTGGCCATCTGAATCTCTTCCATCATTATAATCGACTCCAGTTGTCCTCTGTAGAGGACTTATTTAATTGTTGGCGGGCTCCAGGTAAGATTTTGATGCTTGATATTTGTTTAGTGGATAAAGACTATGATGTATAATGTGAAAAACATTGTTGATTTGGCATTGGAGTTTTCCCTTGTTTGATGTGCAGTTTGCTACTAGATAGATCAAAGGATGGGATCCTATGGCTTGATATTCATGGAAGCTCTGTACCCTCATTATTGTTTGGGCTTTTTGCAAAGCCAGAACTGTGTGCACCTTGATGATTGATTAATCACTTTAAAACTTATCCCCTCTGAGAATTGGATCTCAGAATTGTTAGGAGAGTTGGCAGTTATAAAAAGCCGGATAATATTGTTAGTCAGTTGAGCTGTTATTCTTTTATGTGTTCTTTTCAATGTTGTGTATGTTGTCTGCAGATTGTCTCCATTTGAGTTGGTTTCTGTACTTCATCACAAATATGTTATTAAATGCTACTAACCTTGCATATTCTTGAATTAGTAATGTGCTACTTGGCACTGAAAAGTGCCTTTGCTGCCTGACAAACCAGGCAAATGTGCCTTTGAGAGTTTAATAGTCAACATTTAATGCGATATCAAGTGTTTCTCTGAGGATTCATTCTTAAGAGTATTGAGTGCTAATGATGGGTAACATGCCGTGGCAGCTCAGATGTTTTCTCTTATCCGGAAGATGAAGGTGTTCTGGACCCGCTATTAGCAGAGCATCTGTCGCATTTTGGCATTGATTTTTCATCGTTGCAAAAGGTTCTTTTCTTTTCTTCTTCTGGGAACAGTGTTATGGCTAGTACCTGTGTACACAGGGCATTTCTGATCCCAACATGTGTCAGATGTAGTGTTCAACAACATAATGTGGTGTAATGATTTGGTTGGGTTATGGTTGTTTAGCTTTGGACCATGATTGATTCGGTCTCGCACTGTTGTCTTTTCAACTTCAGTTGGTATCTAGGGCATCTTTTTATTTTTTATTAAGTTATTTATGTTATAGCCAGGCTTCAATTGTTCTTTATCTATTTCAACTATGTGCGTTTTGGTTATTGGCTCAATTTTCTATAATTAGGGTGGGGATATTAACCTCAATTTTTTTTTTGGTATGATTACATTAATTAAAAGTTTGATTGGGGTACTATCACTTTCTTATTTCAGACTGAAATGACAACTGCTGAGAGAGAACTTGACCAGAATACCAATTTTGATTGGGACCGAATCCAAGAAAGTGGACAGGAAGTGGAGCCAATCTTTGGACCGGGTTATACGGGACTTGTCAATCTTGGAAACAGGTAATATTTGATCCTCTTCAGGGCTGCTTGGGAATATTTACTCATTTGATGAATCTTGTTTCCTTCTTGCAGCTGCTACATGGCAGCGACTATGCAAGTGGTGTTTTCAACGCTTTCCTTCCATTCACGGTGAGTATAAATTTTCTAGTTTCTTTTCCCCCCTAATATTAATCACGCTCTTTTGAATTGTTTATGCTTATTTGTTTATTTTTGCGATGACATTTTCAGATATTATACAAACCAAAGTTTAAAAAAGGCTTTTGAGATGGCTCCTGCTGATCCAACCGTAGACCTGAATATGCAGTTGTAAGATACTAGCACATTGGTGCTGTTAATGCTTTTTGTGCAGTCTGTCATCTGATAATTATGGTTTCCTTGATCTTGCTAATCACATGAGATCAAAGCATTTCCTGGTGATAAAAAATTGGTTGGCTATGCATATGTATATATGCTTTAAAGTATGAAGTTAATATACATGTGTATGTGTGTGTGGTTCACATGTGTGTATTCTTTATGTAGTTATAATACTTATGTGTTTAAATATGTTTCTGTTCTGTGCCTCTTCTGCAGCAGTTTTTCTCTTCTTCCTCTTTTTATGTGCAGATTTGCATGTCTCAGATATATTCATAGGCTTTTTTGTTCTGTTGCAGAACTAAGCTGGCGCATGGTTTGCTATCCGGTAAATACTCTATTCCTGCTCTGGAGGTATGATAACTGTAACAAAATGAGTTCCTTTAGACCATGGTTTCTTCTCTTGTTTGTTTCACATTTTCTTATTTGTCATCCAGAAAGATGATCCTGCAAATGCTGCTTCCACAACGGCAAGCACTGTAAGCTCTCTGGCTGAATTTTGTCTGTGTTCTAAGTGTCTGCTTTGTGCTTTGAAATTGCTAAATTATACCTTGGGATTTATGATGAATAATATGCCGAGATTTCTAAACCTTGAAGTTTTTGAACAGGCCTTGGATTGTTAGCAACTTATTTTAGTTATCTATGTTGTTTGTTCTTTCTCAAAACTTTGAGGTCCATTATGCAAGAATTTACTTATTCTTTTCTACCTCTTTGTTTCTTTCCTGTCCAATTGTTTAGGTGTGTACTGTTTCTGTGTCTAAATGAGATTATATTTGCATATGGATATTCTTTTTTATTTGTTGCTCCACAGTTTTAATTTTATTTAATTTCTTTATAGGATTGTTTATTGACCTGTTCTATGTTTGTTTCCTTTCGCCATCTACTGTAAACAATAGAAACAGGAAGGAGTACCCCCTCGTATGTTCAAAGCAGTTATTGCTGCTAGCCATCCTGAATTCTCTACAATGAGACAACAGGTATATTCAATTTCTTTTTCTCCCAAATTTATGCAAGAATATATGAAGGAGAAATGCACGTTTTATGATAGAACAAACCTGTGATTTGCTTCTTTTAATATAAGTGATTATTATTTATTTATTTTGATATAAGATAACTTGTAGCTCTAACTCGTAGAAAAGGGAGCTATGTCAATTAGCATATAGACACTGCATACGGCATTTAGGGGTTGCTGGAGCAGGTCAATCAAATGAAACTTGATTTATGCTCCCTCATGTACCATCTGTTTTCTTTTTTACATGGCTCTGTAATGTGGCATTTGGTCACTAACAAGCATTAAACATTTAGAAAGATTAACTATAGACATAATCGTAGATGGTACCATATAACAATTGCAGTGAAACAATAGTGATTTGGTGGATGTTAAGTTGGAAGCAGATGTATAGATACTTTTGTATGGAAAATATCAAGACTAAATCAAATGTCCATGAAGCAATTAAAATTGATTAATGCTACTCTTCACACCCATTTCACATTGGTTGATGTGGCATGTTTTAAGTGGCTCCACTTAAAAAAAGAAGTGGAGGAAAACCACTTGAAACATGCTACGTTAGTTGAAATGAGTGTGTAGAGTAGCATGATTTGTAAAAATTATATAATTTATAAGATTTTTTACAAACTTTGCCCCCCCCCCCCCATTCTCTCTCTCTCTCTCTCTCTCAAAGAATCTAGAGGCAAATAGTCGAGAGTTTTGTATTTCGCAATTTTAGAAAGTTTGGGACGTAACGGTTCAAGAGTGGATCATAGATCTTCTGATCCACTAATGCTCAGATGGTTTGAATTGTTAATGGTACAATTTGGCAAATTCTATTATGATAGTGTTGCAGCATAATCTGATAATGGTTTATGATATTTATGATCTCAAACTCGATTGGAGAACCTTCTCTAGGTTATTATATTAGACAATCTCCACCTTTATTGTGAATCTGTACTGCTTTTAATGTGCAAAATATCTGATTGATAAAAAAGGAATAAAAAAAGTAATCTGTAGCATGTGTGAACTGCAAGCAGAGTGCTTTTATGGTCAATGTGAGTCTGTGACAAACAACATGCTAGGTAGCTAAGCACTTATCGCTGTTATGGTGTTGTATATTACCTATTCATGGCCAATGTAGGCTGTATAGAAAGTAGAGCTTCCGTTAGCTACCTTGGGCCTGGTTTTAGGTCATAGGTAGTTATCTATACTGAGGAACTCTTTCTTTACTGGTAGCCATTATTTTATCTCTTTCATGATGTTATTATTATTTGACTTGTTTAATGTCTTATGTGAATACTTGTTACTTATTTATGCGTAGGATGCCCTGGAATTCTTCTTGCATTTTGTTGACCAAGTTGAACGGGCTAATGCTGGGAAACCTGAATTGGATCCTGCAAGGAGTTTTAAGTTTGGTATTGAAGATCGAATCTTATGTTCATCTGGAAAAGTTACTTATAATAGAAGGCTTGACTACATTCTTTCATTAATTATCCCACTGCATGAGGCAACCAATAAAGGTAAATTTCTTTAGTCATTTTTTCTTTCTGGGCGATTTACATAATATACTAAAGACTTTTTTGTTTGAGAATTCAGAAGAACTAGAAGCATTTCACAAATTCAAAGCAGAAAAAATTTCAGAAGGAAAGGAAGTGTAAGTTCAAATGGTTCACCATCATGTTTTTGCCCCTTTTAGATTTCTTGCTTAGAGTATCTAGTTCCTGCAGATTCAGTAATGAAATTGTACGACCAAGGGTACCGCTAGAAGCATGCCTTGCAAACTTTTCAGCTCCAGAGGAGATACATGATTTTTACAGCACTGCCTTGAAGGCTAAGACAACGGCAATCAAGTAGGCTTTGTTATTTTTCACTGGCATCAATATTTTTTGTTTTGAAAATATGTTATCCCAGAGTGCAATCAAGTGGGCTATACATGTATATCTTAAAGAGTTAAGTGAGCTAAGATTTCTCACTGATCCACACGGTCATGACGCCAGAATTGATTGGTCATGTCTTTTATAGTTTTTTTTTTTTATTCACTTTCTTTTGAGGAAACAGTAGTGTTGATTTTTCTTAGAGTTGGGAACGATGAGCTGTTGATAACAACTGTACTTATGTCTGGTTACTGCTGTTCATATCTTTCTTTCATTTTTATCCTGCAGGACTGCGGGTCTAACTTCGTTCCCTGATTATCTGGTGTTGCACATGCGTAAATTTGTTATGGAGGAGGGCTGGGTGCCAAAAAAGCTTGGTATCTTTCTGTGGCTTACTTTTGTTGCCTTTCCTTTTTTGGGTTTTTTTTTTTTTTTTTTTTTTTTTTTAATACTGTCTAAACTGTTCTTATTGCTTATTGTATCTGTCCGTACAGATGTCTATATAGATGTTCCTGATATCATAGATATTAGTCACATGCGCAGCTTGGGTCATCAACTTGGGGAGGAGCTATTACCAGACGGTGGTATGTGGTATTTCTGGCATTTTGAAGTTCCTTTTAAATGTTGTTCCACAAGCATTTATTTATTTGTTTATTTGAATTGTTCATACATATTTATATTTGTTTATTATTTCTTTTGTTCTTGGGGGCGCCTAACGCTTTTAATGATAATTTGATTATTGATAAAAAAAAAACTTATATTTGTTTATATCTCTTCGCTCAAGTTCACACCTGCATATGCTCACACATATATACTGTCTTTAAATTTTTTTTTGTTTATTTATTTTTGTGTCACAAGCATTTATTTTATTGTTTGACACTTGACCAGATCAATGTAAGTGATGCTTGCAAATAAGAGTTATTATCTCTTTTGTAGATCCCACGGCTTGTTACTAATGAATCAAAATATTAGATCTTATCAATCAAAAAGAGGTTTTGGTATTCAAGTATTTTACATCTCTAAGCTACTTCTTTGAGACAATCTTTTCTCTCCTGATGTTACTGTATCCTTTGCATTCTTGTATATTATGTTTTCTCTCTGATATTTACTAAGATTACACGATTAATCTAGTTTGCTAACTTTACATCTCAAAATTTCTGCTAATAGTCGGTACTCTATAATAAGTTATTCATATTATTTGCCTTTGTACTGTTTACTTGTCTTCCTCCAATTGCTTTTATACCTTTTGAGTTTTTCTGGCTCTTTGTTTTTGTAAAGGGATTATATATGTTTCTAATTTACTTTTGGGAAAAATTTTATGTTTCTGAACTTAATTCTTCTGTCAGGCTGACAATGCTCAATTCTGCTTAGCTGCTAGATCTTTATGTCAATTTGCATATTGTGATGTTGACTCTCTCTCTCTCTCTCTCCTGGCTTTTGTGAAGTTCAGGGGCATATATATTTTGCCCAACTGTGACAAAATTTCTTGACACGCATCAAACCATGCTTGTTGAGTGGTAATTTAGTAGATGCAGTTTTTTATTTTGTATTTTTTTAAGTTGGTAGGTTTGAGGGAAGTTTTACTTTCATAGTTTTTGTAGCAGAAGATGATAGTTACTTCATTTACAAATCTTTTACAATAACGAAAGTGGTTCTTTGCCCCTAGGGGTTGGTGTAGGCATTTGTTTCAAATGATGATTTAAAACAATGACGACCATGTGTCATTCATCTCATGTTATTTTAATACAAAACCTGATGGTTATGGGTACAGTGCCCCATCCAACCACATTGCTTTACTCCTTTATGATATCTTAATTACCACTATAGAAGTTCTTAATGCTGTTAAGACTTTTATATTGTTTGCTCTGGTGCTTGCATTGGCAATTGATTTTAATATTTTTCTGTGTTTCCTATTAATAACACAGTTCCTGGGGGAGAGGTAGAATCAAACATGCCCGTACCAAATGAGGATATTGTTTCCCAGCTTGTCTCAATGGGATTCAACCATCTTCATTGTCAGAAAGCTGCCATAAAGACCTCAAATGCTGGCGTGGAAGAGGCAATGAATTGGTTACTTTCTCACATGGATGATCCAGGTACTTTAGAACATAGTGTTATCTTGTAAAAAAGGGTTCTTCACCTTGGGAAACAATCACTTTTAGCTCCTTCCAGCTTTTGAGGTCTATGACCTAAATTATTTGTCATATTGTACTCTACTAAATTATATTAACACGCATTGGCCTTTTCAGATATCGATTTTCCAATTTCTCAAGAGGCACAAGGTGCTGAGGCTTTCTTGTCAAGCGTTGACCAATCAAAAGTTGATACTTTGATCTCATTTGGTTTTACAGAAGAAATTGCTAGGAAAGCACTGAAGGCTTCAGTAAGTATTTTTTACCTTTTCAATCTTTTGAGAAAAGGCTTCAGTAAGCATCTAACTATTGGGTTGCAAAATACTGGAAAACTTGTATTTGAATGTTGGTTGTATATAACAATTGTTTTTTCAGGGTAGTGACATTGAGAAAGCAACAGATTGGATATTTAACAATCCTGAACCTTCTGTCTCATCTGATATGGATGCTACCACATCGAACACTGCATCTGATCCCACCAGGGCTGAACTTCCTGATGGAGGAGGGAGTGAGTTCCTTCTTCATAAGTTTTATTTTTTATTTTTGGAACTTCATACCAGCTCATACTGATTTTTTCTTGGTACATGTTTGTGTCTGCTTTTACTTTCCTCTTGATTGGCAATGACAAAATTTTCTTCCAAAAACTAGTGTTGCATACTTGCATTTGTATTAGCTGCTTCCTTTTGTCCAAGTTGATGCCTGACAAGTGACAACAGCATAAAGTAAACTCGGTATTATATAAGCAGTGTGGTTTATAATGTAAATTATTGGCTTATTTGGCTTATTTTGGTTTCTATTGGAATATATTTGTTCTCTTTGGATGCTTTTCACTTATAATCTTAGGGTGTAGGCCATTAAGTACTGTAGGTAATGCTTCTGTTTACTGCTTTGCAAATTGCATGGATTTAACTATTTATGCTACATGTATGCTTATGTCACATTCTGTTTCAAAATGTTCCAAAGTCTGACTTGATAAAACTTTTTAAATTATATCCAAATAATCTCAAAATGCAATTGGACATGGCTGAAATTTAAGCTGTTAAATATATTTGCTCTTCAGGAATCTTTATCATTTTCCTTCAATTGTAGGAAGTACTAATATTAACGTATCATTGATGATCGTTAAAAAAAATTGTTCTAGTTTATTTTTGTTCTTTTTCTTTTTAATATCTGGTTAACTACTATTAAAACAATGATTAATATGGTTCTTATGCTTATTCTTGTAATTGTGACAACTTTTGATTGAATTGTTGGGTTTGCTTTCACAGGATACAGACTGATTGGAATAGTAAGCCACATTGGAACCTCAACTCAATGCGGTCACTATGTGGCTCACATCTTTAAAGATGGTAGGTGGGTTATTTTCAATGATGACAAAGTTGGGGCTTCCGTTAACCCCCCCAAAGATATGGGGTATTTGTATTTCTTTGAAAGGCTCAACAGTTGAGATACACCAGAAGGATAGGAAATACCAATCAGCAGAAAATAGGTACTATGCAATCTCAGAATATGAGCTATCAGCCAACTGTGCTTTGGGCTGTAGGCGGCCTTGAAGTGCAGCATTGACGGATATATCGGATTCTTCTTTTTGTAAACATATTGAATTTCTCATATTTTCATTTGTCTTTGAAATAATTCTGCATGTTTGTCTGTGCCTGCACTCCATTGAGCTTGCTTCTTTTTAAAGATAAGAAATGCTATACATACTCCCAAGTGCTTACTCCATGACGCGGCAAGGAAAATTACACCATTGAATGCTACGTGTACTTTCATTTGTTATTTTATTTAATAGTGATTTTTACTACCACGTCATAGATTAAACCCTTAGAAGTGAACACTTGGTAGTATACATAGCACTCTTCTTTTGTGCATTTGTTTCGGTTGAGCAATCAGCAATGACATTATTGTTTAACTCCCTAAAATTCCTGATCCCGATTAAGGATTTAAATGAGAAAAGTTCTTTTACCAGGAACCAGTTTTCGTGTCCCCTGCCTCTTCTTAAAAACCTCTGCCTTGTTCCCACAACATCTGGGTGGTTCACCTCTACTTGAGTAAGCTCTTACTCTTATTTCTTCATATTTGTAGCTTGGATTTTGTTACGTCGGTTAAATGAAATTTTGGGGTCCAAAATAATGTAGAACAACCATATTGAATTCCATGCCACTAGCACCATTGCAATTGTCAACCATTGTAGACTCTAGCTCGTTTCCAAAAGACTCGAAGATTTCTACACCGTTCAACTCTCTACCTCTACCTACAACGCTGCTGTCTTTTCCTGCAGTGACAACGCACTTCCAACTCCTCTATTTAGGCTCCTAGGTCGGGTTCATGTTCATACTTATCAACAAGATTGACTTGAGTCAAACCCACCTCAATGCCCTAGATAGGCTCAACAAATGGATTATCCGGCTTGTTGTGCGACCCAGATCCAGATGTGACGTCCTTGACATTGTCAACAGTTCGACAACCATGAACCTTGAGAATGAAACAACGATGGGGAGTCATTCAATATGTCGAGATTGCTGGCCATGTATTCACTGTTGAGTGGGTGGCTCTACCTAGACGACGAAGAGAACTAGGTGATCTCTAGTGACATTAGCGCCTTTTCAATAACCTTAATGGTGGGCATTGAGTTTGTTGATTTAGTGTGGATGGGATAAATGGTCGACAGTGGTAGTGGTGCTAGAGGCAACGACGAGTTTGGTGGTCAAGATTGGGCGTAGATTAAGGGTGTGAGTGATGAGGGAGTATGGGTTTAGTGTGTTGCATTGAAACGTTCCACATTATTTTGCACCCTAAGATTTCATTTAGTCGTCGTGATAAATTTTAAGCTACAAATGAAAGAAAATGAGAGCTAACTCAACTAGTGGTGAACCATTATGTAATAACCAATTGCCTTATCTTCGCCTCTTAGATTTATTTTTTGGTAATTCAGAACTTCTTTTTCAAGATTAATTTAGAACTTCGATGCCTAAGTTGAAACAATTAATAGCAAAGGAATGAAGATGAAATCTGATGTATAATTCAATGATCAAAATGTGTTATGATCCAAAATTAAATTACCTCGTGAAACTTATAATATTAATGGAAATATGTTAAAGAGTTTGAGCTGAAAAAATAAAAAAAGTTAGGGATTTAATTTGAAATCAACCCTAAACTTTGGGGAATTGTATAATTTCCCCCGAAAAATGCGCATTCACATTGCACTTTCAGAAAGCGGTTTATGTGTACTATTCACAAAGCACTTAAAACATAAAAAAAAACATAAATGTTCGTATCTCCAATATGTGGCTCTGCAACCCCGTCTCTCTCCCATCAATCGCATCTCTTGCCTTATCCACGACCACGAGCTAACACTTCAGAGTTACATATCTCTCATCTCCTTCACATATCCAATAGACCCACTTCTCTTCTCTCAAGCTCTCTTCCATGGCTGCCTCTACTCTCTCCCCTTCGACCACTTCCCAGGTAAATCACTCATTCTTCATATACAGTCTTATTATCTTCATCATCAGGAACTCTACAATTACAACCAATCAATCATGTTGCTCGTGTTTGTTTTCAGCTATGCTATAGTAAGAACGGGATGTTTTCTTCATCCCAAGCGTCGATGCTGAAGCCCGCAAGAACCCAGCTGGCGAGAAAGGAAAAGGAAAAGGGTATGAAAATCGCTTGCCAGGCTACCAGCATTCCGGCCGACCGCGTACCTGATATGGGCAAGCGGCAGCTCCTGAATCTGCTTTTGTTAGGCGCTTTATCTCTCCCCACGGCTGGCATGTTGGTTCCTTATGCTACCTTCTTTGCCCCACCAGGGTAAGTTCAGTTTCTTTCTTTCTTTCGTTTTTTTTTTTTGTTGGTCTAATTCTAATAATTTCAAATAAACGAAATAAGAATATAATAATTTTTCTTAGTGGGGGTTAAAATTGAAAAATTGAGAGTCCAATTTAAGAGTAATATGGAGAGTTGGTAGATAAAATGTTTTTATTCTTGAAAATTCTTATATATTTTGGAACAATTAAAAAGAAAAAGACATCCTATCTATTTGGAGATGGAGAAAGTAAGTGACAACGATGGAAAAAAAAAAGGATTTGAAGAGTTTTATACAGAACTATCATCTTCAGATGGTAGAATATGGAAATTTCATGTTCTAGAAATTCGGGTTTTGTACTGGATTTGATAATACTGCTGCTAATTACTTTTTCGCTGAAAAAGCTTCAGACTTGATTGGATATGTTTGTCAATTTTACAGTCTCCTTTCAGAGTCTTGTATCGGTTATGCATTCTGAGAGTTCCTTACAATAGGGGTGGTAATTTTTGTTTACAAGTTAGGATTGGATTGCACAAGACAACTCTATCTTGACTAATTTAATTAAACATATCAGACCTCTTAATTGTAACTTGCTAATTTTGTATTAAATTTGTATGGAGTTTGCAGGTAGTGTCGAGCTATAAGTATAAAACTATATAGGTCATTCTTAACCCAACCCATTTAAATCAGACACCTCAACTCTAATATGCTGATTTTATGTTGAATTTGTGTTGGGTTCGTAAGTCGTGTCTAAAGTTGCAAGTTCTATTGTACGCTTCTTCAATTGGTATCCAAAATTAAAAATTCTCTCCCCCTGTCCTGGATCACCAGTGATGATCTTGTCGTTAAATTAATTCAATCTCTTAGCCAAAGAATCTTTCAGCTCCCTACAATGAAAATCACTGGAGATCTTCTTGCTTTCAATGAAAAAATAACTTTTGAGGTTTTTTTTGTTTTTGTTTTTCGAATTTTGCAACCGTCATGGTTAATTTTTGCACAGGAGATCTTCATTGATTTTGCACCCCGTGAAAATGATAGAATCCAGTAAATCAACTTATTTCTATCCAATTGTAACTATTATACTTCATTTCAGGTTTGTCACCAAACTATTAACTATGATTCCTGCAACTCCTGGATCTTGATTTGTTGTACTCCTTGTTGGCAACTGAACAGGTCCGGTGGTGGTGGTGGTGGTACCGTAGCAAAGGATGCCATTGGAAACGACGTCATTGCATCTGAATGGCTTAAGACCCATGGCCCTGGTGACAGAACACTAACCCAAGGGTTGAAGGTATTCCCGTTTTTTGTTTTGTTTTGCTTTTTTTTTTTTTTTTTTTTTACACATTAATTGAGAAAACAAACATTGAATCTCTTTATAATTCTTGACCATATTTATTTATATAGCCGGCAAATTCAAATATTTCTCCGTTTCAAGAACAAATGTCTAAAAAGCTATTTCAAGAACATACTTGGAATTGCGTTTGACAAATAGAGTTTAGTTAAAAAAATTAAGCTTTTGCCAAAAATGTGTTTAAGCTATTTTTAAGCTTTTGAACATTTAAAAGCGCTTTCAATTTTTTTTACTAAACGGGTACTTTTTTTTCAAACGGACTTTTTGAGTGTTAAACGTACTTTTAGGCCCCTCAAATGCACATCCAAACAGGCTCTTAAAACATGTTTGAAATTGTGTTTGAAAAATAAAGCTTTTAAGTAAAAAAAAAAAAAAAAAAATCCTTTTTGGCAAAAGCTCTATTTTAAGCTTTTGTCAAAAGTAGTTTTTAGCTATTTTTGAGCTTTTTAAACCCTTAAAAGCGTTTTCAATTTTTTTACCAAAATGTATATTTTTCTTCAAACGAATTTTTTGAGTGTTAAATTTAAGCCCCTTAAACACACCCAAAAGGCCCTTAATATGTTTTATACACATTTTCAAGGGCACTAAGTAAATGTTTTGGAAATTGTAATGAAACTGCAGGGAGACCCAACCTACCTTGTTGTGGAGAATGATAGAAGTCTAGCAACCTATGGCATCAACGCAGTCTGCACACATCTCGGTTGTGTAGTGCCATGGAATACTGCAGAAAAGAAGTTCATATGCCCCTGCCATGGTTCCCAGTACAACAACCAAGGCAGGGTTGTCAGGGGTCCTGCTCCTCTGGTAAGTCACAAAATCAATGGACTTCTCCTTCCTCTCTCTCTCTCTCTCTCTCCGTGCTAAGTATAGTTGTTATCTTCATTTGGTGCAGTCATTGGCTCTGGCACATGCAGATATTGACGATGGGAAGGTAGTGTTTGTTCCGTGGGTCGAAACGGATTTCAGAACAGGCGAGGCGCCTTGGTGGGCTTAAATTTAAGGATGTTACAGGGTCACACCAAATTCCATTGTTAAAACCATTGTTAGCTGCTATGAACAGCCATAGTAAATTACAAAAACTTCAAGCATTAAAAGCCCTGTTTTTGAGTATTAACTAATTGCCCATTTGTAATTTGATTGAGGTTTTATGTTTGAGTAATGCTACACACACTCCTACTCCTACTCCATCTCTTCAGGTTAATTGTCCCTAGTTTTTTGTGGCCAAAACTAGTGGTACTGTGCGATATCTCACACCACGGTGACCACCACCATAAGTAGCACCTAGGTGACTCGGGTTGATTGGATTGGTGTGAGTCAGTTTTCCGATACCCATGAACCTCTTCTAGTGCTCTCTAGGACAAGTTCATCTGGGTCCAAAATCCGTCTGGGAATTTCTCTACAGGGGATTTCTTTACAAAGTCTGCCAACCCCCTCCAAGATGATCAGAGGTCCATTTAACCTACATGAAAGGTTAAAGTTACTCCTCTGGAAAATCTCTTGGAACATCCTTCTCTCCATGGTACGCTCGCATCTCATTTCCTCATCTCCCCTTCTAGCGCCGATCTTCTTTGTGCCCTTTGCAAAAGTGAAGAGGAATCTCTCAAGCACAACTTTCTTAGCTGTGTTTTTTTTTGCCTAGTGTAATTTAGAGGGAATCATTTTGGCCTTTGGACGCCTTTGCTCTTAAAAAGCCTATGACTAGCCAAATTAAAATAATAATAATAATAATAATAAAGAATTGCTAGAGCATACAACACGGAAGAAAAAGTCCTCCAACACCCCTGTCCATTGCTGGGAGCCTGGGACCCTCCTCCGACCAATGTTTTTAAGATTAACTTTGACAATGCCATCCGTGACAAATTCTCCATGCAAGCTGCAATGTGCCATGACTGTTTCGGGCAAATTATTCAAGCCCAATCTTGTATAGGCCCTCCCTGTGATCCCAACATAGGTGAAGCTTTGTGCTGCCCAAATGGAAGCCTCTCTTAATCTTCAGTCTTACATTTAGGAAGGCAATTCTCTCAGTTATCCTTGCCCTCAACCACCCAGCACACCATTGACTGGCAGATCTCATCAATCATCTCATGTAAACTCCTCACCTTCCCTGCCCTCTTGGGAATCTAAGAAAATTCATAGAAGTGCAAACTTCTGCGCCCGCTTTGGAGCAAAATGGGCCACCTCCAAACTCTTCACTAGAAGTATGTTGTCCCTCTATTTTTCTTACTAAAAAAAAACATAACGATGAAACTATACCATTATGGCTAGTGTCACAGGTAGCACCTTGTCAAGCAGAAAGGTGTGACATCAAGCGGTGTTCATTTTGTGTAATGTAATGGCCCACTCAATAGCATCCCCTTCCACTGATCGCAAAGCCCGATACTGAGCATGTCAAACTAAGCCAAGTATATGAAGAATCTGTATTTTTTGAGTCTTAAAAGCAAAGATGCAACACAGGTTGACAGGAAATGAAGTACAACAATCGTTGATGTTTTCTCAATTCAGTTCATAAGAGATTACTTCGTTTGGTCCATCATTCAATTTTTTATCCCATGCAAAAAGGAATAAAACAAAGCCATCCCTTCCCCCTTTTTTTTGTAACTGGTTTTTTCAAATGCCATCTTCAATTTGGGCGGTACATCATCTTCAAGCAAATGAAGTGTCTCTATCATGATGTTGATAAAAATTCTCGAAAAGAATCATTGAGAAGAGAGGAAATATCAGGCATGCGGATGAGGAAAAAAAAAACAAACTAAGAAACAAAATGCGATTTTCAGTAGTAATCAGAACCGCAAGTGACAAAGCCAATCATCAGAACAATCTACTCATTTTAACATCAAATTATAAACCTAGAACGCTAAATGAAGCTCGACAACCAATCATATAAATCACGACCATTCATGTATACACATGGAAGAAAAAGACAGCTATATCAAAAGGAAAAATAATGTGCTACTTTATTTTTTCCTTTTTATGATTTTGCTTTACGTTGGAAGGTATGAGTTACAGCAACAAGTAAAAAAGTAATAGTAAAGGAAGAGTAAAACAACAGGCTCCTAGTGATTCTACCAAAACAAAGAATCATATAAAGGTCTAGGAACAAAGACAGTTATTCCCAGGATTCTAATATGCATTCCTTTATTTTTATATTTTAAATTTTTATGCAATCAGTGCCTATATTTCTAGAGAAGAAAAAAAATTCAAGGTAAACAGGTTGGCACCTTTTAGGGTGCCATGAGTCCTTCAATGGTGTAGAAGAGAGACTCGGCCCAGTCAGCTCTAAATAGCAATGTTTGCAATGTGTGCATCACATCATAGTCTGGATCCAGCTTCCGCTGCCACCCCTACAGGGAGTAAAAAAGCAACAAAAAAAGTATAATAAAACTGATAAAGTTTCTTTAGACAATCTATAGAAACATATGTTATTCAAGGCCGCATCAATATATAAGTAAACAATGCATATAATCAGATATATCTACTACATCAAAATACTAAAAGAAAATAAATAATATGCTATTCCATAATTCTAAATCTTATATTAGCCTATCAGCCTATGGCATTGTCCTTTGCCCCTAAGGCTCACAGGAAAAGCCTTCATGAAAGTATGTGAATGTGTTTGTGGCCAAAATGTTGGGTTAGAAAGAATTGGGTGGAGGGGTTACAAATATGTTGTCATAAAATTATTCAAGCAAATAAGTGCATTTCCAAACACACACTCACACACAAAGCAGGTGATAAAAGGGGTGGAAGAATGGTCAGACGCTTCATGCAACTCGCCCCCTACCCCTCCATTGGAGCTACTTATCAAAAAAGCAAAATTATTATCTAAACAAAATAATCTTTGATAATTATTACAATTCCAACATTTTCAGTTCTGCAACAATATTTCCACAAATGCATTTCTACCAAATGAATTCATCAAAGAATACTCTTTTAAGGAACGCACCATGAAAACAAATTGTTGAACCATGCCAGCAATAACCTTCTCCAGATTTATTAACTTTGAAGATTAAAAATTCTGAATAAATTATCATATTGCTTAAAACCTCTTAAGCTTGTCAAGTAAGCAAAATTTTATTGTAAACTGCCTGGATCAAATATCCATGACAATTTGAAAGACGACTAACTTCTAACTATGATACATTTACATATTCACAAAATTATTCCCAAGAGCCTTTACCTTAACGAATAAAAAATTCTGGATGAAAGGTTTTAAAACTAAGTCCGAAAAGTTAAAAGGTCTAACAAAAAATGCTTTAAGATTTTTTTTTTTTTTTTTTGTGAAAATTAATTTCCTATCATTAATAAAGCACCAAAGGGTGTACCCTTAGTACATAGGAAGTATAAAAGGGAGCCTCTAACAGGAAAAAAAAGAACATAAATTCAAAAAATCAGCATAAGTAAAAACATGCAAGCTATGATGATCCGCTATCCATATATATAATGTGTTAAGCAGAAACTTCCGCAATTCGAACATTGAGATCTCTACGTCTTCAAAATGCTGAGCATTCCTCTCATGCCAAATACACTACATTACACACAACGGAACCAGCCTCCAAACTTCCTTGGCTGGACCACCTCCACACACAACGGAACCAGCCTTCAAACTTCCTTGGCTAGACCACCTCCACGCACAACACCCTAACTAGTCAACAAATCCAGCACCCGTCTCGGCATAACCCATTCTACCCCAAACAGAGAAAGAATGTAATTCCATAATTCTCGTGCGCCTTCGCAATGAAGTAAAAGGTGATCAATGGACTCCTCACTCTTCTTACACATACAACACCATTCTTTTTTTTGATAAATAAGTAATTCATTGAAAAGCACAAAGGGGTACAACCCTAGTACACAAGAATATACAAAGAAAAGCCTCACTGAAGACGAAAAGAAGAACAAAAAGCCACAAATTGAGGCATAGTAGAAAACTGAGAAACATAAAATGCTCCCGCCCAATGGAAAAGAGTTTTGATAAACATCTTTTTGAGCTCGTCCATCGTCTTTTCTTGATCTTCAAAGCATCGTGCATTCTACTCTCTCCAAACAATCCACATTAGACACAATGGGGCCATTCTCCACACCTCCTTTACTAAACAATTACCTCTTTGACCGGGCCAACATGCTACAGCACCATTCTACCACCACAACATTCCTTTTTGGCAAATTATTGTGCGTCAAAATTTTCCCGAAGGCTGCTGTCCACACAAAAAATGCCTCCCTCTACGGAGCCTTTACACGTCATATACTCTTCCCTGGAAATAAATGTCTAGCCTGGCTAGTTAACGCATTATAGAACGAATTTACTTCAAATTGACCCCCCTTGGAAGGACACCAAAATAACCTGTCCTCCTCGCCATGTCGAACCTGGAAAGAATACAGCCTCTCAAAGAAGGAGACTATCATCTCCATCTCCCACTCCTGGCTAAACGCGTAAAGATGACGTTCCACTGGATAACTCCATCTTGATATTGCATGTTATCCACCACCCACGTGTCTTTATGTCGAGGAATACTATACAAAGCTAGATAACAAAGGTTCAACAGGCTATCCCCACACCAAATGTCATGCTAGAAACTTACTTTGGACCCACCCCTTACCTCGAAGCAAACAAAATTGGAAAACTTATCCAACCCCCTTCTAATATGTTTCCACATGCCCACTCCAAAAGTTCCCAATACCTCTTTTGAACTCCAACCACCCCTCATACTCTCATATTTAGCTGCAATCACCAATCTCCATAAAGCCTCTCTCTGTAGCATACTGCCACAACTATTTTCCCAAAAGAGCTCAATTAAATTGAATCAAATTTCGAACTCCTAACCCACCTAACTCTATCGGAGCACAAATCCTCTTCCAATTCACCAAATGTATTGTGATTCAATATATTTTTTTCTTTCTAAACAAAGAATATGTATTTACAATAACTAAAGAATAATGCTACTTTTTATACCATTTATCACACCCATGTCACACCGGTTGACATGGCATGTTTTAAGTGGGTTATGATGTCGACCACTTAAAACAGATCATGTCAGAGTGACATGGGTGTGAAGTGTAGCATTACTCTAACTAAAAGTGACATGAATAATCCTTTTCTTTTTTTTGATAAGTAATAATCCTTTTCTATTATTGGTAAATTATACATGCACCCTATAGGTCTTAAACCCACACTTCACCCTCCACTCCATTCTTATGACCTGGGGGTAGGGTGTGAGGTGCCATTTGAGCTAGGGTTCATAGGCTAGTTACTATGAACAATACTCACAATTTCAATGAATCTATTCACAAAAAAAAAAAAAAAACCAACAAAATCGGAATTTGGCACAACTAACACACAAGCAACTTATAATAACCATAGTTGACTCATTTAATTGAAGTGATAGTAAAAATGGGGTAACCACCAAAAAAATCTGCAACTTTATCTTTCAGAGGGTGAAAAAATGAGAGTGATACACGAGGGGATACAGAAAAAAGGCAGAAATTACCTCAAGCACCAAAGTGGTTACCATCACAGCACAAACATTGCCATCAATGTTGACTTTATGACGCCTAACTTGCTCAAGCAATTGCTGCATGCAGTCACCAGGATGGAAAACATTACCTTCTTGGGAGTCCCAGAAACTGAAAGATTTATCCATTTCCTGTTAAACCAGTAAAACTTCTAAAATTTTAGACTCAACTTATAATAACTATAGTGAACTGTGATGTATCTTAAGCCATTCATTAATTAGAATCCAAACAAGAATAAATCATAACACCACATATTGCACGACTGGGCTCCAAAATTTGGAAGGAATGGAGCTTTGGAGTCTTCAGCAAAACCAGCTGTTAGATTCAATCTAGAATGAGTTTAACCTAGATCTTTAGAGACAACCAGACTCAAGGTTCAGGTCGAATTCTGAGACATCATGAACTAAAGCCAACTTGGGTACAGTAAAACATATTAACTAGTTATAATCTACGGGAGGTTTGTTGGTGGGGAACCATGGCTTGCACAACCGCAAAAAGTTACAATTTAGATTATCATTTTTTAGCTAAATTTACACTAGTACTTATACATATTACAACATGACCCCCTCAGAACTCGATCTTGTCTTATGAGCCCCATAATAGATAACAGTATTACTGCTGCATGTGCATTGTCTATGATTTAAAAGTTCACTAGATGAAAATATAAAGAGTATGGTAAATGATGATATAATTGTATGCAAGATTCTTATGTCAACCAGATTAGCAAATGCATGATTTCTTTTCCAGAAGCAGCCACAAGCAATAAAAAATTGTCTATTTTTTCATAACAAGAACACAAAAGCTAAGTTGCAGATGCATTACCTCAATGAAATCCCTTGGATTTGGGCAGTTTTGTTGTTTAGACAATCTAAGTGTGCACTCTGCAGCAGTGCGGCCATCTCGAAGAGCAACAGCCTTAAAGAAATCCAGTATATTCACTCGATCTTTCTTAGAAAGTTCAGCAGTCATGCCTACGTCAAGTAGAATGACGTGAGGCCTTGATCTAAAAATCTGCTTATGTGATGTTTTGCTATGTGTTGCTCGTACAAGAATATTTCCAGGATGCATGTCCGCATGAATAAAGTTATCTACCTGGAGTTAAAAGCAATTTATCAGCATAGTCACCAACTATTTCACTCAGGAAACATCGAATTTCATAAAGACCAAATTGATAACTGGCAACTTGAGAACTCATGTTGCTCTCAAGTCACTTCATGGTTAAACCAAAATGCTTCACGGGTATTATACGCATGTAATCTTATACTTTTCGTGCTCCATGGTAGAAGATACACCTACATAGAAATTGTAGCCACAAATATTTGAGACATTCGCCTTATCATGGACAAGGAACTGAATATCTTTCTCAAGCTGTCAACTGTGACACGGACATACATAAAAAAGTAAAAGGACAACAATATCAATGCTTCAAGGTATCGACCAGTATAAACCTTCTAGAGACACACTTCACCATTCAATACAACAACTTGTACATTTTAATTAGAGAGAGAGAGAGAAGGATGGTACATGGTTCAGGAGTTAAGGTGCAGGAATAAGGTCCTCTCATACATGACTTAAATGACTGGATAAATTTAATAATTATCTTAACTGGCTAGATATCAAGATGATGCAAATCTCATTCCGATGGAAATAAGTTTCCAAAGAATGTATCATGTGCTTATTATCATTCACTTGCAAAACTAATAATTCACTTGCAAAACTAGTCATATAGTCGATCTGGATTCTATCATCATGGATTCCAGTGCGACTCATGGAGAGATTATTATACAACTTTTAACTTTTCCAGGACAGATGAAGAATACAACAAAATTTTTTAAGCACCAACTCAACTATCAGTATTTAAAATCACAAGTTACCATGACAAGGACTGTGAAAGAAAAGGGAAAAAGAGTTGCAAAGAGAATGTAAGGTACCAAAAGCATCTTTAAAAGTGCATGGGTTCCAATTCGAGCAAGGGCACTTTTAATTTGTTCATGGCCTTCAAGCTCTTCAACATAATGTAGAACACTTTCACCTTGTTCATAAGTTTCCACTAAAACGGAGGGGTGCACCAGGGGATACAGAGGCTTTGGGAATGACACATCCTTCCATCTTCGGAAATTATAGATAAAACGACTTAAATGAGCAGCCTCCCTTGAAAGATCAACCTGAGACATCATGAAGACACCAAATTGCTGTATGCTTTCATCCAATCTCAACCATTTCAAAGCAGGGATGAGCCTAGAGACTTTGGCCACAAAATTAATTATCATAAAATCCCTTCTAATTGTTTCACCAACACCTGGATGTCGAACCTTCACAGCAACAACAACAGGTTTGATTGGCTGACCAGGATATCTGTATTTCAGTGTAGCTCGATGAACTTGAGCAACACTTCCTGATGCCACAGGTTTCTCATCAAAATTTTCAAAGATTTGATGCAGATTTCTACCAAATGCCCTTTCAATGCTGTTTTTGGTGAATGCAAAACCATGTGCTGGTGCATTGCTATGAAGTTTTGCAAGTTTGGAACACAAATCTCTGGGGAAGAGATCTGGTCGGGTTGCAGCCCATTGACCCCATTTTATGAATGCTGGACCTGCCTTTTCAAGTGTAAGATGAACGATGTGGAGCCATGTTTTCCTAAATTCAACACCAAGGGAATCCGCAAATGGAGCCATAGCTATGCAGGGTGAGAACAAAATTGCTAAATAAATAGCCCTAAGAAACAAGATAAAACCCTCCAGAAATGAATACACAAGCAAGGTCAAATAAACATGTCCATCTTGGGCATGCATATAAAATGTATCCCTTGTTGGCAAGTATTCTGCTTCTGCCCATGTTTGTTGTGTCCAAGCAAGCTCTCCAATTATGATAGCAATAACACCGGGGACAACTACATTTGATCGCGTCAAAGCAAGGCTCACTGCACATGCAATCTGATATATTGGCTTTGCAGCTGGCCCACTGTAGGAACATACCTGAGAAAACCTTTTCCAAGCAATTTGCACCTGGTGAGAAATTGTCTTACTTGCTGCAAGGCCGTAGAAGTTTCTGAAACCACTACTGCGTGATATGCTCTCTTTTGCTTTATATAAAGTAAAAGGGGAAGGTTCTCTAAAAGAAAATTTATACAGTGAGAATTTCCTGCGTAGGAAGTAACAAGGCCCAAGTACATTCAATGCTCCATCACCATTTAGTTCTAAGCCGCATCTCTTCCGATTTGGGTGGAGGGAATGTGCAACCCTCCTCACATTTCCACAGGTCCAAAATCTGCACATTACAAAATGTATCTAGAATTCATAATGCACTAAGCTAACAAGAGCATAAACCTGGACATTAACTTAAAAAAAAATTATAAACATTAAATAACTGTTATTATACAAGTTATGCAGATTTTACGAGATCTTAATGTTTGAAGATGAGCGTAGAATGATCAAGAAACAATCTTATCTATAAATTTATCGTGATGATGCAAAATGTGCCAATTGCATTGCAGAATATCTCATATCTTCCCACAGGTGCAAGATGCTAAAATAAAGAAGCTGACGTATATCGTTTGAAAGGATGTTCAAACGCAATTTATTTTGAATGAAGCTCTCTATCCAAGACCATTTGGACTCTTTTTTACCATGCCCTTTGAATGAAGCTCCTTGAGCTCTCGCAAGATAGGCTAGCTCAAAAATGTTTCCCATGCACTTCAAACAAAGCTCTCTAAAGTCCCTGGAATGGATCTAGTTCAACATTGTTTCACATGTGATTCGAACGAAACATTTTGACTTCTCAAGATGGATGCCGATTGAAGTCCCGTTCAAACCTTATTCGAACTAAATAGATTTAGGACTTTGGGAAGGATTATGTTCAAAACAACATTCAAATGCCGCTTGGAAGGTGCATCAGAATCGGCAAATTTTTTTTATAAGTAATTGACATACATCATTAAAAACGTAAGGCGTCTCTAAGTACACAAAAAGTATACAAAATAAATAAATAAACCCTAACTAGGAGCAAAAACAAGAATTGGCAAATTTTACTTAGGTTCTTCATAATTTGCTCTACTTAGGGTTTTGTTTAGGGATAATAATATGTAGTCGCCAGACACAACAGTTCATGGAGTTTTGAATAATGTTTTGAAAGAGAATTTCTCTTTGTTTATCAACACTTGGCATTCTTAGGGAATCAACAAGTGTTGATGCCTTCAACCTTTACTAGGTGAAACTGGATTTTATAATTGATTCTAGAGAAATTCCAAATTGACTAATCCTTTTGGGATGATTGGGGTGATAGAGCAGATGTGGCTAGCGTTTTTCCTTGAGTCGTTACAATTATAGGAAGAATAGACAGGTTTGGAAAAGGCTTTTCTTCCGTTATTCGCAAAGGAATAAATATAATTAAAGCAAGGTTATCAATTTGCTTGCCATATATGCCTCCTTGCATCAATTAGTTTATTCATGATAAGAATTTCATAGACTTTTGATTCTCTTCACTAAGGATCAGTGGAGTTTCTATGGCAATACATCTCATAATGTTAATGAAAAACCTGTCTCCACAACTATGGTTCAAGAAGCACAAATTAGAGCAGCAATGGTTCATTCATAAACAGCATCAGTGGCTTCCTCATCTATACGAGGATATATCTTACCAGATTGAGAACATGCCCGCTTCGATCAGATAATTTATACAAACTCTTCTACGACACAAATTACTGGCATCAAATCATTACATTTACATGCCTTATCCAGCAACATGTACACATTTATTTACTTCAAGTGTATTCCGAATTGAAACTATTAGCCCTATTAGAGGTGCAATTTCAATTCAAAATTTAAATGCAACAAAGATTTTCATTTTTCTAGTTTCTCAACTTTCCCAGACAGACCGCAATCATTCGAACTCTAAAAGAATTAAACGAAATGAGAGAAAGTTCTAGAAGCCACCGACCTGGCCATGGCGATCGGTGTACAGGATCGGTGGTGTGCTCTAGAATACGCAGCTGGCGCAGCACACCGACTGGGCGGCGTTTTTCTGACGACGCCAGTGCATACACCGTCATCGGCGTCTAACGTGTCTCATCCCTCGCCGCCGCAACCAATCCTTGGCGGCTGGGGCTGAGTTGGCGCATGGTACTATTGTAGTGGTTTGTGGTGGCGTGCGAGTGTGTGTGTGAGAGAGATTGAGGCAGCTGTGACTGAGAGAGGGCTGAAATGTTGGGATCTGACCGGAACACCAACGTCTGGTTGAGTGCTTGTTTTTCTGTTTACTAGTTTTGGCCAACGTGTAACTAGTGTTTATCCTTTTTATTTCTGGCCCCTTTTTTTTTTTCTTTTCAAAAATTAGGTTACAAAATACTAAAATGGGGATACATTTACCGAGGGATACAATTTTTATCGTTTACAAATTCCTCTCAATAATTTTTTGGGTCCATTGCCTTAATTAGCTTGATGGGCTAATTGGGCTGGGAAGTGTTAGGGAGCTAAATAAATAAATTCAAAAAAAATTTTAAATTGATGTGACGAGTGTTTTTAAATTAAAAAAATGTAATTCTCTCTCCATTGTCTCCTATTCACGGTCTGCCATATCAGTTTAAAAAAAATTTTGGGTTCATTTATTTGATTTCCTAGCACTTCTCAATTGGGATTGACACATCTAATTTGTGTTTGATCCTTTTTTGGTCCGTCAATCTCTTGAGGGTTAATTCTAACACGACTTTGCTCAAAAAAAAAAAAAAAAAAATTCTAACACGACTAATTTAAAGTCAGACTCTTTAAACTTGACACGGCACACCTCCGTCACATAATTCATTTAATAAATATTTAGTTTTGAGTTGGCACAAACATAACCCGTTTTACTAGTATATGGGTGAAATGGGTCACCCACTAGTTAAGTGGGTTGACCCGTTTATTAAATAGGTTAAAGGGAGTCGACCCAATTTGACCTGAACTCAATTACACAAGACTCTAACATGCTAATTTCATATTTAATTGGTGTTGGGTTTGAGAGTCATGTTAAAAATTGCTAGCTCTAGTAAGTACTATGCTCCTCAATCCCAGTTGAGATAGTGCTTAGTTGTAGAACAACTCAAATGTTTAAAGTTTTTTAATGGGATTTGTGAGTACCCAATGTTCTAACAAAAAATCTCCCCGTGAAACAAACCTCCCCCTAGTACTCCGTTCTAGGGAGGAGGGAAGAACTCCTTCCCCTAGCTACCTTATGTCCCCACCACTAGCCTCTTTAGACTAGTCTACATCCATTGATCACCTCTTTTATCTACACACTAGGGCTGAGCGTCGGTCGGTAAAGTCGGTTTGGTTAAAATACCTCTTCTACCTACCGAACCGAAAAATTCGGAATAAAAAAAATCATGCCGCCTATTGTCCGCCATTTAGTCGGTAACGGTCGGTGTCGTTCGAAAGTCGGTTAATCGGTAATTTGCTCAGCCCTACTACACACCTCTTATCTACCTTCATCAGTCTACTCTCTTCTATCCTATGACTCTTATCCCATTAGGCATATCACACACGCCTCCATGGCACGCGTAAGCTATACGTGACACTGCTACCATGCTATTTTGTAGCAGATCCATGGTCTCTTGTCTCTTTTTCGAAGAACCCATTTAGTCCTTCGAATTTATCAAATTCGGATCTGAGCTTCAACAAATTTGATTTGGTTGGGCTTCAGGCTCACTACGAAAGAGATCCCTCAACTGTTGTAAATATATTTTTTAGTCTCTCAAGTTCCCTTGAAATATGGTCAAGAGCTAAGTTTTATGGGGTTCTCTTGTTAGTATTCCTAATTTTCATTAAGGCCCGCTACAACTAGCTTCATTGGCAGCATTCATATTTGTCTTCAACCTTTGAGGTCTCATTCCGGGGTAGTAAGATGCTAACTATTATTTTGATTTGCCTGTATTTGGTTATGATTTCTTCTTGTTTTTGTTGTTATAATGGTGGTTGTATTTTGAGATTTTTAATTATCCTGTTTGCTTATGTTGATTATCATAATTTTTAAATTTTTAATTCTTTTTGAGCCAAAGAAAGTAACACAGACATGATCAGTTGATCGAGGATGTGGGTTGCTTTTAGAATATTATTAATATTCTTTTCTTTTATTTCTTTGAAAAAAAATAAAATCTTAGATCTGGATGTAAGTTGTTGTTAGTAGTACTCCTTACACTAACACAATCTTGTAGGTAATTAGTCAAAATGATATAGCTAGTTGGATAAAATTAAGTTTCCAACAACTACGAAGACCGATGTTCATCATGTTAATTCTTGTAGTTTAATGGTATTTCTTCAATTAATTACTAAGGAAAAAGATTCAGAATTTGACCAATGGAATGGGAGATTTGTGAGGATTACCAAAAAAAAAAAAAAAAAACTTTTATCAATAGTAAAAATTTCAATAAGGATAGAGACTTTTAAAAGATAAGAGAAGCTTAATTGTCTCCGAATTTAAGATTCATGAAGTCTCCAAATTGTTTTATTATATTTTTTGAAATGCAAAACATGGATTGTCTAAACAATTTTTAATTTGCATACAATATATATATATATGCCATCAAAATAGAATATATAGGATCCGATAGTATTTATTTTACGATCAAAATTTAAAGTTGGTGCATTTGGTGATATACATCATTTTTTTTTTTTTGAATTTTTTAGACACCCTATCAACACTTATTTTAACAAAATAAACATTTTATTTTAAAAGGAGAGAAATCCTAATATATATTCCACCAGCAGGACCACCACGATGAGGAAACCATAGCTAGTCCAGCACGGCAGCACCCTTCCAAGTGCATTAATGGAGGTCGTCACTGCTGATCATTATGCTAGGCCATGGACCATCATTCAGGAATGACCTGGACCACCTTCGCGTCGCTGGACACGTGGCGGGCTACTGTAAGCTCCAGTAGTTCCGGCTACATAGCCTGCGGAAACTAACAATGTTGTCGGGTATTCTTTAGCATATCATGAGTTGAACGAACGAGCATAGAGTTTAAACCGTAGACGGAACTCCCCTGTATTCTATACACTTCTTTTTCAGTGTTTTAATTAGCAGTTAATTACATTGGGTCCACTTTTACTTTCTCTTAATGTACTATACTATGAATTTTCTCGCTTCTATCTTTTCGGTGTTTATATAAGGTGTCCTTGGTGTTCATTTTTCCTGTCTCTTTGTCTTCCAGCTTTGATGTATTCCTAGAACTTCATCTCTTATGAGGTGATTGAATAATACAGATAATTACTACTAATTAATAAACTATTATACGATTGTCATACAAGTAGAATAACATATATGACAATAAAAATCAAGTGCTAATTTTAATTTTCAAGTAATCCTAATTATAAGACGATCTTATAATAGTTTACTAAATAACATTGTTCCCAATAAATACATGTATGCACGTCTTTTTGGTTTTTTCAATTTCATAATTTTACCTTGTATCTATTTTAGTTTATTTTTGGACGTTGGATTTTACTAAAATGAAGTAATAATGTTGTTAACCATTTAAGGTTCCTAACTATGAAAAGCAACCTAAACATTCGAAGTTAATTAGGTGCATGCTCATGGAGTTTGGAAGGACGAGGTGAAACACCAACCACTAGAATATCCATATAAAAGTCTATAAAATATAAAACGATTTGAAACAAACCATAATGTTGGAGAAAGATCAATTAATGCATGATTAATATAGTTCGTACGTAGAAGTCATGCAGATTATACAATTAAAATCCCAAGCTAAATCTGAACGTTAAACACTCAAGGACACAGCTTAAATCTATATGAAAATATCAGCTTCTTGAATCTTGACGTACGCCTGCTGTCTTACATATGCAATCCACGGGCATTCAAGCTATTTGGCATATCATACATCAAAAAATTGCTGCGGTAACTATCCCTCTCATCTTCAGTGCTACAGTTGGCATAGCTGATAGTAGATGCTGAATTTAAGGGAGTGGGACTTGATGGAGCTGTCGACATAAGAGAGCCAAAACTGAAATTTGGTAAAGGAATATCGCTCATAGCTAAACCTGCAGGATGATGTACGTTATTTTGCCATAAATTTGGCAAAGAAGTTTGGCAGCTGCTAAAATTGGTAAGGTCTGAAGAGAGTTGCTCCATTTTGGCTTCTGTCAGCTGGGTTTCACCTTGAAAAGGTTGAATTTGATCTTGGTTTGCTTGGGAGAAAAAAGTTGTGTTTAGCTGAATTGGTTGGGTGGATTGGAACTGATTTTGATCAATTGGGATATTGTCAAGCTGGTTTTGCTGAAGATACTGAGAATTAGAACCACTGTCTGCAGGGTTTTTGCATTGAGATGACAAGAGAGCTGTGGCTAGACTTAGGAGATTTGGATTGACAATAGGCCCGATTCCTAGCAAACTGGGGAGATTAAGCTGAGATGAGTTGTTGAGAGATGAGCTCAGAATCGAATAGAGTTCGAGAAGATCAAGGCGTGGGGTGTGAGTCACTGGATCAATTCCCATTCTCAATAGCCTCTTTCTGATGTGGGTGTTCCAATAGTTCTTGATCTCGTTATCTGTTCTTCCAGGCAAGTGAGCAGCAATAGCTGACCACCTGATGAGACAGAGTGAAAAGAAAGATTTATACACCATTCAATATTTTCTTTAAATTTGTGGGGAATTGAACTTTAAATATTCACCAATGGGTACGTTCCTGTAACATCATTGACTTGTACAAATCTAAAGAAGTCCATGAATTAGGTATACTTCAATTATCAATACATACTTTTGCATAATTAGCATCCATGGTGCACCTTTATTGCTTATAATATAAGGAAAATGAGTAAGAAAAAAACAAATGAATGCAGTAGTACTCACTTATTTCCCAGAACACCATGTAATTGTATTATGGTCTCTTCTTCTTCATACGAGAACCTCCCTCTCTTGATGTCAGGTCTCAAATAGTTTGTCCAGCGAAGCCGGCAACTCTTTCCACACCTTTTCAAACCTGATAATAAACAAAACAGAAAGGATGAAAAGCCTTTATTTTGATCACAATCTATATAAATCAGACATGACAGCGAGAAAAAACAAGTTACAAGCAGAAATATATATACGTATAAAAAAAAGATACACACCTGCATTCTTAGGAAGGATTCTCCATCTACCGTGTCCATGCTTTTGAATATAATCAATCAGTTTCTGATCTTCCTCTGCAGTCCATGGACCTTTCTTTAACCCATCTTTGTCACCACAAGAAGATTTTCCCATCGTATCTTCACAAAAATTTGTGATCTATTAATGCTTTGATATATAGAAGAGTGTGTTTGTCTGAGACAGAGAGACCGAGAGAAAGAAAGAGAGAGAGAAATAGGGGATGATGAGCTTTTATTGAAAACCATGTACTGCTGTGCGTATATATATATATAAAAAAATAGTAGAGAAAATAAGGCATGCTAAGAAAAATTGCTTAAGTCAATGGGATTCGGTACCGCCCCTGCTACACTCAAGAGACGTGTCTTCTTGTGTAGAAAAAAAAAATCACAGGCACAGTCAATTTCTCACAAACACACACACACACTCTCTCTCTCTCTATCTTTCTGTGTCCGACTGTAAATGTATAACAATTTCAACCCTCATAATCAATGCATACATAAATCTGGTAGTCTAATTGCTTGTTAATTAATCATCTCCGAAAGTGGCAGTCAAACGTGTGTAACGTGGCAACATGGTATTGGTTGTCTAGGAATCCAGTGAAAAAGAGCCGTAGACCCACAGATGTTAGCTCCCTGTCTTGTCTCCCTTCCCTCCTCAGTACTCCTCACTCCTCAGCATGCACCATCATGTATTTGTCTCAGATTGTTGAACAGTGGATATGAAATATACAAAATTATTTGAAAAATTGTGTTAATTCGCTGTCATCAAAATCAAATGATACAAATCGTGGCAAGCCGCTGTCCCCCTATTTTACTTTTGGAATTAGCTGGCACCAATATTATTTCGCCACGTAAATCCCCGAGTGACGCTTCCGTAGACCGCGTAACAGGGACCTCTCGTGTCCATACTCCATACTGCATGGCTCCAAGCCGCCAAGCTGACCGAGTTATGTGCACTGTGTACTGTGCACATGTGGATTCGGCTTGCTTGTTCTGTTTCTCTTTCTCATCTTTTTTTTTTACTTTTCTTTTCTCCTTCTACGCTTCATTAATTGTTTTTGTGGTGAGCACGTAGCGAATTGACTTGTTTGGACAGTTCAAACCGTTGGGTACGTAACTAGTGAGATAATCATATATGATTTGAGGGAGATTAACATTTTAAGGAGTTTTTTTTTTTAATTATTAAAAATATAATATAAAATGTTAAGACATAATTTAACTTGAAAACTTTAGTTTATGAGTTTGGATCTAACTATATTATATTAGTCACTCGCACTTACTACAGAAACTCTTGTCAATACGCAGGGCAGAAGCAGGCATATGGTTAGGATATGATGAATGTCCTCCCAAACATTTTGAAAATGTTATTAAAATATAATTTTTTATATATTTATCTCCAAAATTATATTTTTTCCCTTTTCTAAAAATTTTCTTTTAGTTTTGTCCCTCCAAAATTGTCTTTTTGCCCCCTTCTAAAATTTTTAATCCTATAGATCGTTTTTAGTCTACTTTAAAACATAACTTTTGTATGCAATAATGACTTACAATTTACTATAAAATTAAATTTAAGGCTTATATATATTTATTTTAGATAAACATACACAAATACACATAAAGAGATACTATATGTATCTATGTGTTTATATATTCAGGTAAGTTCGTCCCCCCATAATATAAATCTTGAGTCTGCCCCTGTCTACACGTATGTCACTCCACCATCATACTGTACATCACTATCGACTCTAGTGCCATTAATGAACCGATTTGTAAGAAATTGTTTTGGTCAACTTATACCAAAACAGAGCAAATGTATTGTCATTTGTAACTGACACAGAGACCAAACAAAAATGAGAGAAATAATGTGTTCCCAACATGTACAGCTAAGGAGAGACAATAAGGAGAACTATTCCTGCTATACAGCTGACAAAATTTAAATGAATTACAAATATTCATACAAGAAAATTGCTATCTCAAGGTATTCACTGCATCCGGACAGGGTAGATGCCCGTTGTAGAGTCTCATGCGCCTTGATTTAGCAACATGATCGGATGAGTTTGCTGCTTTAGCAATTGCAGTACCTCCAATGTCATCTTCATTCACATGATTATCCAAGAAACGTTCTTAGATTGTTGAAACTCCACCAACAACCACGTCTTAGAGAGATTAGAATACTTTGGAGATCAAGCTTTTTTTAATGAGATCATAGTATAAATAGCATATTGAGACATTAATTTACCCAAAAATTTAAGCTTATAAATTTGGGCCAACTATACAATATTAATCACTCGTACTTATGTCATCGATCATTTCAATGTGAGACTCAATCTTTTCACACTTACATGTGTATACTCATCGTAAAAAAATTAAACCAACTCATAGTACTCTTTTTGATAACCTTCGAACCAAAAATTACGTTCGAACTCTGACTTTGTCAATTTACCTTTCACTTAAATTAGAGTTTCACATGTGGGGCTTCACTTATAGCTCCAATACCATGTTAAATCATCATTTATCCTTAAAGTTTAAACTTATAAGAAGACATAAATTTAATCATTTAATCAATACTTTAATATACTCGCTATCAATATCATTTTCTTACAAAAAAATCTAGGAAGTATCATTTAAACTGAAAATCATTGGCAAGAAAATTGATTTTGATTAGTGATCGATTAATTCTAGATGTCGTGGGATTATGTGTGGATATGAAAGTTATTCTCTCATGCATTACTTGTTTTTTTAAGTACCTTATCCTAGTGCTTTTTCTTACATTCAGTCAATCAGCTGAGGGAATTCAATAAGCAGCGCATGAGCAGTCAGCTGAATTTAATTATATAATTAAGCATGCCCTAATCCATAATTAGTAACAAACCCCAAAGTTTTTTGGATCCATTACAAAATCCAAAATTTCAGTCCTCAAACAAAATTGTAGTCAACCCAAGGGTCTCGTCCTAACGTGCATTATTAAATCCCGTCTTTTCTCCTGATAAAGATATCCAACAATTATTAATCGCATAAAAAATCTATATACTTTTCAAGATAATGAGTCTATTTTTCTGTCCATTTACAAATGCCAAAGCAAAAAGTATATATGCTGGTACTCTATAGGGTTCTAACGAGAGGCAAACGTTGTACGTGGCATGGACATTAGGTTCCCATTTCAATCATGGGATGTTTGCGTGAAGATTGAAGAAACCTTACCTGATATTTCACCCCGTGCATTGGATCGGTATGTAAAGGCTCTTGTCGGTCATAGATTTTCACTATGTATTGGTCATGTTCAAAATGAGATATTAATGCATAGAAAACGAAAGAAATTCAAAGAGTAAGAACAAAAGAAAAAAGAAAAAAAAAAAGACCACCTTTTTTTAGCATGAATATTGGCTATCAGATGGAATTGATTTGGACAGATCGTAGGTGAGAGTCTTAGACTATTAGGAAGGATGATTCTAGAGCGAAGAGAAGGAATGGTATAATTAGTGGCTTTCATCATCATCACAGTGACCATAGTTTTCCGAATTCCCCCAACCACTCGATTCCTTAACACAACTAATAATCATGTGACTATTAAGTGTCTGACCATCAAATTCAATCGTGCCTTTTGTATTCCCCATTTCCCCTCTCCCACATTGAACAGAAAAAATAAAAAAATAAAAAAATCGTGCTTTTTGTTTCTTGTGTTTGACCAATATTAATCCAGTGAATAATTAAGTACAGTTTGCATTCATGGTTGTTTGGTCATAATTCTTTATCTATTATAAATAAATTTTAAAAATTATATCTGAATTTTACGCTCTAGCTACTTAATGCTCCAGGAAAAAAAAACAAAAAGCTTGTGAGTTGCAAAACATAAGAAGAAATAAAAAACAAGCAATCACACACATAGATTTATGTGGTTTAACACTAAGACCTACGTTTAAAACGCCAAAACCGTAGCACTTTCAGCATTGAACTGGGCCGGGTGCAAACCAGTTGCCTAAAGTAACAATATTAATGCTTTAATTTCAAGAAGAGCCTAGCTAATATCTTTTGTTCATCTTCACAAATTTGCACGATCTGTGATTTTAATGGATTAGCCTCCAGTGGCATAAAAACTAACGTATTTCGAACTCTTGATCGAAAGTCAACAAAAAATAAAAAACTGAACTATATATATGCCGTAATGTCAGGTTTCCTTTACACTAATACCTGTTAAAGCTAGCACCAATCATATCTGGGTCCTATCACATTCTTCTTACTGGGTTCCACTAGTTTTCCCTGTCACTGTTTATGCCATTGGATTGGATGTTTTCTCTCGTCAACAAAAGTTTGGGAGAAGTTTGAAACATTGCAATGAAATCTAATGGGGTGGTGACAGTTATTACCCGGCCGGGCAATAACTGATGATATATATATTATCTATATATAGCTGTTTCCGTCTTTTTTTTTTTCTCTTTTTTTCTTTTGTCTTTTTGCTTTCTAGGGCATGAGTTGCCGTCTCTTATTCAAAAATAAAATAAAATACAAGTGGTTCTTTTTCCCAAGTCCCATTTTCCGATCTTATATATGTAGCAGCTCAATAATTTTCATATCGTCTCTAAGAGGTAGTTCAATCAATTGAAGACCATATTTTATGAAGTGAAAGTCACTAGTTTGAATATTTCTCCTCCATTTTCCTCCCCTTGTACGGAAATGTTAAAAACAAAAAATCATGCCATTATTTAGGAAAAAAAAAAAAAAATCATATTTAACTCTCAAGTTTTTATCAAATTTGAATTTAGTCATTAAGTTTCTAATTTAAGAATATGGTCCTTAGATTTTGCCCAAATTTTAAATATGTTCACTTTTCCGCTAAAATGAATGGTTTGTCATATGTAACATATGTTTTAATTGACACGCCATCGTTCATATCAGCCTTTAATATCAATAACATATCAGTAAGAGTTAAGTCATCCATAAAATTAAAAAATAAAAACCCAAAACAAAACAAAAGACCCATTTCCATAAACAAAAACAATAGTCTTCGTCATCCTAATCTTCTAGATTTGTAGAGCTAAAAAAAAAATGTTAGACGTTGAGATGAACCATAACATGTTAAATGAGACACACATAACATATAGAAAACTGTTAGAGGAACCAATTTAAAATTTGGACAAAACCTGAGAATCCTTATTCTTGAAATTAAAAACTCAAGAACTAAATTCAAATCAAATAAAAACTTTGAAACTAAATATGATTTTTTTTTCCCATTATTTAATTAAGATAATTCAGTGAAGTTAAAAATTTGGAAAATTTGAAAGATTAATGAGATGAAATAACTGTTGGGAGCATTGATGATGAAAATGACTGCGGATATAATATTTGAATAAAATTTGGTACTATTTATTTACTAATAAAATCCTGGCACTTTGTAATAGGGTGAATGCATCTAGCTAGATTTGAAAGTGTCACAATTTTCCTAAGCTAACGTTTAGGACGGAGCCCACGTTTTACTTTTCAATCATTGACTCATCATCAATATGAATCCCTTGACTAGAATGTATGATTATTGACCGTCCATAAATGGATGATTAGTGGCAAGCACTTGCATCAATTTATCACGTGGACAGTGGAAAATGCAATGCATCCTTTTAGTAAAAGAAGCCGCGTGTCAGATTCCATTTCTATATACCTCAATCCCATCAAATGGTTGTTAGATTTTTTTTTTTTTTTCTTTTTCTTTTTCTTTTTTCTAAGCGTATATAATGGCAACGGGGAGATCAATTGTAGTTATATATAATATCTAGACGTGATTATAATAGCACATACTCACTAGAAGCCGCACATGAAAGGCCTAAACAGCGAGAACCGCATACATTTTTTGAAGTCCGACTGAATCATAATTTGACCCAACCTTACCCGACCATCAATGAGAATCAATGTGATTTACACTAATCAAGCATAGAGATTTTCATTGCAGGATTCAAACCAATGTCCAAGTATTTATCAAACAACTTTAAAGATTCTCTTGGGTCATTAAACAATCATCCTTGATGGTAGTTATTAAAAATTAATTAATAAGAAGAAAAGAGAAAGAGTGATGGTGTACTCAAGAGTATATAACTATGTTACTTAGTCACTTCCTAAATTCTCAGCTGAATATTAGACGACGTCTCGCCTTGGTATTACAACAGTAGAAAGTAACATTTAATTCAATACCACTACTTCGCCAGAACCGTATGCACTGAAAGGCGAGGTATGGTCCAAGATGTGATTCGCCAGGGTTAGTAAACAAACATTATGCCTAGTCAAAGCGCTACCCAATAAGAGAGGTGGACCTGGCAGAAGTCAGGACTCGTGTAGAAAAGAGAGAGCCCATAACATGAGGAAAACGAGCCAAGACTATCCATTTATTTTATCACCACTCAACAATCTTCTAAGTTTATCATTCACACCCGATCAATTGATTCTTCAGTAAAAATAGATTTTATTATTATTATTATTATTATTATTATGCATTAGAAATATCAAATATCATGACCTTTGATCCCCCTTTTCCTCCCTATGAATAAAACCAATAAACACAATAATGATCAGTTCTCACCCTATAATTTATTAATTTAGGTACAAAAATTTTCTAAGAACAAAATCCAACGAGGATCCAAGCATCCATTAAAAAACAGATCGTAGTAATAGTGATAATTATAAATAAATAAAATTAATTTAAAATAAAAATGAAGAACTGAGGCCATGGCTCCTACAGGTTCGGCTCAAGGGCCACAAGCCTTAATTGGCTTATGAGACTTGCAGTCTCATACATATATAGTATAATAATTAAATTATTAAATTATTAATTTATTATATATATATATATACATGTGACGCGGTACATATGGTCAATTGTTACAGACAAATATCACATGTATTTGATGGACCACTGGAGCAGTACAGTGAACTGAACCAAGTCGGCCGCCGGTAGCTCGATTGAGATCGATCGCCAGCGCACCTAAAATGTTAAGGCCGATCTGTTGATGATTCAGGCAGCTAGCATTGTAATTGAATGCTCTAGATTTGTTCCAACGTACATATATATATGGATAAGGTGTGAGTAATTAATAATTGTACTCCCTTTAGATACTTAAGCGTAATTATGTTGACAATTAAGAAGCAATAATTCAATCGCTATATACGACAAGGAGTTGGTCAAATATTATTTTATGGATTAACTAAGATATGCACTGGGATTTTCTTTTTCTTGTGATCTCAACAACCCTATATAGTTTTAATATATAAAGGGGGGAAAATAACTCGTTAGTGGCATTGATAATTTTGACTTTCAGAAAACCTTTTTTGTTTTTATTTACGACGGCAGCTTTCATTTTATATATATCTCCTTCAATAGACCTTAAGGGTGGAAAGAGATTAACTCACATAATTAGCTACTGACACTTTCAATTAAGAAAAAAAAAAAAAAAAAAAAAACCCTATTTGAAGTTAATAGGAATATTACTAGTTAGATTACTCTAACACACACACACACATATTGTTTTTATATATTTTTTTAATATTTCTTATATTTTTATTAACGTGGCACATGGGGAGTAAATTGATACCTTTTGAACCTTAGGGAGTGACTTGATAAAAGCCCATACCTCAAGGGCCAATTAAACATTTTTTTTCTTCTTAATTTTAAGTAGTGCCTTAAACTAATAAATATTTCACTAAATACAAAACCCTCTTTTCTTTTTGAAGCTTTTCACACACTTACAAACTTGTATTAATATCCTTAGCTATAAAACATTACATTGTAAAAGTTTCAATGATCCAAGGATCACGTACAACCTTAAGAGAAATGATTATTTTCCTCCCCAATGGTCCTCTTCCCGTTCAATTCTTGCAAATCCACCATGAAATTTATGGAACTCACATGTATCTAACCTTAATGATAAATCATCACTTATATCTTAAAAGTTTAAGGTGGTAAGAAAGAGTAAATTTAATCATTTAATTAAAACTCTCCCTTATATGTGGAGTTAAACTCTTTATTAACAAGTGAAGCCTAACACTGCACGTTGAATATTTAATTAAAATGATAGTAAACTGTGAAGCCAGAATTTGAACTTAAGACATTTCCTCATATATCATGTTAAGGGCATGTTTGAGATTGTATTTGAGGAGCATAAAAATGCGTTTAATACTCAAAAAAATCATTTTGAAGAAAAAATTAGTCGTTTGGTAAATAAATTAAAAGCGTTTTTAAGGGTTCAAAAAGCTTAAAAATGACAAAAATGCACTTTTGGCAAAATGTTAAAAATAAAATTTTTGTCAAAAAACGTTTTTTTGACTTAAAAACTCTATTTCTTAAGCGCAATCCCAAATAAGTCCTAAATCTATCTTTACTTATCTCAAAAGTTTAACTTGATAAGAAAAAGTAAATTTACTTATTTAATTAACGCATAACATCACATCTTTAAGTTTGGTGGCAAAGAGATCTTAATATATATATATATATATATAGATGTACTTCAAACAGTAGAAAGCTAATTAGGTCATATACTAGCTAATTAATTATTTTATGATGGTTTCCTAATGAGGTTTCAATATATACTTAAAATCATCGAAGACCGACATCCTATATATACTCGTTAAGGTAAGCAATTGGCGTAAACCTAAGGCTTGTACGTTGTGGAGAATTATTCAAACATAACAGACATCCAGATCATTCTGAGCATGACTCACCAACATAATGTATCTTGACCACCTATGCATTATCAAATAATTAATTATGTATATGATGTGTGCAATAGCTTCAACTAGTTGATCTATATGATGGACGATTGTCTAATATGTTACATATGCATACTTTGTATACTTTAATGTTAATAATGGACACGATATCATGTCATTTAATTTGTGGACAAGAAATGAAGCCTAGGCGGCCTTTCTCTTTTGTGGCATGCATGAAATATATATTCATTTACTCTCTCCATAGGATTATTAATATATCCATGAATATGTTACATGCATGCATGCTTTGTATATATATTTTAACGTTAATAATTAATGGACATGATATCATGCTCATTTTTCTTTTATTGATAAGATATCATGTTCATTTTGTGGACAAGAAATTGCCCTTTTCTCTTCTGTGGCATGCGTGAAATATATTTATTTGCTATATATATATATATATATCCATGATGGCACGGGCTATAATATATATAATTAACATGCAATTATTTATCTGATCTAGTTTGCATGCATCATACGATATATAGAAGATCAACTAATTTATAATTCTTTGGCGTGCATTCGTACTAGAGAAGATATGGCTCTTAAAAAAAAAAATAAAAAAAAAAAAAAGGTCCTTTAGAGATATATACCAGTTAAGTGTTAGTTTGCTAGTCCTTTAAATGGGGTCATCACAAGAACAATAATCTTATAATAACTAAGAGATTTAAACAAAAAAAAAAAAAAAAGAAGAAGAAGAAGAAGAAAGATTGATAATTATCAAGTCAAATTGATAATTACGGGTATAATTAAGGTTAAAAATTAAAAACAGTAAAAGTGCCGACAGAGAAACTGATAATTATCAAGTCAAACTAAAACTGCAGAGGTTGTTAACCAAAGTATATGTCGCAAAGCAATAGCTGATGCAGGGATTAATGATTAATATGTACCAGTTAAGTGGAATGCTTAATTAGTTTGGTAGTCCTCTAAAATGTGGTACGTCATCACAAGAACAAATATAATTTGACATAATCTTAATTATAACTATGAGATTAAAAAAATTAAAGAAAAAGAAAGACAATGATAATTATCAAGTCAAACTGATAATTGTGGGTTTAAGGTTAATAATTAAAAAACGATAGTAAAAGTATTACCGACAGAGAAACTGATAATATTATCAAGTCAAACTAAAACTGTAGAGTTTGTTAACCAAAACATATTGTCGCAAATCAGAAGCTGATCATGCAGAGATTATTTAACATTATACGTGTCAGATGACAACGAACGTACGTGTACGATTCTCCTAAGCTATCCCTTCCAGATGATCAACATATGACTGACTATATATTATTCCTCTCATCAAAAAAATAAAATTAATCTAATTCTAATTAGAATTCTATTAATAATTTTCTTATAATTAGAATAAATCACTAAACACTTTCAATTTATATTTAATTAAACCACATTAATAACACTTGCATATATATGATCGGGCACACTTGAAAATCATACAGGTATTACATCCACCCACTTTTTTTTTTTTCGATTTTGTAAGGCCAGTTATGAACAAAAAAAAATGTAGTTAATTAAAAATTATGCTGGCTCCTTCTTTGCCCACATTTAATCATTAATTACATCTACATAATTATAAAATTACCTTCGAATTAAGAAAAGCCTGGTGTCTCCATTTCTGGAGCCAAAGGAAATTAACAAGAATACACTAAATATATTAATCAACTCCTACTTTTTCCCATGGTCCTTAGCTTGTTCTTGACTAAGACTCATGCAGGTTGAAAAGTTGATAACTAATTCAAAGAAAAAAAAACTTTTAGGCGTTTTGTTTATATGAAGCCACGTCCTAAATCTACCGTTAAATACTTAAATTAGGGAAAGCTAATTAGTTAACTAGCTGCACGAAATCTAGGACTATCTCGCTGATAAGCGCCCGATTAAGTTAGCTGCCCACGTGTCTTAGTTGACTTGCTGATGCACACAAGTTTGGTGGATTTTGTTAGTTTCTGTTTATAAAGGCTTGCCACGAATAGGATATCCTAGTTGTGTGGATAGCATGGAATTAATTACTACTAATTCATAGAGAAATGCTAAAGGCCCAACTTTTTTCCCCAACAAAAGTCCAACTTTTGCCTTTTATTTTTTTTCTAAAAAAACCAAAATGGAAAATGGAAAAAATGTCTGAAGCAACCCTATCTATTTTTGGTCTTTCTTTTATTTAGTATTTTTTAAAAAATGAAAAAATAGTATTTTTCTTCATAATAATGACATTTTCTTAAAAAAAAAATGACATTATTATGAAAAAAATACAATTTTTCATTTTTTAAAAAATACCAAATAAAAGAAAGACAAAAAATAAATAGGGTTGCTTCAAACATTTTTTTTCATTTTTTATTTTATTTTATTTTTTAAAAATAAATAAGGCAAAAGTTAGACTTTTGTTGGGCAAAAAAGTTGGGTCATCTATACCAATACAATTAAGAAGAAATTTAATACGTGTCCTTGACGAGAAATCTAGAACTTTCTTAAAATACTCCCCCGCCCCCAATAGGAATCAGTATTATTGAAAATACAAGAAGTTAGAATAAAATGATTATTTTGAATCAAAATTTCTAAAATACCCAAGCCCCCAAAATTATTTCTCAAAAAAAAAACCCCTTTTTTTTTTACACCCAAAAAATGGGGAAAAAAAATTATCATAACACGGGTGGCCGATCGCCCTAAGGCCTCTTGGATCTTCCACCCAATTTAGAGCTGGGTCCTTTTACGAAGCTCCATGTCCCTCATGTTTCATAATTTGATGACAAAGTGTTGATAGGACCTTCGGCCTTGCACAAGAGTTGTTACCAAATGGTTGACCTTGGCTGCCTAAGTTGTGGGTAATTGGCTTCTCGATGTACCATTAATGGAATCGATGGTCTCCTTTGGCTCGGCTTAACCAATTGCCTAACGTGACGTGATATGGGATATATGATATATGATACGAAGTATTGGACCCTCTCTTGGCTTCCTTAGTAAGCTATACTTGTGCAACACATTGGGACAACAACATAGACAAATGCAGTTCATACTATATAAGTGCTTGTTAACAAATTAGGTAGATGAGGAAAAAGATCCCTATTTGGCTATTTCCTTACCATGTGAATTCTATGGATGGGTATTGTTGACCTTATCAAGCCTTTTGTAACTTTTGATTTTGTTACAAGGTCGAGGCTTGACAACTACTACTTTGACATGTTACCTATAAACGGAATTGATTCGGTCCAAAAGGACATGGTTGAGAAAACGATTGCATAAATATTAAATAGCATGAGAGAAAAAAGAGGACCACTTGGTTGCATATTTTCTATGCTCACTGTCAACATATTGTGTCATTTCTTGGATGTCATGATAGAATCATTGGTGTACAAATTACTAGATTGAGATTGAATATTACTTTTGAGTTGAAACTCGAAGCCAATTAAAGATATTCAATCCGGCATTATGAGAATTGAGACACGTTTCTTAGGATATACTATGCTAGTCTTGATACGGTATACTATCACAATTATTTTTCTAGATGTACTCATTGGTCACAAAGTACATTAACCTATAGTCGTTGATTGGATTTATGAGAAAAAATACATTGTATACGCTAAGAGTTTTGGGAGTGGCCAACCGACCCCAAGCTTTTTTTTGGGAATAAAGTCGGGAAAAAAAAGAAATGCATCAAAGCCCTGTCTAATTTAGGAGTGACTGAACTACCCTCAGTGCCTCAACCATTGTTTTGGGAGTGATTTGACAACTACCCCATTTTTTTTTCCTTTTTTTCCTTTTTTTTTTTTTCAAATTTATAAGAGTATTTGTCTTATTAAAAAAAAATGATCATTTTTTGTCATTTTTACAAGCCTTGAGGGGACAAATTTCTAGTAGTTTGGATGGGACATTGATGCAATCTTTAGGTGATTTGACAATTGGGCAGGGCGGAACCATGTTTTCCTCAAAAAATTTTAAAAAAGTCTCTAAAAATTAGAATTTTCCTCTTAAATTTTTTAATTTTGCCCCTCAAACTCCAAATGCTAATTCCACCCCTGCAATCGGATGATAGTTTGAGGGTAGTACATTGACTTTTTCCTAGTTTTTATATTCACAAAGGAACCAAAACAAAATGAAATAAAATAAAATGAATTCACCAAGATGATAACATTGAAGGGCTATAACTATTTACAATTCATAAAGCAAAGGCCTGCCAGGGCAGCATGACTCTTCAACTTGAGCTATCCACTTGACAAGAAGCTTGAACAGAAAGATGGGCCCTCCCAGCAGTGTGACGATTGCTATTCAGAGTCAAGACTACTCAACTCACCATGCTTTCAGGGTTAATGATGATGTTTGAAGCTTTAAAGAGACCAAGTCACTTCTTACTCTACTTCTCTGTCCTCTTCGCTGGAAACAATGGCAGGTTGATCATCATCAATAGCTTCAGCTGAATTTTCTTCAACATTGTTATTTTGATCATCCACATACACCTGGGAGCTCACCACTTGCCCTGTCAAGTCTTTATGCTTTAGATTCCCTGTCAAGAAAAGAGACGAATGGTTAACAGTGAAACATAAATATAGATGATATGGACACCTTGGACTTATTAACCACCTCTCTCTCTCTCTCCAACCTAAATTTATATTCGTCCATCAAAATCTTGGCCAAATTTAGCAAAATTTTGGCAAAATTTATACTAGAAAACAACAAAAAGAGTGAGCATAATACAAGGCTAAAAAATAAGGAATTTTTCTTGCAACGGAACCGCTGATTTGTTGCATACCCATCCAGAAAGAGCATCCACTTGATGTCGTATGGAGAAGAGCCTTGACACAGAACAAAAAGCGTTCCATAGATCTCTTTGTAGCAGGGATTTTGCTGGTGATAATTGTCTGTTTCAAGCCCTTCGAAAATGAACAAAACAAATTAAGTGAAGATGCAGATTATTTTATCTCCTAATTCTTTTCCTGATCAAGTTTTTTGTAAAAGAAAAGAGTTGAGATACAAGTTAAACCTTTGCTTCAGAACATAGGGTCTGTATCGTTCTTGTGGCTTTTTGCAGCTCTTTCACCTGAACAAAACAGAAAAATTGAAAAAAAAAAAAAAAGACTTGCATCTTTAGAATTTCTACTTGCAATTAATCATGCCAGAAAAAATTTGGTGCACCTTATCTTACCAAGTGGATTATAATCTCATTGCACGTGTTGTAATGGGCCTGTAAGAAGTCAAAAACTGGAGAACATGCCAATTTCAGTACCCCAAGATTAGACATCGGATCATTGCATGTCAAAAGTGTCAGACCTCTATACCTTTCAGGAAGGAGTCTACAAACTTCCCACCATACTTGACAGCCATGGCATGCACAGATACCTGTACATCATTTTAATAAGTTCACATCCTGCTACATCAGAACTTCAGAAGGTGACCATAAAACTAAATCTGTAACATAAAACGAATTTTGACACACAAACTTGAGAAGTTCTGTTTCTTTACCTTGCTCTGAGTTTTGCACATGTTAACCAATGATACCACCACGTTCACACAATGTTGTAGTTCGATCAGAAGTTTTTCAACAATTTGAAGTTGGACACCAGCTATGGGTTTCTTCTCTAAGAGAACAACTTCCTTAACCTAATAATGAGAGAGAAACAAGTAAAAACTCTAATTCTTTGATACAGTGAATTCTCACTAGCTCATCTATGATTTCTTGAATAAAAAGATAAGAGTCTACAGCTTACCAATTTGTTAAGAACAGAAAGATTCACTTCATGCTGCACATTAAACCTTCTGTAAAAAGTCCATCAAGACACGGTATAAAATATCATAATAGGAAACCAGAGATTCCTTACCAGTACTTTGTACCACACAACAAATGTTGCAGAACATAGAGCTAGGAAACCATGATGAGCATCTTCTTCCTTTGATGAAGAAACCTGTTAAAGAAAGGGACTCTTTATGCATTTATGAAGGCCAATCCAAGAAAAATGCAGAATGGATTTGCAGGTTCAAATTATTTAGGAAGTTATATCCAAGCTTCAATCAAGTCAGTGTTGGTGTTTTCGTTTTCTTAAATCCATGTTTTCATTAATTTCTGTCATACCTCCACTCTGCCCCCCTTAATAAAGGACACAATTTTGATAATCTAGAAATAGGCAGAGTTGGCATGATTTCCAGTTCCAAAACAGCTCCTTAAGATTGAGATGCAGCATAAGTACAATTAAGTCACCATAGTCTGGATGTCAACACAACCAACCCAATTTAAAAAGTACTGGACAAATTCAAGCACCTGAGGTAAGATAGAGCAGGCCAGCTCATCCAGCACATCAGAAGGTGACTCGCTACTTTCCAAGTAAATGTGCAATACCTTCTGTACCATTTCTCCCTGCAATCAGAAGGTTTAACACTTCTATACATGCAAACAAACATACTGCAAAAGTGGCAAGATCATTCCTAATCATTGCTAAAATTATAAGGAGAATAAGTGCTAGAAAACATAACATAGATGGTCTTACTTTGCTCTTCCAACTACTCTGAAGTTGGCTGTTATCCCAGTTATGCCTTAAAAGCTTCTGAGCAGAAGCTCCAAGTCTGCCTCGCAAGGTAGGAAGGGCCCTGAGGATAAATTCTGAATGTATGTTTTTACCATTTTCCTCCAACTTATCAAGAAATTTCTGGAAGGAGTTTATAATTGATTCTAGGGTAAGAAGAGATTCTGATGCCAGTGTAAAGCAAAAGGAGCATACTGCAGGAACCGGATGCCAACACAAATTTAGTTAATAATAATAATAATCATAAAGAGCATCATAAACAACACTAGGAAACAGAACAGGATTATATACCTATGTTCAAAACACCTTCTATATATGAATAAGCACCTAAATATAAATATTCGACAGTCCCAGGCAAAATGTTGGGCGGAATGTCTGATAAAACACTATCCGGTATCTTGATGGGCTGGAAGGCTTCAAGCAGATCTGAGAGAACTGCTTTGTCTCTCTGAATAGAAGAAAGATTTAGCATCTGCACTCAAAGGTTAGAATAAAAGTTTAGTAGTTTTGGATGTAATAAATTTTTTTGATGACAGGAAACCCTCCAAGAAGTTTTGGATGTAATAAAATTTCTGCAATTAATCAGCATGATGAGATATCGGTCAGGTAGAGCCACATGCACACACGCACACAAACAGAGAGAATAGACAAGTAAAAAGTTCACCTTACTGAAACAATGAACTGTTTCTTTGAAAACAAATGTAGAAACTGCAGATCTTGAAAGTCCAAGATTGGGTACATTGGGGTTCTCGGCAAAAGCAGACTGAACTTTCCAATGTTCTTGACAAGTTTCATCACCTACAAAGAGTTTGAACCAAGATTATAAGAATATTGAAGCTCTGTTATAGTATTCACCCAACCAAGTTGAATGCTATTATCTTACTTTCTTTTAGGATACAAACTGCATTGTCAAGATGCTTCTTAAGACTGGGAAAGAGTGATCTAATTTTGTTCAAGAAATCATCCACTGTCATCCTGGTGAAACCAGCTGGAGGACTGGAGCTTCTCGACAAGAATTGTTTAGCAGGAGTGAAATAATCCAGCTTGTAGTGAAGATCCCGCAGAAGGTATAGATATAGAGGTAACTAGCAAATACAATAACCAGCTTTTCAAGTATTATGAATTCCTTTACTTTTAAGAAAAAAAACTCGTCAACCAGAATCAGTGTAAAACTAAAATGGTACCTCTGCAGCTGGATCAGAGCAACAGGAACCTTGATTCTGCATTTTAAAGGACAGTAAAAAAACTCTCATCATTCTTCTATTCATATATACTGCACATTTCCAAGCAAGAACTCTGTGTAATGTTGTCGCAGGTCATCTGACCAGATTTCATTTGCAGCAATGTGCAATTAGACTGATATGACTATTAGAAGCATGCAATTAAATTAGGGAAATGAAAGTTATTCTAGTGCGTAGTTTTCTGGAACTTCCAATTTAATGCAGTTTGACAATCTACACATCTTGCTCAGTTAAAGATTCTGTATTTTGAAAATTGAACACAAAATTTGAGAGGACTTGTACTTGCATATTAGGTAATCTCTTAGAGATTGCAAGTTCCAACTGCTAAGCCTATGACAAGATGATCATACCTCTAAACCCAGCACACAGAAGTAGCTTTCACTCTCCAAAGCAGCAAGAAAAAAGTGATTTGCCAAAATCTCATTAAGATAAAACAGTGTTAGGTGCTTGGGCTAACAGCAATCAGATTCAATAAAATCAAACAAGCACCAATTTCAACATTGCCATTTGAGCATGATAACCTTTTGTGTACTGGGTTTTGAAAATCAATTTCACCCTCTAATACTGACCAAGTCACAAATGCTGCATTTTTCAACTGAGCAATCATTTATAGCAGCGGAAATTCCAACACAAATACGTACCAATGAAAATAACATTGATGGAGAGAGAGAGAGAGAAAAGAGAAAACAGAGATAGACAGACAACATATATTTGTAGCATGAATAACTAAAACTAAAAAAGTAACTTATTAGCATTTTAAGTGTTTTTATTACAAACATAGAGCTTTTCTTAGCAAAACTACTTTAAAACATTCACAAATTAGATTTTATTGTCATCATTCACAAATATATATTCTCAGTCTTCTTGCTCTCACTAGTTTCTTGAAACCCTTATAATTTGATTAGTCTTTGGAAAATAGTTTCAAAGGAAGTACGTATTTCATAATACTTGTCAGAATAACTTCATCCATGTATGCTAAAACAAGACAACTGTAACACTCTTCCTATTCATGTTCTTAAGCACTCTCACAATCCAGTGTGTTAGATATACATCACATTGTTAAAATAATAATAATAATAATAACATAATTGGAGTAGCTGAGCTTTCAGGTGAAGAATAGAAGGTTATTCAACTCCTCATAAACAATTGATCAATTGTAAATAAAATTAAAGTCCTACAGTGAATGATTTTGTCTGAATTGTTAGAGAAACAAATGTATTCTAATTTATATATCATACATTAAATTCTTGGTCATAGATTTTTTTTCTGTTCTTCGTTGAAGAAAAAATGGAAAAAAATGGCTTCAAAAACTTAAGTTGCACTAATTCACAAGAACCTGCAGGTGGTACTTTCCAAATGCAATGGGTATTACTCATTCCAAATATAATGTAAGCCTACACACCTCTGAAAATGTCAAAATTGAAAAGCATTGCACCAGAAGAGGCCTGAACTTGAATCTCTGCGCTTCCAAAGCCTTGGTAACTGCAGAAACTTCTATAATTACAGGCTCATCAGAGTCACAGAGATTTGGATCTGCTGAATTAGATGTCCTTCCATGTGAAGTTAGATCAACAGACTCCTCATTTGGCACCTCTTGACTAGTCAAAGCTCCCGCTTTCTTCAACACATCCAATATTGTGGGCTGTTTGAGTTTCCCATTAGTATCTGAACTTGAGGCTCTTGATATCTTTTTACGTCTCCTATTTTTTTTTGGTGACATGCTGTCTTGTGTTCTCTTATGCTCATTCTTTTCCACATGCCCCATATGGTTGGTTTGGTTTAGGAGTGGAGTTCCAAAATGATCAACATAAAAATGAAGCTCAGGTAGAGATATAGAGCACCGCTCAATGGAATTGTTCAACAAGATATCCAAAAATCTGCATTATCAAGACGGACAAATCCGAAAGTCATGATACAAATGACACTTGAAGGAAAAGCGCATGCCTTGACAGATGGAACTAAAAAAGAGTTATAACAAGAACCTACAAGTAAATACTTTGAAACATCTTGTCACTTGTCACAAATAACATCTAAGTTTCACCATCTTTAGTATAGTAATCAACTTGTTCGTCCTAAGGAATTTCAGTTCTTTGTACCTCTTGAAAAATGTGTGCACATGCTGCCATCCTCAAAAAAGTAAAAAAGCATATGTACATATATATGCATGTGTGTGCGTGTGTGAATATCAAACTTTAGTTTGAGTACCCAATTAATGCAACACATTTACATTTGCCCTCATTTGCAACAAATGTTATAAGCCTATTCTATTTTTACATTGGATACACTATCTAACCTAGAAAAGTCAGTCTCATACTACAGTCTCTTGTCTGAAATACAATTTCCTAATCAGGTAGTATGCTCAGGTCTCTAGAATGTTCACATTAGTGAAAAAGCATGCTCTTGTTTATTTAAATACAAAACTGCAGCACTTCAACTGAATTAACCAGTGGGGCTCCCTCACATCTTTCAACTTCCTTTCAAGGACACAAGAGGCAGTACCTAATCCATCTTAGACAAGTATTTCTCTTAAAACAAGATAGAGCCCACATCCATGGCAGTGTTTAATATCTCTAGTTAATTGACTAATCAATTGCTTTAATTTTTAAACTTTACTATAAATAGAAAAATAATAAGACTTAAGAACCCAATATCTATAGTGTAGTGTAAGTTTTTTTTTTTTTTTTTCGCCTATATGTAATACTTATCAAGTGTAAGTAGTGACTTTCTTTGTTTGCAAGACTTCCATCAACATCTATGTTTCAGGGTTTACATTTCCGTTATTCTTTATCATCAGAAGTAAGACAATAGCTGAATATACTATTGATTATTTTTCTTCAGAAAACTTCATTTCAGAAGCTTTTACCAAACATTTTCTCTTTATATGAATTTCCTCAAATTTATTATTTATGTGTGTGTATGAAATGCAATAAGATTGACAAAACTGAGTGCATAGATGCAAAACAATTATTAAAGACAGAGATTATGACTACAGAAAGAGAGAGAAATTGGATTGGACAAGACTAATTGGAAAATAGAGATGAAAGTCATATTGAACTAAAGCAGCAAAAGTTGGAAACAAGAAAACAATCAAGGAAAATAATACTCAAATTACAAATTTCAGCAAAGCACCACCCTGAAATTAATCCACAGAGTTTTAACTATATAATAATAATAATAATAACTAACTAACTAACTAACTATTCGAGCAAACACTGTCAAGGAATTGAGAGTACGAGAACATACACAAGGTTCCTCAAACGCTTCAATAGCTTGCAAACAGTATCCTCATTTGTAGCTTGACTTGTACATGCAATTCTTCCTTCTACTTGTGTACAGAAGGCATTAAGCTACATGTGGCAGCAGGAGTGTAACAAACCAAAATGTAAATAATAGGCCCATCTAAAGATGAAGGGAACATTTGCAAACTTCATGACTTTACCAGTTCCCGTATCCAATTTGCTGCATAATAGAGAGAGAGGGACACAATCTGTTTCTGCTTCCCGGTCAAAGACTTCCAGCCAGCTCCGGAAAGGTACTGGTATTGCACAAGCCAAAAAAAAAAGTCAGTACACTAGGCACAGCCAGCAGTATTGACAGGCTCAATATAGAAAGCCAAGCCAGATCACAGTGCAGTAACAAAAAGATGTTATCAATCAAGACAAAACTATAAAATTAAAAGCAAATTAAATAAATTTCACTTAATAATTTCATATGCAGATTCAGGACATTAACTAGAAGAAACTGAGTTGGAACTCGAAGCTCTACTAGCATGTATCTATGGAGATATTAGGGATCAATTTTTTGTTTTCGTCAAAATGTTAAAATTTTAGATTAAGTTATTTGAAGGATGTATACGGTGTTTAAATAATGGATCAATTCTCTTTAACTATGGAGAAATGACAGCGAGGAACTTAAGATAGTAATCTAGAGGACTAATCCAAACACAGTACAAAAAAAAAAAAGAAGCAAAAGGCTGAACCTCTTCAAAAGATAACTAATGAGGAAGTTGCCTATTGTCTACCGAAATTATTTTGAAGTACCGTTCAACTCAAACAATACCTATATAACTATATTATTGACACTAATCACCATTTCTATTCGTTTACAGTTTTCTGAAGTTTGGTAAATTTTCGAAAAGTGTCTTGGGGTATTGAAAAGTGTTTCTGGTGGGTGCCACATTTGGAAGTGTTGTTGTGGGGTTCACAAAATAAAATTTGTTTGGTAAATTGAGAAATGTTTCTAAAAGCAAAAAACTGAGAAGTGTTTACAGAAAAATAAATAAACAAAAAAAACCCAAAAAAAAAATGAGCCTAATAGAGATTAGCCTCCATAGGTGGCGGCCGCCACCCCTCGTGAACAAATCCAACAGCCATTGCGGGGCCACCACACAAATCCAGAGTGGAGGCCAAACAGATCCAGCAGCAGCCACGCAGATCTGGCGGCCTTGACCTATGTTGGCCATCCTCCACCTTTTTTTTTTTTTTTTAATAACTAACAAGGCCAGCTTCCATACCTGAAAAAATGAGTATATATTTTCAAAACATTCCCATATGAAGGTGTGGGAAGTTTTCTAAAAAGTGTTTTGTGTTTTGTTTTTTGAAAAATGTTTTCTAAGTTGTTTTGAAAAGTGTGTTAACGGTGGGAGCTCATTTGAAAATCTGTTTGGTAATTACTGTCTGAAAAGTGTTTTTCAGTGTTGAAAAGAGAAACACTTTCTTCTAAGTTTTCCAAACAAGCACTTGGTTTTTTGAGATAAATTACTGAATAGTATCGTAAATAGTAATTCTTTAGCTGATTCTCTTTTATACATTGTATGTACCGAGTTTCTCTTATTACTTATTAGAAAAGAATGAACTTTTCAAGAGTATGCTTATTTGACTCCCACTATTTAATAGATACATAAATGAATATATAAAATATTGGTGGAGAGCAGAGTAGGAAGAAAATAGGAATTAAACTTCATATAGATGATTAGTTGGCAAAGACAGATAGGGAACTAAAAGCAGAAAAATGAGTTCCAGAAATTGGCAATTGGATTTACATAGTCTTCACTGGCAATATTAACTTCTCCGACCACAAAAAATTCCTATAAAGTTCTTGTTTCTGAAACATATCTACAGCTACATTAAGTCTTAGATTTATCTTTTAAAGAGTAATTCTTTAAAAAAATTAAATAAATAAAATAAATAATAATAAATTAAAAAAATAAAAACAAAAACAAAAACTCTGCTTTATGTATCAACTAGGTTTGTTAAGGTCCATCACCCTAGCCAGCATGCAAGCTATCGACACTATTGTCTATTGGCTCAAACATTCTCCCCTGGCTATATTTATCATACTCTCTACTTCTTGTATAGATGACTTTATGTAAAACTAAAGTTTCAATTTACTCAAAGTCTTCCTTTAACAAATTGATGCTATTGATGAGAAGTAAAACTGATAAAGACAAACGCAATTGAATCTCTTAAGCTTTAAAACACAAGTAGAGTGATAAATTAAGGTATAGAAACAATTCAATATGTTAAGAAAAGAATTTGCGTCACTCTGACCTTAGAGGAAGGAAGGTGCAATGGGCAGCCAAGTAATGCGTCAATTCCTCCAAGAGATCCTTGATTTGTCAACCTCTCGGTCTGAAAATTGACAGAAAATCCCAATTATTTATCCCATTACTAATCTCTCTTCTCACTTCCAAAAGGTCCAATGCACTTACAGCTGATAGTAAAAGGAAGTTAGCCGGAAGAATTTGTAAAGAAGCTGACCTGCATACAATAAAATTTCAACTTCAGCATTCATAAACATTTAGACAAGTTCTTGAGGGTATGATACATGGGAGAGCATGGCCAAAACAATACTGCAGGGAAGAGGAAGTCAATGGCAAAATGTTCAAACAAACAGGAGATATGTCACCATCCAAGTTCATCCACAATTCGCCTGCAAAAAGAACAAGAAAAGATACTAATCTATAAGCCAGCATAATCTTTTTTCGGCATAAATTTCCTACAAACCAGTTTCTAGGAAACTCCTACAAACTAGCTTCTAAAAGCAATATGTGTCCTCTATGCTATTAAAAAAGCATGTGAAAAGCACGTGCGGTTAAAAAAAAACATGTGTTTCTCGCATGCAAGGGACACATGTCAATTTTAGAAGTTGGTTTGTAAGAAATTTCTTACAAACTAGTTTGTAGGAAATTTTTGTCATCTTTTTTATTAGTCTAGACAGGAACATAGACTGCACCACAAAACTCACCTTCTAAACCACAATATGATTCCTCAGAAGACAATTTCCCACCTTCAATATCAGACAGAAAAACAGATTCGAACTCTCCTACATGTTTCCCTATCCTACAATAAACATGCAAGTTTTAGAAATAAACATAATCACAAGATTATTTTTCCATATTGTTAAGAAGCCATAGAGTACCAGCATTGGGTTGTTAAACTTCGCTTACCATTCCATAATTGATGGATGAAGAGTTTTGTGGTACAACATTGCAGTCAGTTCATCATAAAATAGTATCAAAGGTAATGACAACTGTTTGCAAGAGTACAGAGATGTTTTCAAGAGTTCCAAAGCCTCTTCCCAATTTGGTTTCTGTACCAGTAATGTTCAGGAATGGAAAATCCACATTGTGCAATATATATTAGTAAGAGAGAAAATATGGCAAAACCTAACAAACTAATGCCAGTTGCATTTCAAAGAAATCATTAGCATACAAGAGTATTAAAAGATCATAAGTTCTTTAAATGATTTTAGCACCAAAAACAACATACAGCAATTATTTCCGAGATAAATTGAACTTTTTTCTTTAATACAGATGTCAAAATTGCAATGTCACAGGCCAATGGAACTGTATGTGCACTAAGCTAGAGTATATTACATTTTTCATCCTGAGACTACTTTTGTTGAGAAATTCTTATCAATCCCACACATTGCCTCCATACAAAAAGCAAACAGTGTCTCAGTTGTTAAATTCTAATATAAATGTTAAGATTGACATATGGTAATTATGGGGATATATGCATGTAAGAAAGTATACAACACATTCACCACAGAAAAGATATATACATATGTATTTATGTATGCACATATGCATCCATATATATTTGGCATGTGTTTATATGCCGTCCTCTGTATTTCTGATAATTAAAATAAATATCATAAAACTTGAAGTCAGCAACAAACTTCACCTGTGGAAGATATCTATGTTCAGTATTACCAGGTCCTACCTGAGATGCAGATGCATAGGAAACACTATTTGCACCTCCAAGACAGGAAACTATCTTTAGAGTTCCAATTAAGCCCATCTTCTTGTACTTCAGATCTGGATTGCTTACCTAAGGGAGGGGCAGCAGAAATCACTTCACAGTTATTGGAGACTCTAAAAAGACAATGAATACATCTAAAATAGAGATATTCAACAAAGTTGATCAAAGATTTAATGTGTACATTCCATATGAAAAGGCCTTTTATGGTACCTGCTTCCTTATTATCATCAATACTTCATTTGCAATCGAAGATCCATATGAATCTGCAATTGATCGAGCTGAGAGTGCCAAATGGCCAAAAACCTCATAAACCTGCACAATCAGAAAGTCAGTGAAACAATGGAAGGTAGAACACTAAAATCGATACTGCCTATGATACTATCCAATACCTTGTGCAGATGTTCAACAGTAAATCCCTCCAAGTAATCCAAAATACCTGGATTTAAGAACAAATAATACATCAGTACATCTTGGCAACGGGTCGCCTAAAAAGATGCATTGGAATCTAAACAGAACAAAGAAGATACCATTCATATGAGAAGAAAGAGGAATCAAATCTTGTGCATATTTGGAGGCCAGCAGAGCCATAGTGTCCAAAGCAGACTGCACTTCAAAACTAACACCGGATCCAACATGAGTAACCAGTGCACCAAGAACCTGCAAAGAAATCACAACTAAGAGTTCCCAGAATACACCTTCTCATTCATTAATATATAAACACATTAACATTTAGGCTGCTTACTTCCTGTCTTGAATAAGTGTCAATGAACTCTTCAAACAGACGAGTATACATGTGAATGCCAAACTCCCTTGCTTTTTGTTCTTTGCAAGCCAACAAGTACTCAGACAACGAAAGAAACAGAGGAAAATAGTCCTAATGAAATTTAATGAGACCCAGATAGAGTTTCAGAACATATAAAATCGAAGTGAAATATTACTTAAACCAAATAATTGTCATCGATACCTGTACCAATTCCTTGTTTCCACAAATGCACTGATCAAGCATTACTTCCTCGATGCAATCTTCAATAATTTTCTTCTTGAACATCTTTTCAATGCTCTTCTGCAGGGACTCACTGTTGCTATATATGAGCATAAGTAGCCATATGTCAATTACTTTGTGATCCCGAGGTTTCTCAAGGCAATTCAATTCTTTCAAAATCTCCTGACATAGCAACTGTGGATAGCAGCAAATGCAAAAAGCTATGTTAAACACATATAGAGAATCTCAAGACACAATAGAGCAAAGAGCATACATTCTTGAATCGTAGACTTGATCTTAATGCATCAAGAATAGAAGCCTCCGTGTTGTTTACTAGTGACTTCCCTTTGAGTTTATTGTGCTGTGATGCACGAGAATTTGACAGTCCAACAAATTTTAACTGCTCACGAATCTGTGAGATTATTCTCCGAACATTTACCGGCGTCGCTGAAAGCAGCAGAAACCTAAGTAGATATGGCATGTGCTCCGCATCAATTGTTCGGATGCATGATAATGCAATGGTGGTAACCTTCAAATTAAAAATTAAAATTTAAAAAATTTAAAAATAAAAATAAAATAAAAAAACCTTAGACATAGCAATTGAACCCTGATTGATAGCAGAGAAAATATAGTAAACGACAGTCAATAAGAATCTCACTATAACGGTAGGTCTGGTTTACCAAGAATCAAAATAATCAACCAAAAGAAAAGCAGTCATGTCCAACTCAACTAACTCAATTGCCTTCTTTTCCCAAGTCCTAAACAAAAAAATTTTAGAGACACCATATTTGTTAGCAACCAAAAAAAGCCTAATGCACTATTTGGTTGGTGTAAATTTTAAGCAAAGAACATCAATCAAGTTCTTGAATCTCATACGTATTATTGCAGGGAACCTGAGAAAGCAGAAACCATCAGTTTGTTATCTCAATTCAACTATATGGCAAAGTTTTGCATTTCTTATAAACCAAATTAAAGTACGAGTCAAAATGCTTAAAAATTTTGTTTCCTGGACATTTTCTCAGCAACAGAGACTAATTGAAAAGATCATGGAAAACCTGCTCTTGCAACTGATCGTCCAAATTAAGGTTCGAAAGGGAGTCAAGCACCGGTACAATGATAGAGGAATCCTCTTGAAGCATTTGTTCAAGGCCATCAACCACAGTCCTATTGTTTTGATCACCAATAATCTCCGGCAATGATCCAATTATCTCTTTCTTTAAGTGTAAAGGGGAAATCGATAGGACTTGCATCAATTTATCAGTGAAGACATTGGGATCGACCATAAAATCAAGCCATCGGAACTGATTAATGATAAGCCTAGCGACATCATCTTCCAACGACAAAGATGTTCCCAAATGTTCTGGAATTACATCGAAATATTCAGGAATTTTCTCGAGAAGCATGCTCTGAATGTCTAGTTGGATAGATGGTACCAGCAAGAGATGTCTGACAAAGCTCTCGCTTCTGGTGGAACCAAAACCATCTTTATTCGTAGGGGTGAGAACCCTGAAGACATGTAAATGTCAGAAAGCTTTGAAAGATAACACATTAAAACTTATGAGTAGAAGTGAGGCCAGGTTGTTTTGGTAAATTTAAAAATACGCTTTGTTTGATTGCCGAGAAAATACAGGAAAATAGCAAAATTAAAGCACTGGAAAGTCACATATAAGCCCAACATGTTAAAATAATCCAAGGCTTCCCCCTCTTTTCCAACGATTTTAAAAATACGTTTCGTTTTAGGATCTAATTATCCTTATGGTTCCTAAGGAAATGGGCTCGAAACCAAAGAAAGAATTAGAATGTGAAAAAGAACTGACCTGCGAAGATTATGGGGGGTACGAATGTAGGAAGATAAGCCGGAAAGGAAATCGGAGCGGAGAGCAGGGGCATTTTCGGAAGAAGAGAAGAGACGGTGAAGGTGGCGGCGGAACTTGTTGGGGTCGGCGGGGAGGCATGGCGGCCCTGCCGGGTTGATGAGGGTGCACCCGGCCTCTGCTAGAACCGACACCATCTTGTCTATTGCCGGGGCTTCCGCGACGCTGTTTTGCTGGGGGGGTTGGGTGGATTTGGTAATTTTGGGGGGAAGGAAGGGGGGAACGGAGGAGGAGGGTCTTTTACGGGAAGGGACTTTGTGGTGGAGAAGCACCATCTTTGATTGGCGACGACGGAGGTTCTGTGGTCGTCTATGATTCTTCTACTTCTGGGTTTGTTTCTACTCCGTCACTATTACCGTGTGAGTGCGAGGGTTTGGAAAGCGTGAAAATGGCAGAAAAGGCGCCAAATTTAAAGAGAATTCGGAAAGGCGCATCTCACCTCCGGTTAGTATCCTGCGTATCGTTCCTCTTATTCTTTGTACATAAGCCACATCAGCAATTAAGCATCCGCATCCAAAGGTTCACATATAGCCACATCACGTAGTCACCTAAGAGAACTTTTTCGAAAGAAATCAACTAATGATTGATTTGAAAAATACAAATTACTTAAAGAGTTAATTGTTTAAATTAAAAAATCTAAGAATTAAATTAAATTCAAATGAACACCCACAAATTAGGCTTATTAATTTTTATAATTATTATTTTTGGGAAACTTGTTTTTTTTATTTCTAGCGAGGAAGTGCTTCGCATGTGGTAGCAAAGAATAATTGTGTTGTAAATTTTGAGAGGTGGAATTTTCATAATTTCTTAATCCTAGCAATGTTATGATTATAAGATCACTCTCAAATAATATATTTCACCTATCCAAGAATGGGAGTGTGATTGCTTTCTATGAAAATTGAGCTTATTCTCAAATGCATTCATGAAAGTTAAGATCAGCACGTGACTGTAAGGTGCTAATTAACCAATAAAACTGAGGGTTAAATACAAAATTAGTCACTATGCTTCTTGTGTATATCAAATGAGTTATTAGTTATTCAAAAGTGATAAAATTAATCATTGAGCTTTCTAACCGCATAAAATCAATCATTCAATCTACTTTCGTGGGTCGTTTGTCTTATGTTAAAAAAGCCAGTCAGTCCAATCACATTGCGTCACATGTAATATCTGTATACAATTATTGTAAGATTATCAAATACCGTCAAATCAATTCTCCAAACCTTATGCTCCACACAAGCCCCACAAAATAAGCCCAACTTTTTTTTTGAACCCTTGGATCCTTCATTCCTCAAACAACCACAGCCTTTGCCATTGTATTTTCAAATTGTGATTTTTGTTTTCTTTATTTCGAACTGTGAGAAGTTGGAACAATCATATTTTTGAACTGTAATTGGAGTCTTGGTTTCACCATTGTAATTGTGGGTGATTGTCCCCACGATTCAAAATAAAGAAAACAAGCTCTTCGAGAGAGTGTACAAAATTGAGTGAGTTAATGAACCATTGTGAACTGCACAGCCAATAACATCATAATTTTTAAATGGATGAAATTGTAAATAGAGTTGAAAAGATCATAAAGACTTACTCAAATGAGAAAAAGGATGGCCAAAACACCCAGTGCACCTGCCATTTTTGACATGTGGTCTTTTTCTCATTTGAAAAATACTTTAATTTGTCCTAACTTAGCTTGCTTTGGAGTGGTTGGACCATGTCCAAAAACAAAGTTTTGGGGTGGTCAATGGTGGCTGACTACCCTTTAGCCTTAACTCCGAGCATTTCAATACAAATTGCAAGCGCCTCTAATTATTAGGGATTGCATATGATCTCAATCTTTACAAAGTTACATGCTTAAAATGGGTCTTTGAAGGTAAAGGAAACATATTACTAAATCACAAGACTATTAAATTAATACCCCATACTATGTACAATGAGGCTACACTACACCCCTAGGACCTTATTTGCCCATTTCTACCTTCCCTTTTTTTTTTTTGTTTTTTTCCTGCCAATTTCATTTGCCAGTAATCACAACAAACATTGAGGAGCAACTTATTTTTGGGCAGATAACAAGTTACAAGAAAAACCAATTCACAACTCACGTAGGCTCGCTTTGCCAACTCCAAATCCTGTCTCCATTTATGGGCCCAAACGAACAATTTGGAATTGGAGGCCTCCTCCCGAAACACAAGTTCCCAAACGGGCCACATAGAGTTTTGGACCACGAATCCAAACTATTCCAGCTCTATTTATGTTTCCTTGAGTATTTTTGTGCAGATCCACACAGAGGAAGACTCTTTCCAATTTCTTACGGAATCCGAATTGTCTGTAATTTGCTGTTGAATTGTTAGTAATCTAAATAATAAATATGACTTTGTGAAAGAATTTAACATGTCAAAAATCAATGTTTGAATTTTTAGGTTAGTAAAAGGTTAATAAATAACAATTAAAAATGTTAAAGAAAACATGTACTTCTCACATGTTATAGGACATTGGAGGAAATTTATGTCCTTGACAACCATTTTCAACCCTTTGTTACTATTCATGCACAATTTCTTCAAAAAAATTAACATCAAAACATTATAATTTTTTTTTTTTTTTTTTTTTTCACTTTTTATATCACATAATTAACTTTTTATTACTATTTGTAAGAACAGTTTCCGGAACGGTATGACCATGCCCTTCGATATCAAACCTAAAATAACAAACAAAGCAAACATGAAGAGAAAGCGCCCGATGTCGCTCAAGTTAGTTCTCTTGAAAAAAGTATATGTATTCTCTAAATATTTCAGTGTAGTGTTATACCTGGCGTTCGACCTATGTATAGGCTAATAACTTCACTCCTACTAGGACTCGATCTTCTATCTTATCCAAGTCTCAGAGCTTGATTTAAATTGGGAGTAGTGATTGTATACGGGCTTTGATGATATCCCTATTACATTGGATAATCATGAAATGAATCCTTAGCCAAACAGGAATCAACTACTGCAAACTATGAGTTAGCTCCGCAATTGGATTGAATATGGAGCTAGGGTCACTCCTGGGCGCTCAAGGGGTTTTATAGGAGTAATTATAGATGTCTCTTTTATATCTTTTTAAAAATGATGTGGCTATTAAAATCATCATTTGATCAAAATTCAATAATGATCAATCACAAGCCCAATGGTGATTTTAATAGTCATATCATTCTTCAAGGGATTCAATAAGAATACAAGAGGGACTTGTAGCATTACTTGTTTTGTAGCCTTGGGCGACTAGTCCTCAAAAATTGTTTCTCCTTCTCACTGCTAATTCTAGTAGGCCGGACCTTCATTAAACACGGAACAAACTCAAGAGGGCCTAGCCCATGGCTTCGTCCCCATATTGTGAGCCTCGGCTTACTAGGAGTCCAAAATGAGAAGTTTATTTTTCCAACACTATTTAAATAAAAAATAACATTATAAAACAAAACATTTTCATTTTTTCATACAGAAAATTCAAAACGTTATATCACACCAGTAATTTTCTACCGCAATAACAAAGGCTTGCCCAACAAGACCTCCACCATTTCCTATCACCTTCGGGACGACTCATAGTTTTCATAATGGCGAATAATTGCTTGTCCCGTTCCCGGAGAAGCCATAGTCCTTCAATAAGTTAAAATGTCGAAGTTGCCGCGTTATTTCATACATCAAACGTTTCCGTTGGTTTAGACAAGGGATCCAGTACAAAAGCGACCACACCATCGCAGCAATGATAATATTTTCATCGATTTTCATGAATTGATTGAGGGACCGTTGAAGATTGAATTTATTATTATTATTATTATTATAATTGAATGAGAAAAAATGACTATAAAGAAAGATCTTTCTCATTTTTGATCCGAATGGAAGAGAAAATAGGCGATTATATGAGAATGCTTTCAAAATCAAGATGGAAAGCGGTCCATTTAGCTAGAGCATGTACCCGAAAGTTGGCACTACGATATACCTTCAAAGCATTCAAACTTTAAAAATTGGTTTTGTGAAAAACTTTGTATAAATTGTGTTATTGTCCGACATAGATGAAATTAGGAAATGTTAGGTGTTCTTCTAGTGTTTTCTTTGTATCCTCTAAACTGTGACGTGACTTTTAAAATTGTCATTGAATTTGAGATTATCATTATTGACTTTAATCTATAAGTGATTTTAAAAGTTACATTACAGTTGAGAGGATACCAGAAGAACACTAAAAAAATATACACCTAACATTTCATGATGAAGTTCAAGTAAAATATTGTCATATGAAATGAACCAATAAATAAACTTTACCATGTCAAAAAAAAAAAAAAAAAACTTTACCATATATTAATTATGATGACGTGGAATGTGCATCAACGTCTCCAAAAATGGTGATATGAGAAAGAATTGATGATAGTAGTAGCTATAAAAGGATACCTCTCTGGCTTGTTTCTCTTTCTGTTGTAGAGTAGTTTGGCTACTCTTGTTATCACACGTCTTGAGGAAAGTAATGAAATCACTTTTTCAAAAGGTTACCTCTATGGTGCCACAATTTAAGACGCGTTTGTTATATTTGTCGACATCTATTTAATTCCTCATTTTTATTTATTTATTTTTTAAAATGAGCTCAATTTTCTAGCCCACCTAGTCACCTACACAGATTTTGTTTTTAATTGTTTTAGTCAAATGCATGTTATTTGTGAACATTCCTTTTCGTCAAAGAAATTTCTTTCAAGTAAGTGTCTACTAGCATCGAGAAAAGTACATTTATTTCAATATATATCGTCTAAGTCTTAACCATTTTAATATAATAAAAAAAATACATGATAATTTTACAAATTAAATTGAAAGAATTTTCTTCAATCTAATGTAAATAAAGAGTAATGATACTATACACCAATTCACGTGGTATATTTTAAATAATTATTTTTAAAAATATATATTTTATTTTATTTTATTTTTTGCCAATAAACAGGTGTCTCATTTGTAGCATTAGGACCTTTTTAGAGAGATTTGATCACTGGATATTCTCCAGTTCAAAATTGATTGAAGAAGATTATGTTTCGTGAAAAATATGATTCTCTTCATTACACATAATTATAATAATATCTATTTAATTATTAAAATTTAAAGTTAGTGCATCAAATAATATATATATATATATGATTCTCTTTATTACAAACAATTATAATAATATTTATTTAATTATTAAAATTTAAAGTTATTGCATCAAATAATATATATAAAATTAATATTGACACGTCTATTTAAAAAGTTTAATTAATGCAGATTTGTTTTTGATAACGGTGTACCACGTTTTTAAAATCTTTAATATAAAAATACAAGTTAAACTGCAGAAGATCTTGTTGGGCCCGTAGACCCCTCTGCCCCGTTCCTGATTAATATTTTAGGCGCAAATCAACAGAAATCAAAAAGCTCTCTCGGCAACTTTCGAAATAAAAGCTTTCTCAGCTACCAAATCCCGCGGAAAGGCCCGACCGAAAACCAAAACCAAATTTCCTTTCTTTTCATATATATAAACCTAAACTGCTAAGCAATCAGCACCTTCGCGCTCCTTTCTCTCATTTTTACCTATTTTTCTAAGCAAAAGCGTGTAATAACGAAGAAAAAGTTCATTCTTAAAACTATAATTCAGAGTAAGAATCGAAGAATCGCTTGCGATCCCAAACACTGTACTCAACGCTTTGAATCTCTCGCTGTCTGTCTTCCTTTCGAGTATATCTCTACAGGTAAAGGATCTAATTCTTTCGATTTATTGTCCCTTTATGACGACGTTTTCTGCCTCTGTCGATAACTAATAAGCGACCTGTTTGGTTGCCGGCAAATCCAAGCAAATCGAAAGCAAAGAGACTCTGAGAAATCCTGTTTTTTTGTTTTGTTTTTTGGGTTAACAATAAAATAAAATTTGTTTGGTTGTATTTTTTTGTGTGCGTTGATTTTCTCCTCCACCAAACGGAGCGTAGAAGGGAAATGGAGTTGATGAACAGGATTTCGTTCCGTTTGGGGAATCGCTTGCGTGAATTGTCATTGGATTCTCAAATTGTAGCTAGGGATGTTAGGGCTTCTATTCATGGTTTTCTTGCTGGGAGGTGTGGGGTTATGGAGCTATATTATACTTTTGATCAATATGATATATAAATATACATAACATGTACGTATGTGATATGAATGGGGTAGTGAATATGGAAATATCGTATTGTTCTGCTTATTAATCGTGATTCGTGTATATGATAGTGCTTTGCTTGTTAGCTTGTCAAACAAGGCTTCTTAGACTATTATTGTGCATCAATTGGTTTATCCATGTATTGTTTCATATTTGAGTCTGCTTCACAAATTCAACTATACAAGTTTGTGTTTAATGTTAGTTGTTAGTGTCATAAATTGTCTTACCCTGAACTGATCAAATTTGTGTTAGCAGAAACCTACATGTGACAAGTATTTGTTATCAAAGAATACTTTTCTAAATTGCTTCAACATAGTTTTAGTGAACTTACATATCGGTCGGTGATTACTTGATTGCTGAATTTGACAGTCCTGCTTAATCTGCAGTTGGGAAGTGATAATGGGTGATATCATATCTGATAAAACTATGAAGGAATTCTACATTCCAAATTACATACTTGTACCTGGTTCAGAGGTCAAAAATGCTTCACATATACCTGCTTGTCCTGTTATAGTCTTCATTAATTCTAAAAGCGGGGGCCAGCTGGGAACAGAGCTTCTTGTTACATATCGTGCTCTTCTAAATGAAAACCAGGTAACTCCAGTTCTTGCCTAAAAGTTAGATTCTTGGTGAAAGATGTCTTAAGAATAGGATATGCAGTTGTGGTTATAAGATTTCTTGGTAATAATGGGATTGACATTGTGGTGACCGATTTTCAGGTTTTTGATTTGGGAGAAATGGCTCCTGATAAGGTGCTACACCAGCTCTATGTTACTTTAGAAACTCTGAAGTACAGTGAAGACGTTTTGGCAGCTGAAATTCAAAAAAAATTGAGAATAATTGTGAGTTTAATTTAAGTATGACTCATGTTATGTCCTCTGTATTCCCAGACATAAACACGCAAGTTCAAAAAATAATCGCAGCTTGACCTCGATTTGTTTTTCTTTTATTTCTTTTGTACACATTTATCGTTAGGTTGCTGGTGGGGATGGGACAGCGAGCTGGCTCCTTGGAGTAGTAAGTGATCTCAAGCTACCGCAGCCACCTCCGATTGCAACAGTACCGTTGGGAACTGGAAACAACATACCATTTTCTTTTGGCTGGGTAAGATGTGATGTTAACTGTTCTTGTATAGATGAAATTGTTGAATGTCAATATAGTGATGGTTTTTGTGTTTAATTTCCTCATTGTTATTCTTGTTTGCCGTGATTTAGTGATTGCTGTATAGATAAGACATACTACTAATGATATGAATATTTCTCGCCTATAACTAGTCCCTGGAATTGTAGCTACAATTGTATATTTCATAGAAGATAACACTGCCTTTTTTATGATGCTTTTTAAGTGAAAGTTTTAGAGCCTGTTTGGGATTGCATTTGAGAAATAGAGCTTTTAAGTCAAAAAGTGTTTTTTGGCAAAAGCTTCATTTTTAAGTTTTTGCCAAAAGTGCGTTTTTGACTATTTTTAGCCTTTTTGGATCCTTAAAAGTGCTTTTAATTTTTTTTATCAAACTAATACTTTTTTCTTCAAACAGACTTTTTAAGTGTTAAACACACTTTTAAGTCATTCAAACGCAATCCCAAACAGGCCCTTAGTGTGCAAGCCACCTAGTGGTTATTTACTTGTAGCTGGTAACGATGCTAAACTACATCTTCATCATGCATGCCATGTCAAATCATGGAGATGCTAAGTTTTTTCTTTTTGTTTCTTCAAGATCTAATATAGATGTCTATTGGTGTTCTGCATCTTGAGAATAACGTTTCATAAATGTGGCCAGCATTTGAAGCTTTGCATAACATGGGCATTTTTAATTTACAGGGAAAGAAAAATCCAGGCACAGATCGTCAATCAGTGGAATCATTTTTGAACCAAGTAAAGACTGCAAAGGAAATGAAAATTGATAGGTAATATATCTTTGACTTAATAAGACAAGCATATGGACACACACAGACCAGAAAAGTATAAATGTCTCTAGTATCATTTCTTGGTGAGCCAACTATCTTCCTGGATGCAAGGCATATTTAGATTTGGCAAGTTGCCTCAATGTAGAAAAATATTGTAAGACTTGGATTTGAAAATTCAGACGTGTCATAAACTTGTGATTAAAGAGTTCTCATGATCTGTAATGCCTACTTATAGAAGTTGGGTACATTTACATATCCTATGTAAATATTATTCTTGGTTGGCTAAGTGAACATTATGTTGCCATTTCATCCATATCAGGTCAATTTTATCATGGAAGAATGTTGTAATATACTTTCTCTCAATCTTGCTCCTCACTAATAGATTCAATGTATGGTTTTACCTTTTTCCAACATTTGTATAATTCTTTCTCTCCACTTGTTTTGCCCACTAATCAGTGAAGTAGGCAACTTCATCTCTTGTCTGTTTATTTTTAACCTTTGTTAGGTTGCTGATTCTACTCTTTCTTTTCAGCTGGCATATTATCATGAGGATGAGGGCTCCAAAAGATGGATCTTGTGACCCTATTGCACCGCTTGAACTACCCCATTCTTTGCACGCATTTCATCGTGTCTCCCTAACAGATAAGCTGAATATGGTGAGTCTTCTTATTACTATTCTCCCATTTATGCTATGCACACAATTTTTTCTTTGTTTTTTAAATAATTAATTCCACATACGCTGTGTAAATGAAGAAGCTATGCAGTTATATGCACAGTGCTATTTATACTATCTGGTATTGTTTAGAATCTCTGTCCGCAAGTTGTTCTAGACCTCCTTTATGTTATTGGTAAATGATAAGTAAAAAAAGAAGAAAAAAATGTAGGGGAAGGACAACTGCCCTTCATGCACGAAAGTGAGCAACGCTAGTATTGTCAAATACAACAATTATGATACAGAAAGGAGCTTAAAGGGGATAGAAGCTGGCTTATAGAAGTCTATAGCTTAGTTAGTCTCTCTTAGTAAGGGAGGTCACCGCTGTGTTCATTTTCCATTTCCATAAAGGTTACATTAGTTCCTGCCTTCATGGGGTATTATTGATTCTTAGGTTATTATGTAGACTCTCATCTTGAAGTTTCTGAAACTGACACTGGCCTCTCCTTGGGAAAAGTGAAGTCATTCGGAGCTCCTTTAGGTTTCAATCTAAAGCCTTCATTGAAGTTCTAATTAACACTTTAAATAAAATCCTTGCACTCTCATGTACAAGCTAGTAATAGGCCATTCTAGTCTAGATACCATAGTGTATGTTCCAACTTGGGTTATCTGTGTTAGGTAACATGTAGATTTCAATCTATCATTTTCAATCTGGAAACTCGTATTGTCCATCTATGCTCTCCCCTTTTTTCCATTATTTGGTTGGGTGTTGAATTTCATGCTTAATGGCAAATCATCTGCTTACTGTTCACAGGAGGGTTACCACACCTTTCGTGGGGGATTTTGGAACTACTTCAGCATGGGTAAGAAATTTGAATGTGGGACTAGATTTCTAATAATATTTCGGAGGCTTGTAGCAGCAAAGAACAATTTATAAACCCTTAACATCATCACAATCCTGGAAAATTGAAGAACACAAATAAAAAGAAAAAGATGAAAAATTAAGCAAAATTCCCACAAACCTATGCAAGTTTAAAATGTAGCTTTCTGATTGCTATTGTTTCCATTGCAAATTGCTTCCTCATATGATATTATTTTAGATATTAGGACTATGTACAGGGCAGACATAAGGTCTCTAAAATAAATGCATTACGGTTAAGTTCTCACTTTTGAATTATTTGGGTTGGACTTTATGTACAAAACTAAGATAGATCAACTGTTTGCTTCAATGATGGGAATCTTATTGATATGATGGGCCTCAAGGTGTGATATGTCTTGTCACTGTACAACTTTGAGGGCTGGAGTCTCTTGTTTTGAGCATCTATGGCTGTGATTTGGTGTTTCTTCAGTGTCCAACCCAAAGACAAGCCTCAGAGCGTGCGTGTGTGTGTGTATATATATATATATATATATATAGCTACTGCTTAGAACAACAAGAAATGGAGAGTATGATTATCTGGTTAGTGTGTATCAACACAACCAAGGGAGACAATACACCTACTATTTATCATTTTACTTTATTCTATAAAGGTTTATACGGCTATGGTTCTTGGGATGTAAATAACTAGTAAGAATAAATCTCCACGAACTTCTAACATTTCCATACTTTTGTCTTTTTCTTTTTTCCTCCGTCTGAGCAACATTTCCATACCTTCAAATTTTTTATGTGGTTGCTGAGCTCCTTACTAATATGGTTTTCTTTGTTCAGGAATGGATGCTCAAGTATCATATGCATTTCACTCTGAGAGAAAGTTACACCCAGAAAAATTTAAAAGTCAATTTGTTAATCAGGTATTACCATTTCTTATTATGTTAGTAATTTGACGCAATTGAAAAGTGAATACAAGGGTAAACATGTTAATCCAAGTTGATTTAGAATCCACCAGGAAAGGAGAAACTTTTTTTTTGAATAAAATTTATTGAAATTTCATAATAATGACGCTACTTTGATGCCCCAATACATTCCTATTTATAGGCTACAAGAAATCCTAGTTGACTCCAAATGAAAGAAGGTTACTATTGTCTCTAAAAATAAGGAAACAACTAACTGTAATTTTATTTCCTCACATAAGGAAAATTATAAAATTATTCTTTAAAATAAAGAAATAAAATATATTAGAAGACAAAACGGAAAACCCTGAATTGCAATTCTGTCTACCACGAAGGTTGAAGCTTGGTCAACCGAAGTATCTCACAAAGCACATAGGTCAACTGATCTATCCCACGGCTTTCCAAGATGCATTTTTTCTGACCTCTTCAAACTATCTATCCCACATGCTTTGCACGATATAATCCGTTTGACCCTTCACTTGACCGATCTATTTCACATACTTCGCACGATCTTCCAATGAAGCTCTCTGCCACGCTACTTGGATGAACTCAGCAATTTATCACGATTTGAATGCCGCAGTTTTCCAATTTTCTTCCTTCAAAATTTTTTCATTTAATTTTGTGCAAACCCATCCCGAAGGATTACAGGTCCATCCACTTTAAGAAAACTTTTCCTCAAGTTTAAACTGAAAGAAGTCATCTCATCAAGAGGATGGTACTTCAACAATTCATACATTGACCAATTTTGTCGTGTTACAAGTAGTTTCTCCTCATATTATGATACACTATATTTAAAAAATTTCAACAAATCATGATTCATTGTACCTTAATCTCCAATAGATTCCAATTTTTTCCTACCAAAATTTTCCTTCAAATTTTGCATGAATCCACACTGAAATGTCCTACATCAGAATTGAACCTAATATTTGCACTGTGAAGCATTTAAACTGGGAATAGGATCCTCTCCATGAAATGGAGAGTATCCATGTATAGTAAAATGAAGGGTAATATTGTCTTAACATTAAAATTGAAGGATGATATTTACAATATTACCCCTCATTTTATACTAAATGGAGAGGATCCTATTCCCTGTGGCCGGAGAAAAGCATTCAACTTTCTTCTGTTTCGAAAATTTAATGCTAGACAAAAAGAATGGTTGTTTATGACTTAAGTTTGGTTTTGGACCACCCTTATTGAATATATGATACTCAAAATTATTTCTAGGTGTACTTTACATCCTTTTTGAGATTTTAGAATAGATTATTTATCATGGCAAAATGAAAAAGGCCACTTATTATTGCCCTTCCTTTTCTTTTTCTTGATGGGACAGAGTACTTATTTGAAGCTTGGATGCACTCAAGGATGGTTTTGTGCTTCTCTACTTCATCCTTCTTCAAGGTGAGTATTCTGTTAGGTGATTGGAGGTTCCCTGTGAATAAAGTGAAATTAACACATTCAATGAACATAAGTAATTTTAAAGCTTGCAGGTATCAGATTCTAGCTAGTGTTTCCTTGGCATTTTGTTAATAATTATCATGCTAGGTTGTTCTTTCACTGTATTATGATTGGAATGTCTTTTCAGTAGTCTTTTTATGTTAGATTAAGATGCCGGACGCTTAGTATCTCCTTTTTAAGACAATCTATTCTGTAATTTTTAATACAATTTATTCCATAATTTCTATGTTTGAAAATTTATCTAGTATTCTTCCACTGTGTTTGCAATTTACTCTGAAGAAAACTAATAACCTGCTCATGCTTGGGTAATTTGAGTTTTGGGAGTTAAGTCTTGTCTTTTAACCTATTGCTGTTTATTGTTGGAATTATGTATAGGCTTTTCTGGTCTAGATCTCCTCAAGTTTGGAATTTCTCTTTTGATGGTTCAAATAGGTTTTATAGTGATTTGAATTTTTTTTGTTTATATTTTCGGCTGAATGGTGCTGCTTTTTTTTTTTTTTTCAAATCGTTCATGGAAACAGTAATATAACAAGAATATATGAAGCTTCATTCTTCCTTTCTCAATTTTCCCCCGTGAGCTGTCACTCAGTTTTAGTCAGATGACAGCCATTGCTGCATTGCTGCTACCTCATTGTGATTATCTTATCCACCATGAGCCATTGGCAAAAATCACATTGTTTTCATTATCTTAACTTCCAGAAATATGGGAATTGAATTGGTATGTGTGGTAGATTCTTAGTTAAGTATTGGGTACACTGGATACAGTTTGACAATGGTTTTGGTATATGTATTGCAAAGTTTAGTTTTTTATTCTAGAGTCTTACTGGATTGGATTTTAGTTTGTATGTATATATATTTTAAATTGATTGGCTAAAGGTTTTGAGACATGATTAGTTGGTCTTCAAGTTACTAGCCTTCTGTCTAATTGTGTTTGCTTGTGTAAATGTCTTAATTTTCTTACAGGAACATAGCACAGCTGACACAGGTTAAGATCCTGAACAGACAAGGTCAGTGGGAGGATCTTCACATACCTCGCAGGTGATTTATTAATTTTCTGTTTCACTCTTTATTATCCAACGAACTGCTTTCAACGCAACCTTGGTCATTTGTCAGTTGTTTTATTCATTTTCTTTATGAATTGCCTCATTCAAAAAGTTTAATTAGTCCAAAATGGATTCTTAATACTTACATCCTTTCCATGATTCCATTCAACACCTGCGTTATTTGACTTCTCATGTTTAGTGCCCTCTCTATGATATGCAGCATCAGGTCTATTGTTTGCCTCAACTTGCCCAGTTTTTCTGGTGGACTTAATCCTTGGGGAACACCGAAAAGGAAGAAATCAGATGATGTTAGTTCTGATTTATCTACATCTTTCTCTGTTTTTGAGATATTTACTGAACAGAGGCTGTCCCAAAATTGCAGTTAAATTTGCAGATATATCTCTCACTAACTCATTTGAACTGCAATTTCTGGATAAATTTGCAGAGGGACCTCACTTCTCCATTCATTGATGACGGCCTACTTGAGATTGTCGGTTTCAGAAATGCTTGGCATGGGCTTGTTTTGCTTGCTCCAAATGGACATGGGACTCGTCTTGCACAGGTAGGAGATGGATTTGAGTGTCAAGTGAATTTTGGTTCCATTTTTTTTCTTCTTCTGCTATTTTGTTTAAATGCATATCAAATTCCTGTTAAATTACTCCCAAGTTTCGAGCGTCATTGTTTTCTTCGTATGTAGGCAAAGGGAATCCGTTTTGAGTTTCGGAAGGGTTCAGCTGACCATACATTCATGAGAATTGATGGGGAGCCATGGAAACAACCCCTCCCAGTTGATGATGATACCGTTGTGGTAGAAATTTCTCACTTCGGCCAAGTGAACATGCTTGCTACCGCACATTGCCAATCTAAAAGTATATACGACCCCACTTCACCTGTTAGTCACCGTGATGAAGACGAGGAGAATAGCACTGAAGATTCCATGGAAGATTGGGGAGAGCGCAGGAAGTTTGGTGCAGCTGCTACTTTTAAATTTCCGGATGAGTTCGATATATCTCATCTCAGTTAAGTACCTTTGCATGTAAATCATGCTTTGTCTCAGTCCATTAGCCGTTAAATTTTTATAATGTCTGTGAAGGAATTGCAGTAGCCGTGGCCCAATTATGTCTACTGCAGCCACGTAGTGATATGCTGTATGCTATTGGCAGTGTAGATTCTTGTAAACAATTTTTCTCCAATAGAAATTTGAAATCTTTTTTACTTTCATTAGGGTAGGAGCTTCGCTTTTTCCCCTTTCTTTGCTTTAGATCATGGTGGGAAATGGTGTAATTAATGTTCGCTTCAGGCTGTTGGACTAGATTTTAGTCTTTGCTTGGAAATTGGAAACATATATCATGTACATTTTATTGGGAAATTTAGCCCTTTGGTGCTAAGCTCCATAAAATGCTCGTTAAATATCGATAGAAAGAGTCTCTGGAGATAAAAGAGGGCACTTACAGAAGTCCGCAGGGAAAAAATAAAAAATTGCTAAATAGATTCGTACAGTTTGATGACCTTGTAACAAATAAATTCATGTGGTTTCTTATAAATTCCTTGTGGCATGTCTATGTAACAAAATGATCATTCCGTAAAAATACCTCCCATTTTTTTTTGACTGAGTACTTATAAAATTACAAATTTATCCTTAAACAAAAATTACATATACAAAAAGTAAAAAGTCCAAGATAAAAAAAAAAAAAAAAAAAAAAAAAAAAAAAACGGTTTGCTAGTGACTGAATTATCCTCATAGGCCCTTGAGGCTAATCACTCATTTTGGCTCGTTTTGGGATGGTTAACCACTTCAAAGGCCTTTTAGTATACAAAAAGTCAAAAGTCCAAGAAAAAAAAAATGGTTTGCTAGTGACTGAATTATCCTCATAGGCCCTCGAGGCTAATCACTGATTTTGGCTCCTTTTGGGATAGTTCGGTTATCCCCAAGAATGTCTGGGTGTGGCTAAATTAGCTTTAGAGATAGACTTTTGGCATGATTCGATACCTTTCAAACCGACGGGAAGAGTGGTTAAACTATCTTTACGTTGAATAAAAAATAGTGACTGAATTACCTCCAAAGACCTTTTAAGGTGGTTTGACCACCTCCAAAACTTATCAATGGGGTAACTGAATCACCTTAAGCTATGAGGTGGTTATGATAGTGGTTAGTCGCTTCTAGTATGAATCGTTTGGGATCATTCAACTATCCCAAAAGCCCTAGGGAGTGGTTGACCACTCCTAGAACAGGCTAGTAGGGGTGTCCGACCACCTCCTCTCCAAATTAATTAATTAATTTTTTTTTTTTTAAAGAAAGTTTTTATTTGAGGGTAAATTTTCATAAAAGCTATTAAAATTTATACCGAAAGATCATTTTGTTACAAAGGCATACACATAAATTTATAAATTCATTTTGAAGCCACAAAATTTATGTGTTATAAGGTAACTATAAAAAACAAAAAAAAAAATTTAAAAAAAACTTCAGAATTTTATAGCAAAAGCAAACTGGTTCAAAACTTGAAACTGCACAGTACCACCATGTTGAGCCTACATAAAATTCCACCGCCTGATAGCAAAAACAAAACACTGTATAAACACAGTGTCTTCCATTTGATCTCCTCCTCTGCCAGGTTTATTAAGGCTAATTTTGATGTGGCCTTTCTTTTTTGATTTTGCAGTAGCTGCCATGGTAGTTATTCAAATGGTAACATCATTCGAGCTGTTACTAAGAAGATTCGTACTAAGGATGTCACCTTAGGTGAAGCTCATGCGGCCCTTTTGGCGGTTCAAAGGAATGCCCTCAACTTCGTGTGGTGCTTATTCTCTCATCCTTAAAAAGAGTGCCTTCAATATTGTCCTTGCTATTCGACAACCTCAGCTGTTTGCGGGTTGGAATTTTTCTAATGTTGTTTATGACATTTTCCCGTAGTTGCTCTCTTTTTTAATTGAAAAACTTAAAAAGTTTCTAGGAGTGCTAACTTTAGAGTATATTCTTTAGTTAAATAGGCCGCTTCTCACCTCGTATTTTGAAGCATTCCCATTAAATCATACATTCTCTCTTCTATTAGGATCAAGAGTGAAAAAAATCTCCCTTATAACATTTTCCCTCTTTCAATTAAAAAGAAACTATATAAAATTGCAATAAAAAAAAAAAAAAAAAACTACATAAAATATTAAAATTCATTCAATTTACAACTATATTGTACCACCGGGTTGAAACTATAGTGAATCTTTGACTAAGTGCTATATTAAAAATCAGCAATACCAAGGATGAACAGTTGAACACGGAAAAAGAAAAAGAAAAAAAGGCGGAAAGAAACAGTCTCAAGTGTCCAAAAACCCGCCCCTCTTTGAATAATAATAATAATAATAATAATAATAATAAAAAGTGTCCAAAAACCCGGATTCTCCAGCTAAGCACATGGTTTTGGTTCCAAAAACCAGGGCAACTTTCCCTAAACAATTGGTGCAACTGCCTGTGGTTTTCCATCTCGTTACTCTCGAAGTTTACCGCTTCAAAATTATTAACCCACCTATATAAGAAACACTCCCATCGGCATCCTCCCCCACACCATCAAATTCACACAGAAGAATCTCCAAAACCCAGATTCAGAAAGATCATACAAATATGAGCTCAGCTAGCAGAGCCTGGATTGTGGCAGCAAGCATAGCAGCCGTGGAGACCCTGAAGGACCAAGGGGTATGCAGGTGGAATTTTGTTATAAGGTCAATGCAACAACACGCCAAGAACAATATCAGATCATATTATCAGGCCAACAAGCTCTCTGCTCAATCTTCTGCTGCTATTTCTAATCAGATTAAGCGGTCCAAGGAGTCGTCTGTCAGAAAAGTCATGGACTTGAGCTGCTGGGGTCCCAATACAACTAGATTTTAGTGTAATATATGGTGATATGATATGAAAATTGTTCCTTATTTCATTACAGAATGTCGCATATTGAGCCTTAAATTTCTATTATTGAGCCTCCCTCCACATTTTTGTGCTATATATATATATATATATAATTCCCCTTTTTATATCTTTTATGCTCATATCAAAGAGTTTCAACCACAGAAAAAAGATGCAATTCAACATAAAAAAAAAAAAGAAAAGAAAGAAAAGCCACATGCAGTTTATGGGTGCCTCTTAGAAAAGAAGGGAAAAGAAGGGATGTTCTGGGGGCATAAGAGAAGGTCAAGATGGAGAAAGAAGAACATGAAGGAGCCTCCATTATTTGGCTTTGAAATCTACTCCACAGTAGTAGGGGTTGGATCTGAAATTTTGGGTTTTTTTTAGGGAATAAATTAGTGAGGACAAGAGAAATTCTGATCACTTCAATTAGTGCCTTCTTACTCTGTTTTTGGCATTTTCAAACAATTTTTATTTCTCTTCAAAGGGTGCCCTTGAGAAAAGACTAAAACAGACAAGAGCTACCCCACATTTATATATGTTTCTTTCTGAGCAATTCTGTCTTTCTTTAGTCGCGCCCAGGTTCAAGGGCTCAGCGTATGAGCTAAGCAAATGGTTTGGGAAACCCAAATACCAGGCTTCTCTACCAAACTGCTGGCTAAGCTGCCTCTAGTTTTCTTTGAGAAAAGTCATGTAGTTGAGCTGTTGGGGTCCTAATTGATCTCCCACATTGCTTTTAAATATATTGCCAACTTTTTTGAATGCGTATACATTAATTCTTCCCAAAGTGTCCCTACATGACTTTATGGCAGGCGAGGGAGTATATATGAAGAGTAATAATGATAGTATATGAATAGTAATACTGGTAAAATTTATAAATAACATATTTACCATAGAATTTGAATTTGGGAATTGTATGATCGAAAAATTATTAAAAATTTCTCAATTACAAATTCAAATAAGATTTAGGTCCAAATCTGTCATCCGAAGATCATAGTGTTAAAACTTAGAGGACAATATTGTACTTGTAAAGGTACCAACATCGAAAATGTTATAATACTTGAGGAAAAATTGTTAAATTGGTTCTAAACAAAATGAACAAATAATTTCATATGATATGTTGTAGAAATTTCTAGGGGTGTATGCGGACAGTTTTTTAACTGCCCGCTAACCGCTATAACTGCTAACCGCTTAACTATATTAACTGATAACCGGCTAACTGCTATAACCGCCTAGCGGTTATTGGGTTTACTAACCGTAATTGCTAACCGTTAACCGCCTTTTCATATAATATATTTTTATAATTATAATTATAAAAATATTTATACATATAACATAATCACTTGATCATTAAATCACAATTTTTTTTAAAAATAATTAAATCACAATTTGAGTATTAATATATTATCACTATAATTTATATGATTATATCACATGATCTATTGATCATTAAATCATTTGATTATATAATAATAAATTATACATATATAATATGACATAACTCATAAGTATACCAATTCATACTAATACAACAATTAAATATCTAAAGACTTATTTCCAATGTATGTTATAAACTTATAAGTCTATATAAGTCTACATATGCATATGAAAAATATAAATGTATAATATCAATACTTAATCATATGATTCAATGACAATTCAAATACTTTATTCAAGACTTCAAGTGAATCATATTATTAATGTACAATGATAATATGATTCGTATAATATCAAATTATGTAATTGACATTGGATTAAACAATGACTAATGTGTTAATTATAAACACAATTTAAGTATTAATGTATTATCATTATATGTTGTGACAATTGTCTGAATTTTGAATTTTTTTTTTATATTGTGTTGAATTTTTTTTTTTTTTTTTATATGTTGGTTTTTTTTTTAAAAAAAAAGTTAACCGGTTATGATTTAATATTTAAGGACATTTTTTTAAAGTACAAGTAAATGTAAATTTTGGGTCAAATATTTTTAATTTTTCAATATGGGATCTTTTTATAGCAATTGGGCCCAAGGAGACACTAAAAATACAAAAAAAAAAAGAAAAGAAGAAGGGTAAAATAAAAGCCCAAAAATGCCAAAAAAAAGAAGCCCAAAAAGGCCCAAAAAATCCTAAAGAAAGACCAAAAACGCCCAAAAAGAAGCTCAATTTTGAAAAAACAGTTAGCGGACGGTTATCTATTTCACTAACCGCTAACCAGCGATTAGCGGTTGCGGTTAGTGAAATCTACTAACCGCCATTTTTTGGTAGGGTCATTATGAGATTATAAATCTACTCTCAAACCCTTTCAAAAAAAAAAAAAAACAATAATAAATCTACCATTAAACAAAAAATTATTAAAAAAGTTTGGGCTATCCCCGCCACTAACTGTAATGATTTTGGGGTGGCCCACTCAAACATGAAAATCACACAATTAAAAAAGCGAAGTGATAGGAAGTCAAACAAATGAATTTAGAAAAAAATTTAAACTGACGTGAAAAGGGTTTTTTAATTAAAAAAAATGCAATTCTCTCTTCCTTGTCTGCCACTCACGGTCTGCCACGTTAGTTTGAATTTTTTTTTTTTGTTCATTTGTTTGGCTCCCTAGCAGTTCTCATTAAAAAAAATGTAATTCCAACATGTTATTGAGACATTACACATGAAGCTTATAGATGCTAGTTTGCAAGAAATTTATGTCCAAAATTTAGGGATAAATGTAAAATTGGTCAATGTGGTTGATCTAAATTACAAATCATTCATTGTGGTTTAACAAATAATTTATAGGTCTTTGTAGTTCGCCTAAATTACAAATCAATACCTGTGATATAAAAAATAATTTATAAATCTTTAGGATAGGCCAAAATAACAGTTTTTACTACCTAAAATCAATTTTCGTTAAGTAACTTAACAGAATTCATTACTTTGTTATGTCATACCCAATAAAAATGTGACACGTGTTATTATGAATTTCTAACTTCAAAAAATGACAACTAAGATTTTTAACATCATTTTAGGACACCAACTAAGATTACACACCAGCCCTCACTCCATGTCATACTGCTTCAGTAAATTAACATATTATATTTTATCCCCAAAATTTTACTCCGTTCGTAACCCTCCTTCATTTTCATCTTCCTCGCCACGATTTGAGAGTATTTTGCGAGAATTTGACGATCGCATTCTATGAAGTGACTGAGGAAATTATGTTAATTTACTATAACACTATAACACTATGACGTGGAGTGATGATTAATATATAATCTTAGTTGGCATCATAGTATTATGTGAAAAATCCTAGTCGTCATTTTTCGAAAGTAAGAAATTAATAATAATACGTGTCGCGTTTTTAATTGGGTATAAAGTGACAAAGTAACAGATTTTATTAAGTTACTTAATGAAAATTGATTTTAGAAATAAACTGTTATTTTGGCATACCCTAAAGACCTATAAATTATTTTTTATACTACAAAGAGTGATTTGTAATTTAGGCCAATTACATGGACTTATAAATTATTTTTTATACCACATGGAATAATTTGTAATTTAGGCCAACTATATAGACTAATTTTGCATTTATCTCCAAAATTTATAAGAAATTTGTGCCCAAAATTTATTTATCACAATATCCAACCGGAGGCACTAATTTAACAATTAACAAGTGAAAAATGCTCATAAACTGGCGACAATTGTTGAGTAATATTACAAATTTCTCTTATATTCTTTTAAAAATAACATAACTCTTAAAATCACTATTAAGCTTGTGATTAAACATTATTAAATTTTAATCAAATGATAATATTAAAAACCACATCATTCTTGAAAAAACAAAATAAAGACTAACTACGATTGTGACAAATTTGGTACATTGGAAACGTAAAAAATGCTCCTAAATTCAAAAGCAGAGCAACCATAATCTCAAGACTACCCCTCCATCAAACAACAAAGAAATCACGATCAAACCCAACCCCACACGCCATTCTTTATGTATTTACCAATCCTGTCTCTCTCGAGGCGTCCTGGTTCATAGCCGCAGTATATGATCTACGCAGGTGGTATTTGGAAACCGAATACCATGGCCTCTCTCCCAAACTGCTGCCAAAACCACCATCTTTTCTTCACACGCGCACTTGTTATGTATATATATAAGGAAGACCCTTCATCAAATCCAACACCATCAAAACGAGAAACTCCAAATATATCTACTAAACTTCCCAATTCCAATTCAAAGTGAAAAAGAGAAGTATGAGTTCAACAAGCAGAGCATGGATGGTGGCAGCAAGTATTGGGGCAGTGGAGGCCTTGAAAGACCAAGGGATTTGTCGGTGGAACCATCCTTTGAGATCACTTCAGCAGCATGCGAAGAACAACATCAGATCCTACTGTCAGGCCAAGAAGCTCGCCGCTCAGTCTTCTTCTGCTATATCCAGTAAAGTGAAAGATCATGAGAAGCTGAAGCAGTCTGAAGAATCTTTAAGAAAAGTCATGTACTTGAGCTGTTGGGGCCCTAATTGATCCCCTGCCTACTTTTCTTGTAAATATTTCACCAAATTTTGAATGTTGGTTCATCACAAATTGTTCTCCTTCATCGCTTCCTATTTCATGTTACTATAATTTGACTAGTTTAGACCAGTTGGACCAAATTTAGCTTTAACAAAATATAGACCGAAGTGAAAATTTCAAAATATTTCCGTCCAGATTCATCAATGGTTTGATTTAACACTGAATTTGGACGGAATTGTTGATATTGCAAACTTTTAAAAGATGGTGGTTACCTTAAATTTGCATTTTTAAAAGTTTAAGAGTATGATTATAAAATAGATGAAAGGTTAAAGGTGGTAAATGAAGTTCTTCTATAACCATTAAAGAATTTTTTAAAGAAAAAGAATTGATCTTGATGGAACCAAATAGATAGTCCATTGGATGGAGCAAAAAATAAGAATCTTGATGTTACAAGATACATAGGATCTCAGTTATTAAGGAAGAGTGTTTGAGCACATATGTAAGAAAAATTGTTAAAGTATTAATTAAATAAAATTCTGGTTTTACATCTGCGAAAGCAAAAGTAAAAACTTGATTTGTTTATCGGTAATTTGTTGCTTGTTTGACCTTTTTTTTTCTTCCATAAGTGCCAATTTATATATATACCAAGAACAAGAAGGAAAACAAAACGGCCTAAAAGTTAGAGGGGCCTATACAAACAAGGGCATTTTCCTCTTACAAAAATCACTTCTCTTTTATAATTGTGTGATTTTCATCTTTGAGTGGGCCACCCCAAAATCATTACAGTTAGTGGCGGGGATAGCCCAAACTTTTTTAATAATTTTTTGTTTAACGGTAGATTTATTATTATTATTATTATTATTATTGTGAAAGGGTTTGAGAGTAGATTTATAATCTCATAATGACCCTACCAAAAAAAATATAGAATGAATAACTCAAAATTAATTTTCCCATTACAAATAGTATTAGAATTTGCTTCTTCAGTTAATATTTCTAGTCCAACCAGTATTAATACAAAAGGAAGGTCATAAAAAGAAAATCATTAAAAAAACATAATAAGATCATCTAAGCTTTTAAAACAACCAACAGTCGAGATTGAATAGGAAAAAAAAAATACCCATCATTACAGTTAGTGGCGGTTAGTAGATTTCACTAACCGCAACCGCTAACCGCCGGTTAGCGATTAGAGAAATAGATAAAATATAGGCCCCTCTAACATTACAAAAATCAATATTTGTAATGTTACAAATATTGATTTTATTTACCTATTAATTTTTGACCATTCAACATAAAATATATTCATGAGTTTTGACCGTTGGGTAATAAAACCTTTTACAAGTTTTTAACTGTTGGTTTTAATTCCTTTACCCGTTGGTTTTCTTTTGTTAAAAGCATTTGTCTTCAATATTTACAATTCTTTTAGCTGTTGGCTTTAATTCTTTACCATTGGTTTTCTTAGATTATAACCCATTTGTCTTCAAGCCTTTTTGACCGTTTGATGATTTGTTGACCGTTTATCTTAAATATGTTGACCGTTGGTTTTATACATTGATCTCATGACCATTTGTTCTTTAATACATAGATTGCATAATAATGTGTTTTAAAAGAAAAAAGTTTCCCCATGTCTATATAAGCAAGTCTTCAACTTTGACAAAAAATATATCATCAAAAAATATTACTTTTTAGTGAGATTTCATTTTCATGCTCCAGAATTTTTTCTTTGTTACCAAAGAGAAAAATTAGAGTTATTTGCTACTCAATTTTTCATCCTCTTCAATTTGAGAAAGGGTTGTTCATTTGATCTTCGTTACTTGAAAGTGCGTTCTTAACGAAGGTAGACGCTATAGTCTAATCCTGGGAGGTTGCGTGTCAAGAGATCCGATCGCACCGAGTTATACACTCCGGGAGGCACGAAATCAACCTTTAAGGACAACGCTCTTGTGTGATTCTATAGCTTTGTGAGATTTTTCCTTGCTCTATTTTTTTATTTATTGTATTATATTTATCTTATTGTTAATTGTTTGGATTAATATTATTTAGCATCAATAAGAATTTTTGCACCATCCATTTAATTTTACAACAATCTTAAAGGTTGATTATGGATGCACAAATTCTTGCTGCTGCTAAAGTTCTTCCAGATGCTACAAAAATTGAATCTTTTGATGGAAATAATTTTAAACGTTGGCAACAAAAGGTTCTTGCAGTTTTAGATTTTACAAAAATTTCTAGTGTTCTAACTGAGCCTAGACCGGATGAGGAATCTGAAGAACAATCCAAAGAATTAAGAGATTGGGAAATGGCTAATACATTATGTGTGAATACTATATTAAATTCTTTATCTAATGAATTGTTTGATGTTTATTGCCATTTTACTATTGCTAGAGATTTATGGGATGAATTAGTTGGTAGATATGTGATTGAGGATGAGGGTACTAAGAAATTTGCTGCAAGCAATTTCTTACATTTTCAAATGACTGATGAAAAGAGTATTACTTCTCAAATTCATGAGTTTCATAACATAGTTGCTGAATTAACCAAAGAGGGTAATGGTCTACCCGAAAGTTTTATGACCCAGTGTCTTGTTGAAAAATTACCCGACTCTTGGAAGGAGTATAAACTCCATTTCAAACAAAAGAAGACTTTCATGAGTCTTCAACAAACCATAGTGCATATTAAAATAGAAGAAAGGAATAGGTCTTTGGAAAAGGTTAACAAAGCTAAGGAAATTATTTCCAAAGCTAATTTAGTAGAAGAGAGATCTATTAGGCCTCCACAACACTACAAGAAATTTGACCATAAGCCCAAAAGAAAACTTTGGAATGATAAGAAAAGATTCAACACATCTCATTCTCTAATACAAAAGAAAAAGGTCATTTGTTTTGCTTGTGGCAAATCAGGTCATTATGCAGCGGCATGTAAGCAGAGGACCACCAACAACTACAAAGGATCAATATCAAAAAACAAGGCAAATGTGACGGAAGTGAAAGAGATCATTGCAGCTGTCGTATCTGAAGCTAACATGACCACGGAAGTAAAAGGATGGGTGATTGATTCCGCATCTACTAGGCACATTTGTGGAAATAAAGAAGACTTATCCTCCTACACACCAATAAAGGAAAATACTGAGCGGGTAATTGTTGGAGACAATAGATCTGTGCCTGTGGTAGGCAAAGGGAAAGCTCTCTTAAAGCTGACTTCGGGTAAAACCCTTTCACTCTCCGATGTTCTACATGTTCCTCATTTCCGACACAATCTTGTTTCGGTACACTTGCTTGGTAAGGCAGGACTTAAGGTTTTATTTGATGGTGGCATTGTTACCTTAACTAAGCATGATGCATTTGTTGGTAAAGGCTATGAAGATCAAGGTCTTTTTGTATTAAATGTTGCTAATATTATTAATGAAAATTCATCTTCTTGTGCTTACTTGGTTGATTCTATTTATATTTGGCATGGTAGACTTGGACATGTAAATCTTGGGTACATCAAGAAAATGAAAGAAACTGGAATTATTAATTCACTAAGTAAAACCAATATGGATAAATGTGAAGTATGTGCTGAGACTAAAATCACTAAAAAACCTTGTAAATCTATTACAAGAGAAACTGAACTTCTTGGGTTAATACATAGTGATTTGGGTGATTTAAAGCACACAATGACTAGAGGTGGTAAAAAATATTATGTGATATTTGTTGATGATTACTCTAGATTTACTAAACTTTATTTATTAAGATCCAAAGATGAAGCCTTAGAAATGTTCATAAAATACAAAATTGAAATTGAAATTGAAAATCAAAAGAATAAAAGGATTAAAAGACTAAGGACCGATAGGGGTGGTGAATATGAGTCTAATCCTTTTAAGGAATTTTGTGAACAAAATGGCATAATACATGAAGTTACACCTCCTTATTCACCGGAATCTAATGGAGTAGCCGAAAGAAAGAATAGAACTTTGAAAGAAATGATGAATGCTATGCTTGTTAGTTCTGGGCTACCCACTAACATGTGGGGGGAAGCCATTCTTTCGGCTTGTCACATTCAAAATAAAGTGCCTCATAAGAAAACCGGTAAAACTCCTTACGAACTTTGGGAAGGTCGTAAGCCTAGTTTGAAATACCTCAAAGTGTGGGGGTGTTTGGCAAAGGTTATGCTACCCGAGCCTAAAAAGAGGAAACTTGGCTCTAGAACTTGTGATTGTGTTTTTATTGGTTATGCTTGCAATAGTTCATGTTATAGATTTCTTGTTATTAAGAGTGATGTTTTAGATTACAATACTATTATTGAATCTGAAAATGCTATTTTCTTTGAGAATGTGTTTCCTTTGAAAAATAAGGAAAAATTATTGCATGAACCTTCTTTTACTTCTAATGAAATTGTTGATGATGTGCAAGAATTGAGGAGGAGCAAGCGAGCTAGAACGGAAAGAAATTTCGGAAATGATTTTATTACTTATATTGTTGATGATGATCCGATATGTTATAATGAAGCAATCAAATCTATTGATGCACCTTTTTGGTTAGAAGCTATTAATAATGAATTAGATTCAATTATGTCTAACCATACATGGGAACTTGTTGAGTTACCTCCTAAGACCAAACCAATTGGTTGTAAGTAGGTGTTCAAGAAGAAACTCAAACCAGATGGTACAATAGATAAATACAAGGCACGCTTGGTGGCTAAAGGCTACAAGCAAAAGCAAAATATTGATTATTTTGACACTTATTCTCCGGTTACTAGAATTGCATCTATTAGAATATTGTTTGCTATTGCTTCTATTTATAAACTTGTGGTACATCAAATGGATGTCAAGACTGCCTTTTTAAATGGTGATTTAGAAGAAGAAATTTATATGGAGCAACCCGAGGGACTTGTAATCCCCGGTCAAGAACACAAAGTTTGTAAATTGGTGAAATCTTTGTATGGATTAAAACAAGCTCCTAAACAATGGCATGAAAAATTTGACAAAGTGATGTTGTCTAATGCTTATTCTATTAATGGTGAAGATAAATGCATTTATAGCAAGTTTAGTAATAATGAAGGTGTCATTATTTGTTTATATGTTGATGATTTGCTTATTTTTGGAACCAACATGAATGTTGTGCATGAAGCTAAAAGATTTCTTTCATCTAATTTTGATATGAAAGACATGGGTGAAGCTAATGTTATATTGGGCATTAAAGTTCTTAGAGATAATAATTGTATTACTTTATCTCAGTCACATTATGTTGAAAAGATGCTAAAAAGATTTGAGCACTTTGATTATTCACCTATGTCTACACCATATGATTCTAAAATACATTTGGTTAAGAATCATGGTGATAGTGTTTCACAAGAGAAATATGCACAAATCATTGGTAGTTTAATGTTCTTGACAAACTGTACACGCCCTGATATTGCATATGTTGTCAGTAGATTGAGTAGATATACTCATAATCCTAGTATTGAGCATTGGGATGCAATCTCTAGATTGTTGAGATATTTAAAGGGCACAATTAATTATGGTTTGTCATATTATGGTTTTCCTGCTATATTAGAAGGATATTGTGATGCTAACTGGATTTCTGATTTAGATGAACTAAAGCCTACCAGTGGCTATGTGTTCACATTAGCAGGAGGAGCTATATCTTGGAAGTCCTCCAAACAAACTTGCATAGCAAGATCCACAATGGAGGCAGAGTTAGTTGCCTTGGAGAAGGCTGGAACTGAAGCTGAATGGCTAAGGAGCCTTTTGATTGATTTGCCTTTATATGCTAACCCAGTTCCACCTGTTTGTATTCATTGTGATTGCCAGGCTGCCATAGCTCGAGCCAAGAGCAAGATCTATAATGGGAAAAGTCGACATATCCGATTAAGGCACAATATTGTGAGGCAGCTTATTGAGACCGGTGTAATATCCATGGATTTTGTGAGGTCAGAAAGGAATTTGGCAGATCCTTTGACCAAGCCACTAGCAAGAAGGCTGGTGAGTGAAACATCGAGGGGGATAGGACTGATACCAAAATGATGACACTGTGATGGATACCCAACCTCTGTGATTGGAGATCCCATGAATGAGGTTTAATGGGAAACGAAGTCACAAGTGATCATGGTGTGGTACTGTCATTCTATGTTATTTCACTATCTTGTTGATAAGATTGTTGATGAGTCCATCCCTATGGTGTAAGACAGTACAAAGATGCAGGGTGATTAAGGATGAGTTTAAAACTCTTAATGGTTCCATAGTCCCTACCTGTTGGGATGGGGTGTACCTGCACACACTCTTGATGGATACCATCTATGTGAGTGTGGAGGTGGTGCCGCTTCCTATGAGACTTGGGTAGGTCTCTAGAGCACTCATGAAACCCAGGGGCGCATGGCCTGTATAAGGCGCCAACCCGCTGAACAACCCAATTTTTTATTTTTTGTTAATTCTTATTTATTTATTAATTTTCTTTTGGAGAAAGTTATGTGGGTGATAAGTTTGCTTACTTTATGAATTTGGTTAAAAGAGTCTAACTCTACCACAGTTCATTAAGTTCCTACTTATTTATCCTAGTTGTGGTTAAAACTTTCAGGTACCACATCGATGCATGCTTTTAATCTCCTTCTATTCTAATATTTGTAACATGTGGGGGATTGTTGTAATGTTACAAATATTGATTTTATTTACCTATTAATTTTTGACCATTCAACATAAAATATATTCATGAGTTTTGACCGTTGGGTAATAAAACCTTTTACAAGTTTTTAACTGTTGGTTTTAATCCCTTTACCCGTTGGTTTTCTTTTGTTAAAAGCATTTGTCTTCAATATTTACAATTCTTTTAGCTGTTGGCTTTAATTCTTTACCATTGGTTTTCTTAGATTATAACCCATTTGTCTTCAAGCCTTTTTGACCGTTTGATGATTTGTTGACCGTTTATCTTAAATATGTTGACCGTTGGTTTTATACATTAATCTCATGACCGTTTGTTCTTTAATACATAGATTGCATAATAATGTGTTTTAAAAGAAAAAAGTTTCCCCATGTCTATATAAGCAAGTCTTCATTTGACAAAAAATATATCATCAAAAAATATTACTTTTAGTGAGATTTCATTTTCATGCTCCAGAATTTTTTCTTTGTTACCAAAGAGAAAAATTAGAGTTATTTGCTGTAAGAATTTAATGTCCCACATGACATGGCACATATGAGTATTTATTAGACTCCTTAAGTTATGAGATTATTTAATCCTAATCCTTAATAAACTGTTGGTTAATTAATTAAGAGAAGTGGTTTCCTATTGAATTAACTCTTACTTTGATGGGAAGTTGAGTTATAAAGGAATAAAGGAAACCGGTCCTCTCTCTACCCTATAAATGTACGCAATTTCCATCATCTTCGTGTACCTTAAGTGGGTCAAGTGAGAGAAACCGATTTCTGGTGTTTAGGCTTTTAAAGAAGAATTAAAGAAGCAATGGATTCTGGTATGTTTTCTTTTATCAATTTATTGTGAAATTCATGATAGTTAAGATCTTGAAGTTATAGTATGTTATGTCTATTTTATGTTTTACATGTGGTATCAGAGCCTTAGTTGTAACTTTCATGATTTTCCATTAAGAAATATGTTAAATATTAATAGTTAACCTCTTAATTAAATCCGTATCTATCGTAATTTATTTTTGCATATGCCAATGTGATGTTTTTGTATTTGTCACTTGTGTATGCAAAACTAAAACGACTAGATGCTAAATTGAGGTTTCTATAATTATAGTACATTGAATTTGGAATCTATCTTTATTTATGCATGTCATGTACACCTATTTCGTAATTATGATTTATGACATGTGACTGATTAATGATACTCTTCATGAAACGTCCCAACATATAGGTATATTGGTGATCTCTTTTAGGTTATGATTTCTAAAAGAGTTATTGCGTGGACAATAAAGAATTGGGACCTTACTACACGAATTGCACTTGCTATTAATTGTTTGTATTATTATGGTATAAAATAAATATTTTGCTGTTACGGTTTATGTCATTTTGCTAATATATTCAGAAGCCATTTTGGTACGTGTTTGGCATATATGATTCTGAGTTTGGCATAAAGTGCATAATTACAAAACATATGCACCATTAAAAGCATGAACTCGTGGATGTTATGTGCAATAAAGGCTAGTTCAGTCTTTATTGTGTACGTATGAACGATAAACCTTCTCAATGTTTATTGTGTACACATGTATGTCTTTATTTCTATATGATTAATCGAGTTCTTTCTTTTATTATGCAAAACTCTTAGTGCACAGTTTAGAAATATCATTTAATGCAAATTATAAATATTGACAAATGCAAAAGTTTTATGTAAATATATTTGCTATTCGCAAAATTCATTGCTCCAAATTTACTGTTGCTTTAAAGAATTGAATTAATGTTATGACAGTAAATGTTGTCTTTAAGAGATTGATTATTTTATTTCATGTATTACTTTTGTTATCTATAAACATGAATATTTATGTGAATCAATGTTAAAAAGGCATATTATGACTATTCGGTTTGCATTGTCATTATTTCGAATTGAGATCTATATTATGAAATAGTTTGGTGATCACCAAAGTGACCCAACTAAAAGGATACATAGATTTCAAGTCGTATGTTAGAAACTTAATACCCATATCCAAGGTATTAAGATAATGGCATTGCAAATTTTTGACGGTTTTTCTAATCACATGAATATTTTGGATAGGCCCAAAGGTGCACCACCTTTCAAGTGATTGATAAACTAAGATAGGATAATTAATGTGCATCCTTAATTGAGAGTTGGAACCGGATACCCAAAGGTAACGGACCTATCGAATTACGGATGCATTATTAATTATTCCTATAGGTGAAAGGGAATCACCATAATGATCATATATATATTTTTAGTATATCGTAATTTCCACCCAAAGGTGAATTGCGGTAGTACTACTTAAAATATTATTTTATTTTTTATAACTCATAGCATTAATATAGTGAACATTTATTTTATTGCAGTGTCAGTTCCTATTTCGCTACATTCGCATGCTTCATCTGTTCCGATTCTTAATGGAACAAATTTCTCCGACTGGTCTGAACAAGTTCAGTTTCACCTTGGTGTTCTGGATCTTGATTTGGCACTCCGGACTGAGAAACCGCCTGCTATTACTGATTCAAGCAGTGCGGAAGAAGAGGCATTATACATGTCTTGGGAAAGATCGAACAGATTGAGCATTATGTTTATGCGAATGAGCATAGCGAATAATATTAAGTCAACACTTCCTAAATGTGATAGTGCTAAAGAATTCTTTACAACTGTGGAAGAACGTTTTCGTTCAGCTGACAAGTCTCTTGCTGGGACATTGATGGCTGAACTTACCACCATGAAATTTGATGGTACACGTGGGATGCATGAGCATATCCTTGAAATGACAAATCGAGCTGCTAAATTAAAGGCTCTTGGGATGAATGTGGATGAATTTTTTCTTGTGCAATTTATCTTGAATTCCTTGCCTTCTCAATATGGGCCATTTCAAATTCATTACAACACTATTAAAGATAAGTGGAATGTAAATGAATTGGCCAGTATGCTTGTTCAAGAAGAGGCAAGGCTTAAGCAACAAGGATATCATTCTGTTCATCTTGTAAGTCATGGAGCCAAAAAGAAGTGGAAGAAGCCTAAGAAGGGCAAAAAGATAGAGTCACCTAAAGTTAATGGACCTCCTCAAGTAATTGAGGTTCATCAAAAGGGACTAAACAGTGTTAAGTGCCATTTCTGCAGAAAGTTTGGGCATGTTCAGAAAGATTGCCTCAAACGTAAGGCATGGTTCGAAAAGAAAGGTAAGCCTTTAGCTTGCGTATGTTTCGAATCAAATCTTACTGTTGTTCCTTCCAATACTTGGTGGATTGACTCAGGTTCTACTGTTCATGTTTCTAATTCGATGCAGGGCTTCCTTACAATCCAGAATTTAAACCCAAATGAAAATTTCATAGTCATGGGAAATGGGGTTAAAGTTCAAGTTGTTGCCATCGGAACCTTTCGTTTGTTTCTAGATACTGGTTGTTATCTAGATTTGTTTCAGACTCTTTATGTTCCTTTTATTTCTCGAAATTTGGTTTCTTTATCTAAACTTGATCTTGATGGTTATTCCTTTACATTCCGCAATAAAAGATTCAATTTATTTAAAAACACCTCTTTTGTTGGTTCAGGGAATCTATGTGATGGTCTTTATAAATTGAATCTTAATAGCCATTTTGCTGAAAGCCTTCTAACTCTGCATCATAATGTTGGAACTAAACGTAGCCTGATTAATGAAAATTCTTCCATCTTGTGGCACAAAAGACTGGGTCATATATCCAGAGAAAGATTAGAAAGATTAGTAAAAGATGAGATTCTTCGAATCTAGATTTTTCTGATTTTGGTGTGTGTGTGGATTGTATTAAGGGAAAACAAACCAAACACACAAAGAAAGGTGCTACAAGAAGTGGAGGACTTCTTGAAATTGTCCATACAGACATTTGTGGACCTTTTGACTCACCATCTTTTAGTAGAGAAAAATATTTTATCACCTTTATTGATGATTTTTCACGTTATTGTTATATCTATTTGTTGCATGAAAAATCTCAAGCAGTAAATGCTTTGGAGGTATACATTACTGAGGTTGAAAGACAATTAGATAGAAAAGTGAAAGTTGTCAGATCAGACAGAGGTGGCGAGTATTATGGAAGGTATGATGGATTGGGTCAATGCCCTGGCCCATTTGCTAAACTCCTTGAAAAGCATGGCATTTGTGCACAATACACTATGCCAGGTATGCCTCAGCAGAATGGAGTAGCTGAAAGGCGTAATCGTACTCTAATGGATATGGTTAGGAGTATGTTAAGTAATTCCTCTTTACCCATTTCATTGTGGATGGAAGCCCTTAAGACCGCTGTATATTTATTGAATAGAGTCCCTTCTAAAGCAGTTCCAAATACTCCTTTTGAACTGTGGACTGGAAGGAAACCAAGTTTAAGACACCTGCATGTTTGGGGTTGTCCTGCGGAGGCTAGAATTTACAATCCACATGAAAAGAAATTGGATTTGAAAACCATTAGTGGTTACTTTATTGGTTATCCAGAAAAATCCAAAGGGTATAGGTTTTACTGTCCTACACATAGTACAAAAATTGTTGAAACCGGTAATGCCAGATTCCTTGAGAATGGTGAAATCAGTGGGAGTGATAAATCACAAAATGTGGTTATTCAAGAAGTTAGGGTAAAAGTCCCACTACCCATAACTTCTAAAGAAGCTGTTGTTCCTATAGTTGTACAATCATTTGACAATGTTGAACAACAAGTTATTGATCAATCACTCCATGATGAGATTATCACCAATGAACCAATTATAGAAGAATCACAAGGAATAGCATTAAGAAGGTCTCAAAGAGAACGAAGATCCGCTATTTCAGGTGATTATGTTGTTTATTTACAAGAATCTGATTTTGATATAGGGACAAGTAAGGATCCGGTTTCATTTTCACAAGCCATTGAAAGTAATGATTCTGTTAAATGGATTGATGCCATGAATGATGAGTTGAAATCAATGGACCAAAATAAAGTCTGGGATCTCGTTGAATTGCCTGAAGGATTTAAGACAGTCGGGTGTAAATGGGTCTTCAAGACCAAGTGCGACTCACATGGCAATATTGAACGATATAAAGCCAGGCTTGTGGCCAAAGGTTTTACTCAGAAAGGAGGCATTGATTATAAGGAGACATTCTCTCCTGTGTCTAAGAAGGACTCACTTAGAATCATTATGGCTTTGGTAGCTCATTATGATTTAGAGTTGCATCAAATGGACGTGAAAACTGCATTTTTGAATGGGAGTTTAGAGGAGGAAGTCTATATGGACCAACCTGAAGGTTTCTTAATAAAGGAAAAAGAGCACATGGTTTGCAAATTAAATAAGTCAATATATGGACTTAAACAAGCTTCCAGACAATGGTATCTTAAGTTCAATGATACCATTACTTCCTTCGGTTTTAAGGAAAACACTGTTGATCGGTGTATATACTTGAAGGTTAGTGGGAGCAAGTTTATGTTCCTAATTCTATATGTTGACGACATATTGCTTGCTAGTAGTGATCTTGGTTTATTGCACGAAACCAAGGAATTTCTCTCTAAGAACTTTGAAATGAAAGATATGGGTGAGGCAACCTATGTGATAGGAATAGAAATATTCCGAGATCGATCACGTGGATTGTTAGGGTTGTCTCAAAAACAATATATTGAAAGAGTTTTAGAGAGATTTGGCATGGAGAACTGTTCAGCTAGTGTTGCTCCAATTCAAAAAGGGGATAAGTTTAGTCTCATGCAATGTCCACAGAATGAATGGGAACGTAAACAAATGGAAAGAATTCCTTATGCTTCAGCGGTAGGAAGCTTGATGTATGCACAGACATGCACTAGGCCAGACATCAGTTTTGCAGTTGGTATGCTGGGCAGATACCAAAGCAATCCTGGAATGGATCATTGGAAAGCTGCAAAGAAAGTGATGAGGTACTTACGAGGAACAAAAGATTACATGCTCACTTTTAAGAGATCTAATCACTTAGAGGTGATTGGCTACTCCGATTCAGACTTTGCCGGATGTGTTGATAGTAGAAAATCAACTTTTGGTTATCTATTTTTGTTAGCTGGAGGAGCAATCTCATGGAAAAGTGCAAAACAGACCATCATTGCTTCATCCACAATGGAAGCTGAATTTGTGGCATGCTTTGAGGCCACTATTCATGGCTTATGGTTGCGGAACTTTATTTCAGGACTTGGAATTGTCGACACTATTGCCAAGCCGCTGAAAATTTATTGTGATAATTCTGCAGCTGTGTTTTTCTCCAGGAACGACAGATATTCTAATGGTGCTAAACATATGGAGATTAAATATTTTGTCGTTAAGGAGGAAGTTCAGAAACAAAGAGTGTCTATAGAACATATTAATACAGAGCTCATGATTGCAGATCCATTAACAAAAGGGTTACCACCAAAGACATTTAAGGAACACGTTAACAGAATGGGTCTTAATTGTAACCCGTTGTGCCCATAATGTTTATGGATTGCATAATGTTTGTTTATGTTATTAGACATTTTTGAGATCTCATTAAATATGTTTCTGATTTTCCTGTTTTCCATTTTGTACGTACATATAAGATTGGATGAATGACAACAGGGATAGTCTTTGAAAAAAGACATTTTTGTGGACCATTTTTAGACACTTCTCATTTATGAACCATGATTGAACAGGTTGCTAGTGTTGTGGTACATGGAAGGGACTATGTCGCCTTTTGATGTACAACCGCCATGACTCACACTAGTAGGTTATTTGATTGTGGTATTTATGATGACCAAATTAAAGTAAGGATGGATTAGATTTTTGCGCACCTAACGTTAACCTCATTGAGTCTAAAACAATATTAGTCATATGGGCCAAGTGGGAGAATGTAAGAATTTAATGTCCCACATGACATGGCACATATGAGTATTTATTAGGCTTCTTAAGTTATGAGATTATTTAATCCTAATCCTTAATAAACTGTTGGTTAATTAATTAAGAGAAGTGGTTTCCTATTAAATTAACTATTACTTTGATGGGAAGTTGAGTTATAAAGGAATAAAGGAAACCGGTCCTCTCTCTGCCCTATAAATGTACGCAATTTTCATCATCTTCGTGTACCTTAAGTGGGTCAAGTGAGAGAAACCGATTTCTGGTGTTTAGGCTTTTAAAGAAGAATTAAAGAAGTAATGGATTCTGGTATGTTTTCTTTTATCAATTTATTGTGAAATTCATGATAGTTAAGATCTTGAAGTTATAGTATGTTATGTCTATTTTATGTTTTACATGCTACTCAATTTTTCATCCTCTTCAACTTGAGAAAGGGTTGTTCATTTGATCTTCGTTACTTGAAAGTGCGTTCTTAACGAAGGTAGACGCTATAGTCTAATCCTGGGAGGTTGCGTGTCAAGAAATCCGATCGCACCGAGTTATACACTCCGGGAGGCACGAAATCAACCTTTAAGGACAACGCTCTTGCGTGATTCTATAGCTTTGTGAGATTTTTCCTTGCTCTATTTTTTATTTATTGTATTATATTTATCTTATTGTTAATTGTTTGGATTAATATTATTTAGCATCAATAAGAATTTTTGCACCATCCATTTAATTTTACAACACTATTTACATTACATACTCTACTACCCCACTACCCCTTGAATGCACGATGTTGATGCAAGGAATATCCATAGTGTACTGTCTGTTATTGTTACTGTATTTGTACTGCATTTTTTATTTGGGCTTAGTTGTTGGGTTGGCCACCCTTTTTTCTTAGTATGATCCTTTGTAACCTGTTTTCCTTATTTGATTGGAAAAAAAAAAAAAAAAAAGGAAGATCCATGGTGATTTCAAGCCGTTTTTATGGAGAAGCTCTGTCTGCAAAATAAGGGATGAGTCATCAGAAGGCCGACAACCAAGAAACCAGAGGCAGAGACACTTTGACGTCCAAATCAATCAAAAGGGAGAGGAAAGCTAGTAAAATTAAATCGATACAAGGTAAAAGTGTGAGAGTATATACAGGAGAGTGCTTGAAATCCTAGGCTAAAGAGGAGATAACTTATGGTGCATTCCATGGAGATAAAGGTACATCTTGCTGTTAGTCTTGGACCTTGTGTAGGTTTAGCCATTGAGCTTGATCCTGCCATGGTCTTGAACTTTTTTAACGATCGGACTTTGAAAGCTTGTTGATATGCAATATGGTCTCCACACGTAACGGCTATATTTATTTTAATTTTTTTTTCTCTTTTCTGATTTCATCTCATAGGGAAGTTTAATATATGGACAAAACCAACAATTCCTTAACGTATAGGCGATCATAACAAACTCAATCTTCTTGCGTGCAAGAAAATGTAAGCCAAATGATCGATTGTCATCTCTACTGTTTGAATAATGTAAGCAAATGATGGGGCCATCTCAAAGTTTATCATATCATATCACATGTGCACAACAAGGTGGACTTTTCTCATACAAGGGCTTTTACTTGAACCCAATTTCTAATTTGGAACAGATTGGTTTATCTTTCACTTTAAACCCTACCAAGCCTTGTCCTAATTATGCGGGTCGAGTCATTCGAAGTTTCGAGTACCACAGTTGATTTAAAATTTTCAAGAGTTTTGAGTTCCGCATATCCTAAATGTTAAACTTACATAATATCTATTAATCCTCATTCAATTAACAAAAAAATAAAAAATCTGCATCCTAGTTTCCCAATTATTGTCGCTTATATTAAACATGTTTTCTATAAACTTGCTTTTTCCTATCGATTCGGCCTTGTCCTTTCGATTTAAGCCTCAAACTTGTCCGATATCAAGTTCGGCACCGCTTGATTTTCTCCAAATCAAGCTCCCTGCTACCAAATAAAACCTAATGCTTTTGTTTTGGCCTTTGATTTCGGACGAATTTGACTGGATTTTAAGTTCAATTCTTTGAGAATTTGAGGATTTATTGATTATGGTTGAGTTTATTTTTTCTTAAGTGACTCTAATTGAGTTGTTATATGTACTAAAATAAAAGAAAAATGTTATATACTATACTCTAATCATATTTTATTGACGTGGCAGTCCTGATCCATTGGATCAACTCCTGTTTCAAGAAAGAATTCAACCTTTGATTCTTGCCACTACGTCAACAAACTAAACTAAAATATTTATAATAAAATTATTGGCACGATAATATTGTTTATTACTTAGTGGCACCACGTGTTCCTCCTCATGTTATCAGTGAGAACTGAGAAGAAAAGAAAGAAAGAAAAAAATGATAATTCAAAGGTTTATATTGCTTTTATGGAAAAGATCGAGACAAAATGAAATCTTTTGAATTTCAAAAACCGAATTCAAGAAATCAGCAATATATTTTGAACTAAAATGAGAAAAAGAAATCAAACAACAGAATACAAGCCGGTGAGAAAAAAACATTTCGCTTAATTTATAGAGGAATGATAGAGCGCCAAACAAATGAACCTAAAAACTTTTTCAAGTTAACGTTCACGAGTCAGTCACTTCAGTTTATAAATTTTTTAAGTATATTTATTTAGCTTCTTAGTACTTCACTAATTTATAAATTAAAGAGATGAATGAATAAACAAATTCAACATCACAATATCCAAAACAACCTCTTTACTCTCTAGTATTTACATTTAGTACACACCATATATATATATATTTTCCAATGATTTCCGGCAAAGTTTCCGAATTTAGTGAACTCCGTCAACCACCTCCAATTGAGTATGCTGTAGTCTCATATAACCATAAGCGGAGAATACCCCATTGAAGGATATGGAGATAACGGCGACAATGGAGGCACGCTGAAAATTCCCTTAACATCACAATCCCATACCCCTGTCCAACTTGACGGCGTCAAAGGACCAGCCGCCGGTAAAGCAATCTCCGACGACTTTACCTTCTGAATCTGAACTGCTTCCGCAGACTCCACCTTCAACACCTTACTCTCCACAGCTTGAATTTTCCTCTCTTCCTTCTCACTCTCGATCTCTCTGCTTCTTTTCCTACCGAGATGACTCAGTGCAGGAGTATCATACTCCAGGGAATTCCCAGCAACCTCCAGAGGAAAATTCAGAATGGCTTTGCTGCCACGCAGCTTGAACGCAGCTCGGTCGTAAGCTCTCGCCGCTTCTATGGCGGTATCGAAGGTCCCGAGCCACACCCGCGAGCCTTTTCTGTTGGGGTCGCGTATCTCAGCAGCGAACTTCCCCCAGGGCCGGCGCCGGACGCCCCTGTAATGCTTACTCTCGGCAGAATCATCCGAAACGTTATTCAGGCTACTTTTAGTCGCCGCCAATATGGGCGCCGGCTGTGAATTTTCGCCGAAGGTTGTTCTTGTCGGAGGTATTGCAACGTTTATGGATGGCCGGCGGTGGCTTAAGTTGGAAGGTTTAGGCTTGGTTTGGTTGGTAGAATCGGAAGAATTGGAAGAGTTGGAAGAACAGGTGATGGGTTCTTCTTTGGGTAGCAAGTAATCAAAGATTCCACCATTTTTGAGGTCCGAAATTCCTGTGGATTGGTTTTGGGAGTTGTCAGAGGAACAGAGATTGAGACTGGAGACGAAGCTCTCCATGGAGGTAAAGTCGTTAAGGAGATGTTGCCTGATGAGATCTAAGGTTGAAGATTCCTCTCGAGATGCCATCGATGGGGAGAGTGATGAGAGAGAAATTCAAAGATGGGAAGGAGAAGAATTTGAATTTGAGTGGAAGAAGGGAGTGAGATGGATATATATAATGGTAGGGGGGGAAGAGTCCTGTTCTTCTGTTGCGGCGGGGAAGGAGCCGGGTGGGCTTTCTCATCGGGTTCCCGGATGGAGGAAAGAAGCATCGTATTTCTTATCCATCTCACGTATGTTTGTTTGTCGGT